>NC_067195.1:60472465-60790277 GCF_000699445.3 Schistosoma haematobium
GGAGAAACAACAACACAACGGTTCAATACAACCTATCGACAAACTCGACCAATTCAAAACAGCGCTCACCGTGTTCCAGGACTTACACAATCTACTGGAAGAAGAAACTACTATGGAGGACCATAGTAAAAGGATCAAAGAAGCACTAACTTCAAGGTGTCAAGAGGAGCTGAACCGCAAGAAGTGTCATCATAATAAATGAATCTCCATCGAAAACAAGGAAAAGATTCACGAAAGGAGGAACAAGATAACAGAAAATAACAACAGTCGAAGAAGAACAGAGAAACTGAAGGCACAAGTTGAATACATAAGAGCAAACAAGCAAGTGAAGAAGAGCATTAGATCTGACAAGCAGAAATGCGTCAAAGACCTTGCAACGATAGCATAAATAGCTACTTCAGAAGGAAATATGAAACAGCTATATGACAACGAAGAACCTGACAGGGAAATATAGTAAGGCAGAGAGATCGACCAAGAACAGAGAAGGTAATCTGGCAAGACTGTAATCTATGGACGAACCAATCGGATACATGATGACGAGTCACGAATTTGGGCGCAAAATTCATCCATATATTTGGCTAAATAGAGTTTTAGCATTAAAGCTGATGTCAATTCGTGATAAAAACCCTAAATGTAATTTTTGACCCTAACTATCAACTGTAAATGAAAATTTTAATTGGTTTATAACCGTCGTTTAGCCCTAATTAGTAGTTGTCCATTCTCAACGTCATTTCAGCGTCTTTTTTTCGTCGTCCATAAAGTAGGTGTGTTACCTATGGACTGGAAGGGCGCAATCGTCACTCCCATACATAAAACAGGTCCACGACAAGTTCCATCGAATTACAGACCCGTAAGCCTCACCAGTGTTGTAATTAAAATACTGGAAAGAATAATCAAACGGACCGTAACGGCATTTATGGAAACCAATAACTTGCTGAACATGGCACAACATGGTCTTAGAAAGGGTCTATCCTGTACAACGAACCTCCTTATAGCTAGAGAGTTCTGGAATAATGCGCTAGACAACGGAAACTCAGTGGATGTTGTCTACATAGATTTCAGCAAGGCTTTTGATAAGGTGCCAACTAATAGACTGCTATTGAAGTTGGCAAACATTGGTATTACCGGACCTCTTTAAAAACGGTGTAAAGATTTCCCAGTAGGTCGTGGACGAAAAGTAAGAATAAATTCTAAGTGCTCCATCTGGAGACCAGTACTTAGTAGAGTACCCCAAGGTTCCATCCTAGGTCCTTTACTTTTTATAATGTAAGTTAATGATTTTACAATTATAGTACAGTCTCCAATGTTATTATACGCTGACGATGTAAAAATTTGGCGAGTAATAACTGGAGACAAAGACGCATTTACTCTTCAGGCGGACTTAAACAATATGATAAACTGGTCTAAAGAGTGGCTGATGCCTATCAACTCGGAAAAGTGTGTCTACATGCACTTGGGGGATTCAAAGGTTAATACGTACAACATAGGGGATGTGTCATTACCCGTAGTTCGGTCTCATAAGGATCTAGGGGTGACAGTGAGTAATGATCTTAAGACGACGGTCCATTGCCGGGAGGTCGCAGCCAAGAGGTTTCGAACCCTCTGGGCTTTAAAAAGGACATTCACTAAGTTAGATACTACCATGTTCACCACGTATGCACATCCTTAGAGAGAACTAAGCTAGAGAACTGCGTTCAGGCTGCAAGCACCTGCTTAAAAGGTGACTCCGACATACTAGAAAAAGTGGAGGGGACAGCTACTCATGCAATTCCGGAATTTCGGGGTTTATCATATAAAGAGCGACTTGAAAAACTGTACCTCTTTACTCTGTCCTATCGAAGATTAAGGGGAGATCTAATTTCGATGTATAGAATACTGAGAAATGATTTCGGACCTAACTTATTCTCTCTCTTTCTTTCCACTATATCGGGACACCTCAGAGGACATAGCAGGCGAGTAGAAAAGCCAAGAACGAACAAAATACCCGTGGCATACAGGTTTTCACACCGAGTCATAAATACTTGGAACCTGCTGCCTGAAGCAGTGGTGTCTGCACCTTCAACTGACTCTTTCAAGAGAAGACTGGACACTCACAGAAGCATATTAGAAAAGGAATAACATAGGCCGTAAGCCTTCTGTCCTTAATACACAAATCTAAATCATCGGTGGTTGGTTATTCGGGCGTAGTTAGCTAGTGTTGTCCAGTAAAGCTAAAATGATCAGCTTAAATATCAAAATTTGCAAATCCACTTATATGGATGATTTATGTAACAATACAAATTTAAAGTCTATACTGGTACCTAAAATTCGAGAAAAAGGGAAATCATCAGCAAGAATGTCTTTACAAGACGAATTCACGGTTGAACCTTCGCAAACATGATTTCAGGCGTTTGGTTGAACCACCTAACAGTAACCATAGCATCTGACAAATATCACATTTCAGTAACATATTTCATGGTTATAGAGATATATGGTTTGGTTCATAAAGAAAGTTTTCAGAAGGCAAGCCTCTTGGCCTCTGTGAGTATTGGTTTTACTTCATAAATCAGTGCAGGATCTTCATGAATCACACCATGAAATATTTGAACAGCCTAGAATATGTGGAATGTTTGAGTTTGAATGGGCGGACTTCATAAGGACAACAAAGAAAGTGCGTTCATATATGCATTTATCATATCCAGAAACTTGGCGGAGCATACTGGATCTATAATCATGATGTTTTGGTCATAATAGATGGAGTTCCACTAGGTTCGGAAAAGGATCTAGCGAATTGGGCTGAAAGGGAATTCAACATTACTGACTATCGTCCTATGAAATTATACAGCGCATTGGCAGTTGATGCCTATCAAAAAAGACTACTTCATTTTAATGTAAGACTGATTCCGCACAAAATGTTGAATAACTACCCTATAATTATTTAGAGAATATATGTTTCCATGCATATATCAATCGATGGGGAGAAGTGCGGCATTTTACTACTTGAGGTATGATAACTTGTTCAGAAGTCGAAGTCTTAGTTATACTCTGACTTTGTGCCAAAAACATGTGAAAATTTCAGGTCATTGTGTACTGGCGAGTATGGAGTGATTAAGAAAAACGAGGTGGAGAAATATAGAATGAATTATAAGGGTACAAAATTTTTCCGTTTGGTAAGAAATGGATGGATTCAAGGTGGAGGTACAATAGCTATGCAACCTACTTTGCTTTAGATATTTTGTATAACAGAGGAAATGATGGTCGTTCAATCTATGGTCCAGTATTTGAAGGTAATTCACTTTCGTCAATTAGATATTAACCTTCACAAGTACTAAATTGGTGTGTTCCCCACCAAAACATTCATGCTTTTTTATTTTTAACTTCATAAGAGACCGTTTTCATGTACTGGGTATAAAGTATAACTTTGTATAGCTAGTATTTTAATACCGAAACTAGTATTAAAATGTTTCTAGATCGCTAGTCCGTAATGAACCGCAAATTATCTCATGTGTTCAGAACTACCAATCACAATGTAAAACTTCCGTTGTTAGAACACTTTTACCTTCTGTTACGTGTTCAGCTAATTAGCTGTCGCACAAATGTAAAAGTATACCAGACAAAATTCGCAATCGTTATATTTTTCACGTTCAGACTGGAAGAAATTACTGTTAGTTGTTTTCTGAGAGTTAGAAGTAGATATAAAAATTCTCTAAACCCCTAAACTACCTTAGAAAAACACTAGAATTAGTAGAGTTCATAACCCAGGAATGTTTCTCAGCGGCATACTATGCACCTGCAAGTGTATATTTATATGAAAAGTTATAAAAAGACACACAAAAAACCCACGCTCAGGGGAATATTCTAATAGTAGTTGTTGTTTTACATTTACATTACCAATTGCGAACGTTCATTCATAAACATTTTCAAATGGTGAAGGCTTGTGTGTGTTGATCTAACACCATTAGATGTATGCGCTTTGTTTTGTTCAGGATATATATATATATATATATATATATATATATATATATATATATATATATATATATATATATATATATATATAATGACTTATTATTACTGTCGTAATTCACTTTTATTGCCTCCTAGTTCTATGTGCTTGAAATACATTATTCCTTAACAGTTGATGTTGTGACTCTTGTTTTACACTGTTGAGAATCGTAGCACCGAAGTTAATTGGTTATACAATGTTAGCTAGCATAGTCAAGCATTTGGATAAAATCTAAATTTAAAAACGGTGACCATACCTTATTTAGCCCATTTTCTTTGGAGCCACCTTATTAAAAGTATGGGTTGTTTAATTTAAAGGCACTACTTAAGTATTCATTTCAAATGGGCGTTGGAATGTTTAAATCTATAGTTAATATAGAGGTCACGATACTATAATTTCACAACACCATAATCTACATGAAACTTATCCCATTTTCATTTAGAATGAAAGGAACTATGCAGTAATCCTCTCATTTACTTTATGTTATGTACCGAGAGAACTTTAAGGACAAGTAACTACCAAGGATAATACATCACCCAATCCAAGTAAATATAAATCAGTGTACAAACTTTGTCATTTTCACTTTTCAAGTCTAAAATGTCTTGATAGGTAATAAATGTAAATGACGTGATCTAAGTGGTTGGATTATGCTATAAAATTATCAGAAGTTTAAAATCGAGAGAAGCACGATCTATCACACCCCTATATACTTATTACTGACAACTGAATATTGGTATTTTCGAGACAAATACAACTTAATTAAGAAAACAGACGACATTCGGCAAGATATCTTGGTTTGTGGGCGACTAAAGTGGCTTTTAACTTACACTTTCATAGGAACTCCAATTCGATAAGTGTAACAATGTCTCGAGTTTTAGAAAACAGGGGATCAATTATTATTAGTTAGCAAGTTGCTTCAGTAATTATTCTTCCCGCAGACACTCATAAAAGCTTTAAACCGTATGTCTAATTTCCACCAACCAAGATGAAAATTATATCATCAAGCATGATCGACGCGGAATTCTAAGTATGGCTAATTCTGGACGTCACACAAATGGTTCACAGTTTCTCATTACACTGGCACCAGCTGAATGGATGGATAACCGCTACGTAGCATTTGGGTAAGTTTTGGCACTTTGTAAGTGTGTTGCGATGACAGATTTACAATTGGAGTTTGAAGCTTCTACATTTTTTGACGCCTGGAACTATAAATTAATTATTGGTATATGGTGTCTGATTTATTTTCAATCAATATCTTACAACTTTTGATTGTTTATTGTACAGTGGAACGTGATAAGAACGCTATAGCGAATTCAGCTAAACGATTTCATAATTTTGTTCGCTTCACTTATCTCTAAACACTATTCACAGAACCCGTATCTTTACCATTTTTGGTCAACTTTCAGCAGGCACACTAAGGAATCGACAGCGAAATATTCCTGTCTACATTTTGTACTATTTAATGGATGCAGGATTAACGAAAAATACATATTACATGATGACAGAAGTATACTTCCCTTTGGTAATTCTCAAATCCTGAAATAGCAAAACAACTAGACGTAAACACTATATAGAAAACGACAGAGACCCAATGAAATCGTCCTTACCATTGTATTTAGCAACCTAACCAGGAGGTTATAATGTATGCTCAGGACGTTAACGAGATGATTTTATCCGTTATGCTCACAAAACCCACATTATTTGAATTTCTCACAAGGTACATATAATATATGATCTTTGTTACTTTGAGTGATAAAGACTCAACAAAAATCACTGAATCATAGGTAGTATATTATAGCACCAGTTGGAAAGTTGTATGTAAGCTACCTGGATGTCTTTTTATTGCAGTGAAACCCCAGTTAATAATTCAATCAACTTCAAGTCAACATTATTTTATAATTCGCTAGTTTATGCTTCTGCCCTTTTACCAGTATTTATATTACTTGATGACAGATCACCAAGATACACAGATTTAATTAACAAGTTCCGATGTTTACCTCTATTGTCAGCAGTTTTACCTAACATCACATGTAAACATTTTGATAAACATTGATATTGTTGATCTTCTGTTTTAGGCGTGTAATTGAAGGAAGTTTAACTCTGGATAAAATGGAAGAGGTCCAGACTCATTACGAACGTCCAGTGAAAGATATATGTATTGAAAATATCAGCGTTGTTAATCCCAACGAATTAGCGACTAAAATTGCCTAAAAAAGTCTCGAAAATACCAGACGGAGTATGCACACTTGTCACTATAGTATATTAAAAATACAACACTTATATATACCTTTATGACATTTTTTAATGATATTAGCAAACTAACCGTCAAAGAAATAAGGTATAAAACAGAAGAAACCAAATAAAAAGTAATGATGAACAGCAAATTGATGATTCTTGTTCGGAAGTACAACTTATTGTAATTAAACTTTTCAAAAAAGAATAGGTACTGTGGTGAGATACGCTATACCGGAGTACAAAATGAGATAGTTATGAATAAATAAAAACCACTTTGTCTGCTTAGGTGTAAAAAGAACCACCTACAGAAACATAAACACATAACTACATATCATGGGTGAGATGAGTTTATTGTAGCAGAAGACGAGTTCGCGTGTGTTGTCGCACGACGGGTGACCAGATATATGGTTAAGAAAAATATTAACACAATCAGAAATATCACAGTGATTAGAAGGAATTTGTTTTGAAGAATTCTAAAAGGGAAAGAAAATGAAAATAATCTAGAATCACAGATGAGGAGGAAGTACATAACCCAATGACAAATAACTAGACTGCTTACATATGAATTTTATGTCCTGAAGTGTATGTATGCCACTTATTTGATTAACACCATTTAATATTAAGCAGATGACTGCCAAATGCAGACTAGAAAAATTCAAAAAAGAAATATACAAACTATAAACGAATAACTTTTCTCTAATACAAGATAAGGAATGGAGCTGCTACTGCAACGTTTTGTGTGATACTACTACCCAACTTTCTATGATTTGAACTAGAATTTAAGCATTGTAATTTGTTAACTGTTCTGATTGCTTTGTGCCTGTTGCTATTCTCTTAGCCTCAATCAGTAGTGATTTTCAAGATAAGGAAGTTGGCAAATAACGCTCGAATATTTTTAAACAAACAACATAATCCGCACAACAGTAATGATCCCTTACTGACATCCTAAAACATGTACTTATTCATTTATTTTATAGTATGCGGTAAGAAATTATGAAATTAAGATTATAATTGGTATGAAATATGTAGGCTCATGTATGTATAAACATTTAAAGATTTGTTGAAGTATCATAACCCTTCCGCGTTAAAAACGGAACTAAGTGACATGGTATTAATTCACTTGAAAACACCACAATAAATGCGGCAAATATATATATATATGTTTAAAGAATTTTAAGTCTTAATGTAATGGATCAGTAAAAAGGATCCATACAACGTGTTTTTTAACTCCCTCTACACAATATAATATTCATACTCAGTATCTGTTACAACGTAGAACCTCGTAAGTAACTAACTATCTGTTTCACAAAAGTACTAAGTAACTATAGACAGTTCACATAACCTTAATAGTTTAGCACCATATATACCAAAAACCTATTTCACTACATTGCCTTTCAGTTTGCTCTCAAGAAGAATGGCCTCAGATTCTAGCTGTACAGAACTAAGTTCTATAACTGCACAAAGCCTCAATCTATGAGCTGGTGAAACCAAAGGGACTAGGAAATATTACACATGATTTTATTTCTCTATCAAATCCCAACAAAAACTCTGGACCGTAAACGTGGATAATTTGTTATGAGTAACAAATCCATGCATTAGAAGAAAAACTGGTCAGTAAATAGGTTAACGGCGCGTAATATGTGAAACAACTAACAAAGTTTCTGTCTCTGAACGAAAATGCCTATGACTTGTTGAAAATATAAGAAATGATAGTTACCTGCGAGTCATTACTGAAAGTATTCGAGAGCTCTTTTTCAGATCAGAATCTGCCTGACGAAGCTGTGAAAGTAAAGTGAAGGATAATAAATAAGTTTTCACAATGCTTCTGATTAAATGGGCTGTAAAAAGCTACTTAATAGGATGAATTCGTAAAGATAGTATAACTTCTGACTACTAATCACTATTTAACATATATTTTCAACATCATTCGGGTAAAATGCACCGCAGTGTAAACTACCACGAAAACTCTGTTCTCTTGAGATTTCAATCAAATGTCTCCTTATGTCAATAAATCCTCGAAGTAGTACACAAGATCATTGAAGACAAAAGAAAGATGAAAGAGATCTTCAGATATATAAGACCAATGCTTCTTGAACTACAATACTAATCACTCATCTTAAATATTGAAGGAGTTGGATTCTTGTCACTTCCTTTAATGAGATGCGGGGCAACACGATTTCATCACTAGAAGTGTCTACATTACACCTACAGTTACGCTCTCGTTATGTTAAGTGATTAAGAAGAAATAAAGGGTTATCAGTGTTGAGTGATTGACTAAGATGATTAAGTAGACTATGTTGACGTTAGGCTGGGACTGAGAACAAAGGATGTACACCATTAGGACATATTGGTAAGTGGCAACAGGTAAGGCCTGATTCTGGTTATCCAGATACATCTTGTGATGTTGTAACACAGACAATACACCAATTTAATTTTTGACAAGAGATGTGAGTTGCGCTTCACATGAAAGTCCGAGGTTTTTGGTAAATGTATACCATATATCCATCGGTATATGATTAAGTAAACGTTATTTAACAGGTTGCTGAATAATAAACAGTATTAGTCAGTTATCAGAGATGCGGATACGAGAAAATTACGAATCCACTTCAAAATAATTGTGGTAATTGATCCATAGTTAACTCTTTTTACTACGAAAAATGTAATATTATTTAACTTTTATCAATCCTCTATTCACTTGTTTCGCTTTTTAAAAAATTCCGTTTAGACAAATACATATACTGAATTACAATTTTGACGAGAAGTAAACTGCTAAACAGGTCGATTATAATGATAATGGATAACAATAAAATATGATTAAAAACCGAATTAACTCACCCTGTCTCTACTTCTTTGAAGTTTTTCTCGTTGCTCGCTTAAGTCTTGTAGTATATGACCACCTACTTCTTCTGTTTCCAAAGCAACTCGCACACCATCTTCCAATTTGGTAGTAGTCCGAGATATTCGTTCAGTGTTGCTCAGAAGTTGAGCTCTCATGTCTGTATCAAACAAAACCTCCTCGTGTAAATTGTCCTCATCATCGGAACCGCATGAATCCTTATGGTCAGGGCGCCGAACGGCATACCGCGGTCGCCGCTTGAAAAAGTAGAAGAAATAATGCAAAGGAAAATTGAATGGTACGTAAGCATATTGCATATTATTTAAGGAGTCGTTTAGCTCAGCACTAAAATATAATATATGATAAATAACCGAAGTCTATAAGAAGTGGAAAATAGTTCTTAATTCAATATACATTTCATACAATTTTCGGAAAATAATTTTAAGAGATCGATTAACTTCGACGCAATTACTAACTTTTAACTATGTTTGAAGGCTTTGTGGCGGCCCATTAATCTGACTCCAATTTAGAATGTACGAATGATTGTTATCGCTGATTCTCGTATATAATCGACTTAAATCGCGTTATCCAATAACGGAATTAAATAAGTCGAATAACGAGAATTGACTTGAGAATACATATATTTCGTACATGAAGCGAATGAAGCATAGCACAGCAAAGCAAAACGACACGTATGGAAGATGGCTGGGAAGCCAACTCCATTTTAATCAAGCGTTACTCAGTATTTATAGTCAGACAAAAATAAACTACAAACATGTGATGAGTCATGGGACATGAAGTGTACACACATATATGCTCATATATAAAAACAGTCAAGACTGATAAGTGAATAATTGACCAGGTCAAAATATGACTCAAGTAGAATGAATAAAATGGAATGTCCGAAAACTAGAATATAAGATATATGGGCTTAAAATAATGACTGACACTACAGCTTATTTAATAAAAAACATAACCATGTTAGCGAGTGTCATAAACGTATAGTTTACAGAAAGTATAGCACTCGTATACATTCCAAAAAATTATTTGCATTGAATTTTTTGTGAATGGTATACTAACCAGAATATATATGATTTTTGACTGTGTCGGTATATATACTATAATCCGACGGTTTCATCAACTAAACCTTAAAATGACATTATAGCACAGAATCAGCCTGTTGAATATGTATGAGAACGTAATTAAACGAAAGACGTGATTGAAAATTCTAAATTCAGCTGAAACATTTGCCGAAAGTAACTAACACTTATCAAACTGGGTGTTTAGAACCAACTCCATAAGAAAAACCATGAGAAAGGAACAGGTCCGAGAAAAAAGGAACATAAGCCTATTCATAATAATTAGAATATTTGGTGATATGGGGATACACGTGATCAGTGGCACAATATATCAAGCAGTATGAAAACATCTGCAAATAAGGTTGAGTCGGAGCATTTTGCTGTTGTTAAATAGATATCTTTTATACAAAATAAAACGAAACCAGTTCGCTACAATCACAACCAAAGGAAACAATAAAGTCCAGTCTTGAAAAATATGGACTGCTTTCTGTGATGATGAATATGGGGAATAGCTTGACGTAAGAAACAAGACGCTAGTTTATTATTCACAGTCTCCCTTACTCGCGGCCACTTTCAGCTTGCTCATATGTAATCATTGTTTACTATTTTATGGCGTGATACGGTCTGGTCTACCTTTTTATAAAATATATGTCTGAAACATACATAGTTGAAGCTGGCCACTGATTTCTCGGCTTAATTACAGGGTGAAGAGAAGCCAGAGAGTGGTTGATCAATAAGAACTCAGCAGTTGACTCAAGGTTATTAGTACTGAACGGATTCCAACTGGTCTTTTTTGTCACACGAAGTTAGCGTCCATGAGTCACAAACACTTCCATATAGTATGGTATTTCATAACTTTAGTACCTACTACTTTTCTCACCATCCTAGCGTCCTCAAACAACAAACGATATGAAGACGCTGAGTTATACGTTAGACATTACTAAACCAAAGACAACAGTGTTCTAAGACTTTTCCCACTCCTTAGACATACATTACAGAACTTCAGAATTACAAACACGATGTTAACTTGGATACAACTAATACTTATGAGGTAATGATGATAGGACACAGAGAGTACTCGAAAATCCTCGGTTCGGAGACTAGACTTAAAATTCAATTAATACAACTGTCTAGACCACGCACTTGTGCACTTAGTCTCCAGTGACTAGAAAAACGTTACGGTGAACCCTTAGGTAGGTCTTATGGATACAAATAGTTTTGATTTTGGTTGCATGCAAAGTGATTCCGTCTGCCACCATAATCAGTACTTAAAAGCTACCCATTTACACGAACCTGAGAATATCTTTAGTGGCTTGTTAAACGTTGTGAGCACTGCAACGGGTTCCTTTTAGTTCTTTAGAAGTACTTCACATTTTGACAACTTAAAGTTTATGCTTTTCATTATATCCGTGTACTAGGACTGATGCGGTTGCATGATGAGAGGTGCAGTATCTTTATGCTTAATATTGTACAAATACGTAACAACTTATACGAAAGATACATAAGGGTGGTAAATATGAGGTATTCAGTTATACGGCTAAGCTGAGGCATCGATCAATAACTGAATACATAAGCCACAGATATTTCTATAATTAATGACTCGACTGTCTCATCAAACCAGTCAGTCAACAAAGAACAGCAAGCCGAAAGCAAGAAAAGCAATTTTAGGAACATAATAAAATCAGAAAATTCTTTCACTTCACAAACAATGCCCTGAGTCGCATATTATACGCTATTGATTTGTGTGTCAAGACAAGGACTACATAAGCCTGATAGATAACTCTGGAACGTGGTCTTAGCCAATGGTTGTAAATGATTCAAGAATGATTATTGTCATCGCCCCGTATAGCATATGGAAGGTAGCTGGGATGAGTCAAACTATCGAATGATCTCTATTATACTGCAGAAAAAATTAGATAAATGGGCGAGACTCTAATTTATGGACGAGCCAATCAGAAGTGTCTGAGAGATTTCAAGGTCACGGCGCCAACTTCAGTGCATAATGCTAACATACGATCGACTCACAGGGAATTTTGTACAAAACGTGATAATTGAGCGACTATAACAAATAAAACTGCGAGACTATAGTTTATGGACGAGTCAGTCAGGTATAAGATAACATATCTTGGATTTTGGTGGGAAAGCCTTTATCCATTTGGCTAAATAAATTTCTGGCATTATAGCTGATGTCAGTTCGTGATGAAAACCCTGTATATAATTCCGAACTAAGGCAAATTATGATCCACATGTAAGAAGTGTATCCACTTTTTTTCTTTTGCTTTTTTATTATATATATATACATTAAATCACATGTGATTTACCAACTGCCTGCAGGCAGTCTATAAGATTTTTTCATCCAGGTGTCCTCTAGTTTTCCCGACTTCATAGCAATAATTACATTTTATATGTGAAATTCGTTCAGAAAAAACTATCTCTTGAGGGTTGAGATCAACGTATTTCCTGAAAAGTTATAGAAGTCGAACGACTACAATCATTATTTCTTGACACAAGCTGATAGAACCATTATGTGAGGTGCAGGATGTCTATCAATTAATGCTCGTCAATAAGCGATTGTTCACAATAGATCTTTTAAACACAATTTGCGTAAAGATATAAGTTTTTAATTATTACTAATCCTAGAATGAATAAACCTAAGAGTATACTGTACAGTATACTTTTGTATGTACAAGAGCAGCCATAATACTGAAGCACAACTACATAAGATATAAAGAATCACAAGCCAAATGAGAAATAAAATAAGGAAAAGGCAGAAAATGTTGAAAATATTTAAGTACTAGAAAAATGCTTACGAATTCTGTCGTGAGTTTTCCTAATTCTTTTCGGTAACACTCAAGCCTATTTTGAAATTTGGGACGGATGTCAGATCGCATTTCCTGAACTTCCAGAGACATCTGTTCAATTAACTCCTTTGTCTCGTCAAAAAGTATTGACACATCATGTACTTCTTTCGCCCTTTCACCTGACATAGTTGATAAAGTTAATGGTTTATCAATCAAAAGTCTAAAATGTTTTACGGAACATACCACCACTTAACTGGGGAATTTTTCCTAGCTTGAATGTTATGTCGCTAGTCAGATTTCCATACTGTTTCTCATAAGACTCGAACAGTGACATCGTCCTTGATGTGAATTTCGCGCAAAGGCCAAGAATGTTTCAAACTAAATGTCGCTGTCGAACTTAAGAAGTCGTCATATTCAGAAACATCATAGCACGAAGAATCTCAATAAATAACACCATTGGCCTAAAGGTTTTTATCTATTTAGGCAGTGGTTCAGATGGAACCACAGGACATTGAGGATTAAGGTCCGAGATGTTTTTTCATGGTCACTATGTCGTTAGTAAACGAGAAGATCGCCGTTACAGTGAGCATTAGGTGGACTGGTCAATAAGCGGTACAAACCAACTGTGGAACTCACGATTACATTAGCATAGAATACCTTAAAGTCACTTATTTAGAAAGAAACCTTAATTATGTTGACTTCCCTCCTAAACAATAGAACGATAGAAACTCGATGACCACACTGCCATAGCTAATAATTGTTGACCGCAGATAAACTTTTCTAACATCCGATAACCGACTCAAAACAACGTTCTTTAGAGGAAGAGTAAGTTTTCTAGAACACTTTGTTAGTTAGGCCCATAACCAACCAATAGAATCTTTACTTAAACCCCCGCCACGTCATCTCGTCTGATGTGTCCGTAGACTATCCCAGCTGCATGTGACCTTCCAAGTGAAGGACATCACTGTACTATTATATGACCCATAATTTTTATTCATTTCGATAAGACACGCAATACTGGTAGGTATGTTTACGAGTTTCACCTAATGACTATAATTCCTTTAACTATTGTACCAATCGGTTAATTTTTACGTTTAGAAACAGATAAAGTCAAAAGCCAAGTGGTCCATGTTCTAACTATAGCTTTTGTATAAACTCTGAGTCGTCAATATTGCGTTTACATTTCTAGTAGAATATCTGTGGGACAAATTAAATCCTACACACTTTAACAAGTACTGCACGTAAGACGATCAGATAAGACTAGAAAACTGACAAAATTCACATGTTTTTTTGTTATTTTATACCAAATGTGCTCGCTCAGTGTTTTTAGCGAATAAGCATTTGATAGCATAGACAGGACAACACTATAGAAGCTTCTTGGACACTACGGCGTGCCCGAGAAGATATTCAATATCATACGGAATTCCTATGGTGGATTAAACTGCAAAATCGTGCATCGAGGACACTTGACAGACTTGTTCGAAGTAAAGACAGGTGTCAGGCAAGGTTGCTTACTCTCACTCTTTATCTTTCTCTTGGTGACCGAATGGATCATGAAGATGTCAACATCTGAGGGGAAGCATGAGATACAGTGGACAGCTAGGATGCAACTGGACGATCTGGCTCTTGTATCACACACGCAACAACAAATGCAGGAGGAGCCGATCAGTTTAACAGCAGCCTCAGCGGCAGTAGGTCTCAATATACACAAAGGGGAAAGCAAGATTCTTCTACACGACACAGCATGCAACAATCGAATCACACTTGACGGAGAAGAGTTGGAGGATGTAAATACCTTTACATATCTGAGCAGCATCATTGATGAACACGGTGGATCTGATGCAGATGTGAAGGCGCGGATCGGCAAGACAAGAGCAGCATATATACAACTGTAGAACATCTGGAACTCAAAGCAACTGTCAACCAACACCAAGGTCAGGATTTTCAACACAAATATCAAGACAGCTCTACTGTCTACTGGGGCGGAAACTTGGAGAACTAGGAAAGCCATCATCAAGAAGATATAGGTGTTTATTAACAGTTGTCTACGCAAAATACTTCGGATCCGTTGGCCAAACACTATCAGCAACAATCTATTGTGGGAGAGAACAAACCAGATTTCAGCAGGGGAATGAATCAGGAAGAAGCGCCAGAAGTGGATAGGATATACACTGAGTAAAGCACCCAACTGTGTCACAAGGCAAACCCTCACATGGAGTCCTCAAGGCCGAGGGAAAAGAGGAAGGCCAAAGACCACATTACGCCGAGAAATGGAGACAGATATGAGAAAAATGGATAAAAATAGGATAGAATTAGAAAAGAAGCCCCAGGACAGAATGAGTTGGAGAATGTTGGTCGGTCGTCTATGCTCCATTTGGAGTAACAGGCGTAAGAAAGTGAGTATAGCACATGGATTTTTAAGTCAAGGAACGGCAACCGCATGCTGCTTGACATAAGAGCTATCAGAAGAGTGTTCACCAAATGCAAGCTTGTGGGGTTTAAACTTCTGGTTGTCCACATCTTAATGCCATCACCACCCTATTAGGGTGGGTGAGATGTAGTGATAAGTAGATTCTCAAACTAAACAGTTACGCTGACATCACTATATTTACTGAAGACACCTTAGCTGAAGGTGTTCGTTCAGGCGATAGAACCGGAGCACGAGTAGGTACGTCGTGCTACACATCCCTTTCATCTATTAGCGAAGTTAAACCAAATCTATCGATATATCAATAGCTTTCGAAATATATCTCCGGACTCCTAAATTTCTGACTTCTGGTTTAACTGAACTGATATCCTTCAATTATAAAGGCGTTATGTGTAAAAAATTCAAACTCCGAATACCATTGATATACTTAGACTCAGCAATTCAACTGTCCGTATAATCAACACTATTGCCTATAAAATATAACTTATTATATTTTGAATTCACATTGGATTGATTATTTTTTTACTCGGTACCAGGCAAAGATCAGGCTCAGTTGATATACCGACTGGTTCGTAAATAAAACTGGGCCTATCTGTCCATCTTTTTCAAGAGTATAGATTTGTGCAATTTGTAGAACTGTAACAGCTTAGGTTGGTTGGTTAAGAGTTGACCCCAAACAACCAAGTATATGCCAAAACAGTATTGTTCAAGTATTCATTCACTTCCTTGTTTTGTATAAGCGTTATATTCCCTATTATCTTATATTGAATGTTGAGAGCCTTTGTTTGTCTGAACAGATAATCCCACGCTCCACTGTGACTGCGCTAAGATCGAAATAAAGACCTATTCACTACTTGTCTGGTTTCTTCTATCAATAGCACGAGGGTTACCTATAGACACGAAATTGGTGAGCCCTTTTGAACACAAATTTAACCTCATTTTTGTTATTAATATTATATTTTTTGTACTCAATCGTAAAAGTAGACCTGATTATCCGTAAACTAAGTTGGATATATAAATAGTTTTTTTCTTTTTTTTAATTACCTTAAGTTATTCGTGTTATAGAAACCATTTTTTCGTGCTAACTTTATTGCTATATTTGTCACATACCTCATGTCAGACTCAATAGAAACCCATAATCTGGATTTGTCACCAGTGGAGATAGACACTGTTATGACTACGAAATCCCGACTTCCAGAATTTGATCGTAGTGATCCTGAGTTGTGGTTTGCTCAACTAGAGCATTATTTCACGAGACACAATATCAAATCTGAAGGGATTCGCTATAGAGATTTGTGTTCTATCCTTCCTCCTTCAGTCGCCAAAGAAGTCCGTGACTTGATTTTAGATCCACCATCACCACAACCATACACCATCTTAAGACGAGAGATAATGAACCGTTTATCATTATCAGATAGTCAAAGAATTCAAAGACTTTTTCAAGGTGAAACACTAGGTGATCGGTCGCCGTCACAGTTTTCACTTCACCTTCAAGTCTTAGTGGGTGATAACACAGTGGGTGAAGCAGTCCTAAGACAAGGATGGATACAAGCTCTCCCATGCTACGTCCAACACTGTTTGGATGCACAAGATCCTGAAACCTCATTATCTCATTTAGCGCGTATAGCCGACAGAATAATGGAAAGAGGTCCTCCAACTGGATCAGGCACAATAAATCACACACAAAAAGTAGAATCAGCAAAAGACCCCGTAATAGAAGGACTCATTGCGAGTGTTAAGAGTCTCACTGAGGCTGTCACCAGAATGCAAATGGGTCATAGAAACAGGAGCAGGTCACCACAACGACCACGATCCAAGTCACAAAACAGGTCACAAATGTCCAGACAATCTGGGCAGTTTTGTTGGTACCACTGGAAGTTTGGTGTCAACTCAACCAAGTGCATGCAACCATGCGCCTGGCCTAAGCATAATCCTAAGGCAGCGGGAAACGAGTAACCCCTCCCCAGGTCGCGACGACTGAGGAGGGGCGCCTAAACAGTCGCTTGTTTTATGTTAGAGACAGAAACTCGGGCTTGAATTTCTTGGTGGATACTGGCGCTGCTCTTAGCATCATCCCTCAAAATAAAACTGAGATTAGTCGAGAAACATCATCAATTACACTTCAAGCTGCAAATAAAACTAAAATTGCGACATTTGGGCAGAAAACTTTAACCCTAGATTTGGGGTTCAGGAGGCAATTCCCTTGGGTTTTCACGGTAGCCGACTTAGATCTGGCAATACTGGGGATGGACTTTCTAGAGAGATACGAATTTCTAGTTGACACCAAGAAACGGCGATTAACACTAAAAGAAACTTCGTATTACACAAAAGGCAAAGAAAGTCACATCAGCTCTCTTAACTTGATTCAAACTCCCCCAGTAACAACAGCGAAATTCCAAGATATACTCGCGGAATTTCCAAACTTAACTAAACCAAACCCACAGCCTTCTAAAGACAAACTAAAAGTAAGTCACACTATCAAAACCGAAGGTGCACCGGTTTTTGCAAAACCCAGGAGACTAGCACCAGATAAGCTCAAAATCGCTAGGGCTGAGTTTGATTATATGCTACAATTGGGTATTATCCGTCCCTCTGATAGTCAATGGGCATCCCCTTTGCATATGGCCCCAAAGAAGAATGAAGGTGACTGGCGACCGTGCGGGGATTACAGAGCCCTAGACCGTCAAACCGTACCAGATAGGTACCCAATACCTCATATCCAAGATTTCACAAACGGTTTACAGGGTATGAACATATTCACTAAAATTGATTTAGTCAGGGCATATCACAATATCCCGGTGGCTGATGAAGATATTCCCAAGACAGCTATTACTACACCCTTTGGCTTATTCGAGTTTGTACGCATGCCATTCGGCCTGAGAAATGCGGCACAGACATTTCAAAGATTCATAGATAACCTACTTCGAGATATGCCATTTGCGCAGGGGTATATAGACGACTTGTTAATTGCCAGCCCCGATTTGCAATCACATGAACAGCATGTACAAGCAGTGTTGAAAAGACTGGATGAACATGGAATAAACATACATCAAAGTAAGTGTGTTTTCGGTGTTCAAACTTTAGAATTTCTCGGTCACACAATAAGCCCAGAAGGGATTAAACCTATCAAAAAAGAAGTGGATACCATCAAACAATACCCCATACCCAGTTCTCTAACACAACTGAGAAGTTTTCTAGGTCTAATTAACTTTTATCGCAGATTCATACCAGGTTGTGCACAATTAATGCAACCTTTGACAGATTCACTTAAAGGAAAACCAAAAGAATTCAAACTGTCTTCTGACGCCATCGAAGCTATTAAACAGCTTAAAGATAAACTGGCTCAAGCAACTACGTTGATATATCCGAATTCTCTTTCCCCACTTGCTTTGATGGTGGATGCTTCAGATAAAGCAGTAGGCGGTACCCTTAACCAACTGGTTAAAAACGCCTGGAAACCAATTGCTTTCTTCTCGAAAAGACTCGCTCCAGCCGAAACAAGGTATTCTACCTTCGGGCGAGAACTTCTTGCAATCTACCTGACCATTAAACACTTCCGACACATGTTAGAAGGTAGGGAATTTATAGTCTTTACGGATCACAAACCATTAACGAATGCATTAAAAGCGAGAGCCGATAAATACTCACCTCGAGAAGTCCGACACCTTGACTATATATCACAGTTCACAAGCGATATCCGACATGTCAAAGGTCAGGACAATCAGGCGGCAGATGCTTTATCCAGACTAGAAATGAACGTGCTACAGCAGTCTACAGTAAACTTCGAAACGTTGAGACACGAACAAGAGCAGGACCTAGGATTACAAAACCTACTTAAAACAAACAATTCAAGTCTTAATTTAAAACAATTCCCATCACCTATCGATGGTATTCTAATTTATTGTGACACGACCAAGGCAATGCCGCGACCTTTCGTTCCCAAAAATATGCGAAAGTTGATATATGATAACTTTCATTCTTTGTCTCATCCTGGCGCAAAAGCTTCAACAAAACTAATCAATGCCAGATATATATGGCCGAATTTACAGAAGGATGTACACAAATGGGTTAGAGAGTGTTCAGCATGTCAACAATCAAAGATTAATCGTCACACAAATTCACCCATAGGTGTTTTCTCGCAACCAGATGCACGTTTTTCCCATGTGCATATCGACTTGGTAGGTCCTTTACCACGTTCAAACGGTTTTAATTATCTGTTTACATGCATAGATCGATTTACCAGATTCCCTATAGCCATCCCGATAGCGGACATCACAGCGGAAACAGTAGCCAAAGTTTTCATGCAGAACTGGGTAACCATTTTTGGTACACCCATAACAATAACGACGGATAGAGGAGCGCAATTCGAATCCGAACTATTTAATAACTTGGCTAAACTTCTAGGCTCCAATAGGATACGCTGCACTGCATATCATCCTCAGGCTAATGGGATGGTAGAACGTTTTCACCGTCAGCTAAAAACCGCCCTTATATCTCACTCAAACCCCAATCAGTGGACAGAATTCCTACCGTTAGTTATGTTGGGAATACGAACATCTGTCAAAACTGACGCACAGTGTTCAGCTGCGGAACTGGTTTTCGGAACAACTCTGAGACTACCAGGTGAATTTATTAACCCTAATACTAACAGTCAAAAACTTAATTTAGAAAATTATGTAGATCAACTACGGGACCACATGTCTAAAATTAAGCCGATTAATACTCGTGAACAATCGCGCGCCGTATATGTACCTAAAGACCTAAGCAATTGCACGCACGTCTGGATAAGATGTGACAAAATAAAAGCACCACTCAGTCCTCCATTTGAAGGTCCTTTCAAAGTCGTCTCAAGAAAATCTAAATATTTCGTGATAGGAAAACATGGAAACATCGACACAGTAAGTATTGATAGGCTAAAGCCGGCTTATCTAGATCATGAACCACCATACGTGTTGTTAGATCGTTTAACTGACAAATCCATTACGGAATCGAAATGTAAAGATAATAAATCTTTACAAATGACTAAAACGGTTCGCTGGGCACATCCAATTAGTCAGTCAAGGATGTTGACAGTTTCGGCTGCAGGATAAAATCTAACCACGCAGCTAATCACACCCTGCATCTACTTAAAAATAATTTTTTCACCTCATTCCGTCTCACCGACAACTCCCCAGACCTTTTACCTTTGATATATACGTGTTATGTTAAATATTTTTTTTAAAATACTGGACACATAAGCTAGGTATTCCGCAACGATGGCTGAGGATTTTAATCAAACTCATACAACTAACACTGGCAAATACAACGAATTCAAAAAGCAACCCAGACGAGTTTTATAATTTCTTTTTCTGGTTAATTAACTATGTTGGCTGTACTTCTTATATATTTATATACATTTTTCACGTAGACTGGCTATACATATATACCATATGAACTACTTCTAAAAGTTTTCGGTTGAGGATATGTTTAGTAGCTTGATACGATTAATACTACCATTAATAAGTAGTTTTCTAGACAAAACATTTTGGATTAAACCATAGTCAAGTACTTATTAAAGTTCTCATCATTTTTTTTTCATGTTTAGGAAACTTACGTAATGACTTAACCAGTTTCCCTGCAGCATGCTTTTTAGTGTGATTATATAACCCATCTTTATTGGCAATATTCAGAATTTTTTTAATTTCTGACATTTAAGAATCAATAACCGTGAAGATATAGTACAGTGCGTTACTGTAAGGTTACTATGTCAGCCGCATTGATTCCACATACCTAATTTTAAACAACTTATAAGGGAACTGTTTAGTAATCATAACATTGAACTGACAATATGAATATCACGACTATGCTAACGTTAAACCAATTATTATTAGTGGCCCATACAAAGTCCTGGAACTTAACATTAGCGTTATAAAAAAGACATTTTATGTCAATAACTGATATATATATATATATATATATATATATTCGTTAGTTTAAATATAACGTAAAATGGAAATTTACTAAACTTGTAGTTTTTTTCTATAGTGATAATATTCATGTAAACAAAGAACTTATACTTTTCAAATATGGCACTTTGATATATCAATCTGTCCTCTTGTCATTTTTTCTCTCATATGTGCGCGACTTACGGGCAACAAACATCGTATTGAAGGTGGGCCTGGTGAACAAAAACGCAGGCTCCACGCGCACTCGAACCTCTGCCCTCCTGAATGCTAGACCGCGTGCTTAGCCGTTAAGCCACATCAGACCACGGAGGAAGTGACTTCAATATTTCCTTACACCAATTAATCACTCATAATACTAATGAGTAATAGGACTTACACACTTCTGAGGTGCAAACCAATTCGTTACTTGGATGAATTGACGATATATTGCTTCAATATATCATGCATACCTAAATCAAACAAGAAAAGGGTATCTGACACAACTGTACTTGATCCGCATACTCTACACAATGTTTTTTGCTTCTTAGCCGTATATTCCTTTCCTTTTCGTGGAGTATTCTGATGCACCCTTGGTTACGCACCTAGTTGTAGAACGCGGTCGTCACAGGCTCAAGGTCACGCGTTTGATCGATTTTGTTAAAGAGTCCAACTTCTAGCAAGTTTACCCTTTTACATATATGCATTACAAAAGAGTATTTTTTTGTTTTCATGGTTTTTCGTGCACAAGATATCTACACTATGTCTATTCTCTTCCAGAATACCAATCCGTTCTGGAGACCAAGCACTTACATGGAACCGAACAACTATCAATTACATTTATGTATTTCCATTTTGTATCTTATTATTTTATGCAGGCAGTGGAGCAGTTCTTCAGGTTTGCTTGATTTTCACCATTACCTTTGAAGTAGATTCTTCTTTACTTTTTACTTGAGGGCGACTCAAGAGGCAGGTGAGTAAACACCTGATAGCCGGTCTGAGCACGGAAAAATCGTACCTCACCAACGTGGTGTTGGGTAGCCCGCTCGCGGCACTTCCTCAGATATTCTTATTCCACATTCTCACACTTTCTCTTGAAAGCACGCAGCAGACCGTCGTCGATAGTTGTAGAAGAAATCACATGCTACAAAATAAGATGACAAGCTAGCGAAGAAGAGACATCCATGGACTATCGTTGACAGCGTTAGTCGTCACTGATTGTAAGTCAAACAGTGAGGGAGTTGATAATTTTCCCTTGGGATGAGAAATAGAACTAAGGTGTTTTCGATAGATAGGTTAATCGAACCGACGTTCCTACGGAAGTCGATTCTAGGGGGAAGCTAATGTAACAGCTTAGGTTGGTTGGTTAAGAGTTGACCCCAAACAACCAAGTATATGCCAAAACAGTATTGTTCAAGTATTCATTCACTTCCTTGTTTTGTATAAGCGTTATATTCCCTATTATCTTATATTGAATGTTGAGAGCCTTTGTTTGTCTGAACAGATAATCCCACGCTCCACTGTGACTGCGCTAAGATCGAAATAAAGACCTATTCACTACTTGTCTGGTTTCTTCTATCAATAGCACGAGGGTTACCTATAGACACGAAAGAACTATGGTCTACTATGATATTGGTGCTGCTCTAACAATAGACCCAATCCTAAAACTGTAAATTTGTCATGATGTAACTGTCTGATCTATAAGGTCCTACGTGGAAGTCACATCATTGTCTACACTGATTCATCATATAGTAACAATTACTAATATATGATGGAGAACACACTCAAACTGGATACAGAACAATATGGTTAATATGGATAAAAATAACGTTACATAAGTTAGACCACGCCTGCACGGCTCAACTCAATGTTCCTTCCTTCTCCATCGCTGGGTTTTTCTCCACGATAAATGATGAATATCTATTTTCCCAGTTGTTTCGTGTTTAGCTTTGAGGGTAGTGTGGTTAAGGTCCAATGTCATTACAAATATGATATTCGAGAAGGTTGAAATTTAACCGTTTCTACTTGTTCGAGTTTGCAGTGTTTAGAGATATCTCTTAATTTTTCTAAACACTTTAAAATTGATATCTATTCATAGTTTTGATTCGTCAACAAAAAGGTAGGCCGCATAACTGAGTTTCTCTTGGAGATAAATAATAAATATAAAACATAAGATAGGACTCTGAATGATGATTCACACGGAACTAAACTTCAAGATTCTTAGGAATGTCCTCAATATTAAGTGTTTGACACCGCTTTCGCTCACAAAAAGCTTATAAATGAAAGATACAAAACCTAGTCACAATATAAGTTATGGACAAAACGGGTTTGAAGACATATAATGAAACTAACTGATATATTCAGAAGAAGGGAGCTCGATTCCAGGATATCAAGAATTTCACTACGGTACTTAGTTGTCCTAATACCATTCGTACTCAAGCTCATATGGACAGGCGTTCAATTAACGATTATCCCCATTTGCGTTAAAACATGAGAATCAATTTCTAGAAGAATTGCAGGGCAGTAAACAAGGGTGAGCACGAGTTCGGTAAATGTTCGTCATGTGGTGAAATTCATTCATGTAGTTCGTGTGCACTTCGTCATACTATATGCTCCGAGTGTTGTGAAATGAAACACATCAAGTCGATTTGTAGAACTACCGTTCATTTCGCTACCAGTGATAACATACTCTGTAATTGCGATCTTATGGATTCGCGAGGTCTTGATAGTCACATATTATCCTTACCTAAAATTTCCAGTAATTGAACTCATATCCAAAAACGGTTATATTTGTTCAGTGGTGCTTTTCACAGTTCTGTTGTTGACACTAACAGTATCAAATCCATCATTTGAATAATGTTATCTAGGGCACGTCTCATCGGGTCTCGTTGATTTGCCTATTTCACGCTCAATCAGCAGACCAAAGATATCGGGTTCTCTAATGGTCACAGTGTCCAGAGTGTGTGTGTGGGGGGGACGTCATGTAAACTGAAGAGAGCATCTCCAGGGTACAGACGTCGCTAAAGTAATTTGAGAATACCTTAGCTTCACAACAGTTGTCTCCTACTAATTACGTAGTATCGCTGTCTTCGTATACTGTTGGGATATCGTCTCTTTTCTTGGTCCTCTGTTTCGTGTATGAGTATAAGTGTTTATAGTATTCCGTAGACTCCTTAATAAGCCCTTCCTCATACAATCTTCTAAACCTGAGGAGGTTTGGCACAAGTATTTCGAGTTTCCGGATATCAACATTTTGTCTCGTTAGTACTCAGTAGTATAGATTTTTCCGACAGCTTTTTCTCCTGTAAAATCTCTCTAGTGAAGAAAGGATTAAATTTCTTTACAGAACGTCAATGATGAGTTTTTGGGACTCTTCGATGTAGTCCGAAAAATGTGAGATGCAGTAACTTGTATGTACAAACTTCTGAATGCCCCCATACCGTTCAAATCAGGAATTCTTGATCTGCTGTCTGATCTACTGAAGATGCAGAATATATGAGTTTCTTGCGCATTTTCTTCCAAGATGTCTTGTCTGATTTGTGCTGGCACATTTTCGTTGACAACGAAAAGTGAATCAAAGGCCAGAATCGCGATTTCACTCTTAGTTTTGGGTGACATATGGTGAAGGGTTGTTACATCACCTTTATAATGGTTTCGTGTGAAGACTATTAAGGATGATTCCTTGTCCGGGTCGTACCTGGTCGCCTGTTTCATATGTTGCGTTATAGCACATGAGATAACCGCATCGACCAGTTTCTGTTGGAATTTTGTCACACTTCAGTCTCCTAGATTATTAAAATTGACCGTGTGTTGATTTAAGTCCCACTAAGATTATGTATCAACTCCGCCTGTAACTCTTATACAGCTACTGCCAGTCTCAAGTCCGTGTAGAGAAGGAGGGTTGGGCATGTAATCGGCAAAGCTATCCCGTAGAAAACGACGATTGAGACCAGTTTTATGAGGGGCTGCATTCGACTGTAGGGAAGTGACCAGGAAAGGACATGGCTATTCTAATGAGAGACCTAAACGCCAAAGTCGGAGTAGACAACACTGAGTATGAAGATATCGTGGGACAATATGAACTGACTAGGAGAAAGGAATGAGAATGGCGAGAGATTTGGAAATCTATGCGCATTCAACAAAATGGTTATCGGTGGCACTATTTCCCCCACAAACACATACACATAGTTACATGGGTCTCACTGGGTCACACTACACGGAACCAGATCGATCATATCTGTATCACTGAAAAGTTCAGAAGGTCAGTGGAAGAGATGAGGACCAAGAGAGGAGATGACATAGCTTCGTATCATCGTCTAGTGGTTGTCAAGAAGAAACTAAAGATAAAGAAGCACTGGACAACTGGAGAAACAACAACACAACGGATTTCTCTAGTTCAAACGAGTGAAGCCAGAACAAGGGGTAAACGTACATGTATGATTGTTCTTAATGTACCGAATTTGGAGAAAGTCAAGAGCTGTCAAGACGATCAGCAAAGGGAAAAGAATAGACAAAATGATACTAGGGAGCATCAACTCGAACGTAGTAGGAGAGGTAAAAGTATTGCTTTCAAACAGCGTTGTATCTTCTACGACTATGTAGAGTTTTAGTATCTAAACACCTAAAGGCCTGAAAAAGCTAAAAAGTAAACGGTACTGAAGCTCCTATTCCTTCTATATTTCAAAGATAACAACTCTAAGTAATCCCTACATGTGTTCACTCGGTCTCGAAATTCGTATCTTGTACTGAGCCGATATACAATCAAACGTGGGTAACAGACGTAAGTATACCCAAACGAAAACCTGAGGCTTATAGCACTATGTGACTTTCAAATAATCCTGAGGTCATTCACGTTGTTTAATATCACGCAACTTGTCTTCTGATTGCTGGAGATAAGTATAAATAATTCCGGTAGGTTTATCAGTGTAAGGCAATAAACTCTGACTCTAAATAAATTAAAATAAGAATCTGGCCCGACATATCTCACTCACAAAGTGTATTGAAAGCCACTGAAAGTAGAATTGGACTATATCAAACACTTAGCTAGTGTACCTACTTGGTATGAAGAAACCTAACATTCCAATCATACCCGATAAATTCTGATCGGTCAGTCAGTTGCTTTACAATTGTTTATGCACAGACTCAGGATGTTCCACAATTGTTCTCGGGGTCCCTGAAATTGAAAATGTGGCCAATCATTATATAAGCCATCGGTTGTTTACTTCAGAGAGGCCGAATATAATCGATGTTCATTCCAATCTTATAACGGGACGCCTCCGCCTCATTACCTTATTTTATCACTCATTCCCAAGTAACTACAAGGTACTGTAAACATGCCTGATATAATAATATTGCTGTAGAATACTAGGCTAACTGGTCTCGCTCTTTCAAAAGAGGGATTAGGGTCTGTGAAAGTAAACCTAGACCAATCAGACAAATAGATAGTAATCCAAGACAGGCTCCCTCAGACACTCTGCAAATGATTATCAGGCAGTTCAATGATGAGGAGCCACATATGTACTTATCTTAACTACTTTTAATGAACTAATTACGTGGTGATTCAAACAGTTCAGTCACATGCCATTATTACGTTTAACCAAAAGTCTATCTAAAGGCTGGCTTACGACCTGATAACACCTTTATCATTGTGTCAACCAGCACGACAAACAACTATTGATCCTCTACCTCCTGTTAAATAACACTAGCAATGAACGGCCGGTTGGTGTTTTCCTGCTGTTTTGACTGGACACATCTGACACTAGTTTACCGACTAGTGCTTTGCTCATACGCCTCCTCCATAAATCACGAAATATCTTTTCCCAGGATAAGTCACATTCGGGCATGTTGGTGCTATGTAAATGGTAATTGAGGCTACGAGCTACCTAGAGCTCCTGATCCTCAGAGCAGCTCACGTCCTCAGGCTGTAGGTAATGTTCTTGGAGCGATTCTTTGTCAGATACTACTGTAGGGCGATCTCAATGTTACTAATATCTTCTTAGATAGTGATGTCCATGTAAACGCTAAAATTACAAACTTGACAGAAGATTTAAATCTACCTGAAGACGTTACTGGATGTACTCAATCCCCAACACACATTTATTGTTTTAGCTTCTCCTGCAGTGATAGCTATTTTGTGCGTATTACTAGGCAAATCAACCAACTAATGAGTGAATATCTCTGTTTGTAACGATACAGGCAAAGACGATATTCAACTCTTTCTTGGCCCATCTGGTTGACAGTCGTCATATGTAAATAAAAACGATTCATATAAAGTAATCTATTGTGTGCCTCAGCCTTTTTTAAAAGTATTTCGATTCTGTCTCTAACAAGAAGCGAAAGCTATAGGGACTCGAAATAATAACTCCAGTTTCGATGCTTAGTTGGGATTTGTGTCATCCTTATCCCTGCGTTGGATGAATGTGGCTAAATGGACGATAAGATGAACTTTTCACGTCTCGCATCTTTTTATCATCTTGCACCACTTTCCTTTTATATTCTTCTCCATACAATTTTTTGCATAACCCTATTACGTAATTGTCACGATGTTTAGTGATTGTTACTTTGAAGTTTATGTACCCATGTTTGACCTACCTTCTATATTTTTATATTGGCTGGAAATTTAGTTACATTATTGTCCATTTCACCACCAGTGCATCTGTCTTCATACTATATATTTTTGCTTTATATGTACTATGTGTAGTTATGAAATCTATTTCACTGGAATCATTGACTGGCAATTAAGTTAGCTGGTTAAACATTTTCACCCAAGTATTCATATATAAAAGAGAAGAGCTTGATGAAGATAATAATATATTTCTGCATGAGCAGGTACACGCCATTTTCACAGGCGTGATCTACAAATTACAACATTTGTTGGCTCACAGCATGCTTCTCAACTTATTAGGTTTGTAGTTGTTACAAAGTAGACTCGTAGAGCGCTTGCTGTAAACTATGACCTTGCAGCGGTAAATAAATCCCCAAAATAAATAGCTCTGTAAGTCTTCGACATTGGATGCTGACCACATGTTTTAATGGGCTCACCTAGTTGAAGGCTCTCAGTCATGCATCCGCACCACATCACGAGTGGGAACGCCGTGCTCAACATCTACTGCAATCGCTAGCCAGATTAGATCAGACAATTCCGATATATTGATAGTCATCAAATATATCTTCGAACCTCCTCGATTCTATCTTTTGATTTCTACTTGGTGGGTATGAGTTATATTAGGTGTTACTGGTTAAAGCGTTGTCAAACTCTGGATACTTGTGGCATCTTCAACGTCGATCTGCGACATGCCTCGGCAACGAACATGTTACGGTTGAGAGAGGTAATTGATCGAAGGACTTTTGACGGCAGCCTATTTAGACAACTGTTCGTGTATAAGCTTCTTCAGCAGGGGCAGGTAGTATTTGCCTTATTTCAAAATAAGGCTGTAGACGGACTTGCAGCATCTGCTGACCTGACTCTGGAGATATCCAGAACCCCCAATGCTGAGGTTTACTCAGCCAGAGGAAAGCCCCAAAGGACACGAAATGATGTTACAGATCTCTCTCCTAGTCGGACGCATTACCTTCGTCATGACCGTACATGCTATCAAACACATCGGAGGAGTACTTCATGAAAACGATCTGTCTCTTAATCACGAAAGACAGACAGTTTTCCTTGGTGCTGGCACCATAATAAATATAGTAAATCTCGAAATCGTGGAAAACTCTGCCGTTTCTCGAGCCACAAACAGACCAACACGAGTAACTTTTTAGGAAACTTTCCAGCCGGCACACATAGCCGGTGAGCATAGCTGTCTGTTAATAATCACGGACGTGAAAGCGAAAGCTCGCTATCTCACCGACACTGGCGCAGAAGTTAGCGTTATTTCAGCAAATCCTAACGACCTCCGTTTGTACGTGTCAATAAGTAGCTCATGGTGCTGTAGCAGATCTACACCAATGATTGGGATAGGAACATGCGCAGCAACTAAGATCCAGTGACTGGGTTCGCGTAAATCGACGCTGAGATAGACGTACTATTTATCATATGTGGACATCAGTTTTCCATTTGTCGACTATAAGTTTAAAACCGATTCTTGGAGTCGGTCGTAGAGGTCAGCCTCCGTGTAGCCTAACCATTCTTTAATGTTGTCAGGTCAGAATGACATAAGGTGAAATGAGGGTGGTGCATGAGTCTTGATCTTAAGTAAATTAGGAGTCTTTTCCTTCATGACGAATATAAAGCATAGGAATGAACGAGGAGGGAAATATCCGAAAATTTTAAAAGAATTATCACAATATGTAAAAATCGAAGTGAAGCAATGATACATGAAGTTCCAAAAAGAAACAGACTCACAGTTTACAAGTTGGTGTACCGGATTCCGTCGGTTTTGCCAGTAAAGTTGCCTTTTGTATTCAGAATGTGACAACGATTCTGCACGTAACAGACTTTATAATAGGAATTTGCGAACGGAATATATCGAATCCGAAGTCAGGAATGAAGTATCTTGAAGATATGTTTCAAATGCCATCGTTGTATCGATGAACGCTTGGTCTAAGCTGACTAGCATTCTTAAGAAAAGGCTTAGCTAGGCACACTCACTTGTGATCTGGTGCAGATGCGTGACCGAGCGCCTAGATCCAGATGTGACTATTGAACAGAAACGTGATGGCATCAAATTTCGAAGACTTACAGAGCTATTGATTTCGAGGGGTTATTAACCTCTATATTCTTAATTAAAATCTATGAATAGCCATTGTGTTCATGTTATTCTTATAACGGAACAAGGTTATCGGACGGGCAGATTGGTAAATTGTGGTGTACTAGACAAGGATACCAATAATTCCACAATATTATAAATGGCTTTCGCTTACTCAGTCCGATTTCATTTCGTACTGTAATTCTAAGAAAATAAAGTGCTAAAAACTGTGAGTCGTGATAGTAGCATAGATAACCAGTGTGAATGATGGGTCTAATCTGATTGGGTAGGAAGGGTAACTACCTAGCCTGCATCTAAGTCGCACCTTGTGGTCAATACCTTACCTGGATTGCCCTGTCGCTGCAACCAGACCGCGTGTTTACTATAATGACCCCTGAAAAGGCACAGTTTTACTTCAAAAAATGTATAATGGTAAGAGGCTAGAACTATAAACATTAAAGCCATTGCTCAGTGTGTAAGTTCCTAACGTGCATTCGGTTCATCCATCTCTATCATTCTGTCGACCATTCACTGATTGTCTGTTTAAGATAGAAGCGGTTCACTCTGATAGATAATTAGGCTAAAATAAAGTAATATTTCAGTGGCTTCACAAAGGTAAGTACTAATGAATAGACTGATAGAGATGGTTAATCACTTTGTGACTTTCAAGTTAGCTACAAAGCATTACCGAAATGACAGTGTGTGATAAAACGAACAGAGCATTCAGTACACTGATGTATTAGTTGCGTTGTAAGCTCACTATTCCAACCTAGGAAACTAAATAACCAAAATTACTTTTGACCCATATTTTCTGCGTCTACGACTACCTTCAGAGTTTAAAGAGTAGCTTTATTAAGATCTTAGCAGACATAATCATTAGACCCTCAACTAGTGCATAGAATAATCTTTACATTTGGATGTTACTCCTCAAACAACTTTGGAGGTTTCACACCTTAAAAATAAGCTGTGTTGGGTGAAATAGAGTTGATTATTATAATGGTGTTTATAAGAGCTTAACTATGTCATGAGTAAACAAAATCGAGTGGTGAACTATTGCCAAAACTATATAACGTCATCAAAAATAAGGACATGTTAATCATTTTATCAGCACTTAGGACGAATGTGTCGTCTCATGAATTTGTTTCTATATTTATAAAGAGTACAACGAAATTATTGACGGTTGAAAGGAGCTTTCTTGTGTTTGTTGTCAACTATCAGCGTGCAACGATACAATCTAAGTGGATCATGGTTGGTTATCGTGTTTTTCTCTTTAATGCTTAAGTTTTGGTTTACATTTGCGAGTTTTCCGTTAATTTTTTAAAGCAGTTAGATCCATTTTGAATTCGTAATAAACTTTCCCAGAAGACCAGTTTACTATATATTATGAAACCAGACTATGAAAACTGAACTGACTGCAAATTTTTCGGTTAGATTCTTCAGGTTAAAGGCGAAAGAGGAGACATAGTGGGAGAAAAATCTGGACTATAAAACTAAATTTTCTTGTTTTTCTCACGGCACTCGTGTCTTCCAGTCACCAGTTCGTCTCTTCAAGTTTATTTAATGAAGCATCTCGTCCGCAGGTCCCTCTCTAGGAGATCCAGGATTTATGCGAGATCATCGACAGTACTTGCATAAGACCGTCTGAGGATTTCAAGAAGTATCCAGGATCAGACGCTTGGGTTCCCCTTATCCATTGCTTTGGGAGAACATTCAATGGGAAGTCCTTAGTTTGGAAATATCGAACGGAAATATATTCAAATGTTTCTGCAACACGCGTTTGTTAGTTTAAAAATGTTTCCGATAAGTAGCACCATCAACTGATATTTTCGAGGAGACTCACATCTGCGGGTCAGCAATTCTAGGAAGTTGGGGATTAACCTCATAAATCCCCGTCATGTTCAATTATACCATTAAGTACTAACGTATTTAGGTCAAAAAATATACCAAGCCAAGGGTCATTTGTTTCAGTCATCTACAACTTAGGATCAGGCACATATATACATCGATCCAAGTTGCTACACCTCATTAGCACAACAAGAAAGTCAAATTTATAGAAGTAGTTACTTCAATGGTAATGCTATGTGACTCAAGGCTTGTGGTCTTTTGTGTCACTGTCCGTATTTTTGTGATTTTCACACCATTGGCTTTTAAGCTTACCGAGGCAAAAAAAACTATATAATAGTGGGGGTAGGTATTCCCTACTTGTTTGTAATTAAACTTGTTATGTGATGAAACTGGCCTAAGATTTTAACGTTTATGGGATTTGTGCTTTTTTAGTGACTTATTACACAAATTTATTTTAAAGTTATACAGAACAACAAACTACCTCATGTCGAGATAAATTTCAAAATATACCTGTATTAGCAAAAGTAGTAAGGAGTGGTCGGACGTCTTGGAGCTTGTACACCATAATTAATATAAAAGCTGTGACGTGAGCTAATATTTTATTCATAATCCGGAAAGTTATGGACATTTCTTTCAGTAAGCGAATTCTCCAAGCATTCGATGGAAATTAAAGAGCTTCAGTAGGTTGTATACCATCATTTTCTGGAAATGCTTCTCCTTACTAAACGCTTTTGTACTATTCGAATGTGGTTCTTCTACTTTTGGAAGTTAGGTGTACTCTAGCAATTCTAAGTTGTAGTTCACACTATAGAAGTTCATTTTGACTCAAAGCAAGACTTCATGAAAAAGGCTATAGATATAACTTCTTGAATTGAATGAAAAGTATTTTCATCTGGTCCTACGCTTAATTTGACGTGCATACTGAGTTCTAGTGTCTTTCAAGTTTGATTGGTGACTCATTTAAGTATGTCGAAGTGTCCAACAGATTATTATTGTCTGTCTGTAATCTGGTTGCTTATTCTCTTCATTTTAATTAGCTTTCACTGCAACCAATTTCAATTCTAAGCGCTGGTGCCGATGAAGAAAAGGCAGAAACCGCCCGACTTGTAAGTTTCACTTTAGAATCTTTATTTTAGTCTTCCTTCATTGGAGCCATTGCTATCGGTGATCTTGTTAAGACTACTTTGGGTCCTAAAGGAATGGACAAAATCCTCCTCTCATCCGGAGAAACTGTCGAAGTGACAAATGATGGTGCTACTATTCTGAAGTCAATCGGGGTAGATAATCCTGCAGCTAAGATCCTTGTTGGTATGTTTAATCCTAATTCTGTCTAATATTTATGGCAATTTAGAAATGAGTAAAGTTCAAGATGATGAGGTTGGTGATGGCACAACTTCAGTAACTGTTCTAGCCGCAGAATTATTGCGTGTAAGTTGTTACTATTGATCACTTATTAATGCTGATGACTGTAGTCTTATACGTATATTTGGAATCATTTGGTAGCTCTCGGTGTAAATTAGTTGAACAACTGCTCTTTAACTTCCCTTGCCCTGCGATCTTAATTTTTCAGTCAAATTATACCTTAGTTATGTTATCTAATACCTAATGATAATCTGTTGATGACTATGTGCTGAGGTTGTCTAAATCAGTCAGCTACATCGTAGGACCAGGCACATTTATGCATTGGTCCAAATTACCACTCCTGAAGCAACAACTTGCATTTAGAGGGGGAGAAGCGTATCTCAAACATTCTGGCATTGTTGCTTAGTGCTACCAAAAGACTACATTTTATCAGCGGCTTCACTAAACAGGACTATATCATCTGCGTATTCTAAGTCGTTAAGTGGACCTTCTGGTAGGAGATCAATACCCGAAAATTCAGTCGACGAAAACGTTGTCAAATGTGAAAAATGTAATAAGCCTTTATATGCCTGTTTTTGTGGCGCGTGATAATTATTTCCATAAATTTCGAGAACTCATCCTTGATATATCAGGCAGAAATAATCAACATAGGACGTAATACAAGTATACTAACCCAAGTTGCTACACCACAGGACAGTGATATTAGATTAACAAGATACATACTAAGAATTCGAAATAACAGTATTGTTAACTGTGGTGATATAACTCATGATACAGGATACTAGGTGAACTTTCGTAGAGTAATAAGTATGAAGTATTAAATCTCAAAATCTAGAAAACAGTAGAAAATAAATACATTTAATACGCAAACCGATTTCCGGCCATACCATAGAAGGTATAAATAATCGGTAAGGAATATTGCTTCAAATAGGTAGTCTATATTTCACGGCATAACCTTGGCCAACAGTTACTGAGATCAGGTCTTATTTCGGCTTTTAGCTTTCTTCCAGCCAACATTGCATGTCCAAGTGGGTGGCATCTGGGTGTGCGTAACATCTGTTCTATTTATCTAAGTTTATAAAAAGTCACAATCTTAACCTTGTTCTCATGTTTATTTACAGTTGCACGCCTAATCTTATCGTTAGACACTAGATATCACTATACTGTAGGTATTATCTGTAAACAACTCCCACATTAAAGATTGGTCGCACTAAACCCATTGATCCATTAAATAATCCGGTGACAGAATAATGTGTGGTTCAGTCAGTTAATCATGATGAACATATAACCTGACACAAATATGAGTAGGCTCTGGTCACCGTACCAAATTAACATGATCCAATGAAATCAACATTTATAGCAGATGGGTCGGAATAATATATTCTGAGCGATAATGAGGACTGAATACAATGAAGGTACGTATAAATTAATATTAGAACTTCAGGATCTTTAGGGTGACTAAAAGCATACATCTCAAGAGCGAACAAGTTTAAGCCTTCCACCCAATTTCTCCAAGTACTGATTGCAGTTATTGTTTGGATCCCAACGGGGTAGTTTGCATCCTTAAATACGACTAATGGACTGGTACCTACACCTAATGCTCAAATAGGTAAACTAAGCAAAAAGGAAAGACACCGGGGTTAATATTGTGGTATCGTAGCTCAAAGAACAGGTAATGGTGGCCGTATGTTGCAGTTATGCTCAGATAACCGCCTGTCTCTTGCAAATACTAACCTTAAGCATGAGGGAAAACATCTATTGACATGGCGAGCCCCCAAATCCATCTCAACGTCGCTATCAGCCACCGATGGAGGGGCTCGATAGAAGACTGTCGCTCATTCTAAGCACATGCTTAGATTCAGATTATGTCCTGGTGCGAGCGCGTATTTGCCTGCATCTTACTGGACGTAGGAAAAACGCTGCAAGGAAACCTCCTTGGGCCCTACTTAATGATGGTCAGGCTAAGATTATATTTCAGGGACAACTAGAAAAACAGTTAGGCAGCCATGTATGTGATGCCCACCCCGAGGCAGCATGGAATGATATCCGAAAAACTGTGAAAACAGCAGTGATATCTGCTAGTGCGGTAAACCATAAGGTTGGGGAGAAACACTGGATCTCATCAGCACCTACCGCACTGATAGATGCGCGAAAACTCATTGCATCTGGCTCTTATCATAACGAAGAGCGGAGTCAGCTTAAGCACAAGCTGACAAGAAGTCTACGCAATGACCGTGAACAGTGGTGGGTAGCGAAAGCAAGAGAGATAGAAAAGGCAGCGGCAATAGGTAATAGCAGACAACTGTTGACTTGTTAAGGAAACCGGTATTAGGAACACGACTGTTAGCAAAACAATCTCAGAGGAAGATGGACATATTATACATTCTCAATCCAGGAGATTGGGTCGATGGGCGGAACACTTTGGGGACGCCCCCAAATGCCCTGGTATGGCCGAGAGTGGGGTGGGCCCTCCCTCCCTCTCGAAATGCTCTCACACGGCCACGCGTATACAGCCTCTGCCAGGGAAGTCCTACTCGCTGCCTTTTTGTGGCAGGGGTGTTGTTTACGAAAATGAGAGGACGCTTTAACCGGATTCCAAACCAATAGTGCACATGGTCTCCAGTATCCTGAAGGAACAAATGGCGTATGAACCAATCGTTGGTCACCGGCTACCATGGGACTGCATCTCCTTACGATGCTCCACTGCCTTGTGGATCAGACCTTTAGGTCAAACGCTTCGGGTGTGGTCCCCTAAGAAAACCACCTGTTTCTGTCTGGGCACTCAGGCAGTATCACACACACACACAAATATGGTGTGGCGCATATATATTTGGTGCCCTCTTGTACCAATATTTATGTGTTGAAATAGTATTAATAAAATAACACTTTGGGGACCAGTTCAACTGGCATTCAGCCACACTTCGGTTTCCCACGATCCCCAGTCAACCTGAATGGCAAGTTAATGTAGGTCCTCCGTCTCTTTACGAAGGTGAAAAAGCCATAGGAAATCTGAAGCGAGGGAGTGCAGCAGGCCCTGACAGGTTTACTCCTGAGATTTTTAAGGATGGTAGTTCAGTATTAGCAGTGAGATTAACTGAGGTCTTAGGTAGAATTTGGGAACTGGACGTAATCCCATCTGACTGGTCTCAATCACTGATTGTGCCGGTCTATAAGAAAGGACAAAAGTCTTCTTGTGACAATCACAGAGGAATCAGTTTGACTGATATAGTGTCTAAAATATTAGCTCCAATAATACTTTGACGCCTAACTAAGGCTCGTGAAGAGCAGACTAGAAAAAACCGAGCTGGTTTCCGACCTGGACGTGGTTGTATAGACCAGATATTCACACTACTTTAGGTCCTAGAATATAGACACATTCAGACGCCCCACAATCGTAGTGTTTCTGCACCTTAAGGAGGCATTTGACTCTGTCGATCTTGAGGTTCTATGGCAGTGTTTGCCACTGAAAGGAGTACCAAAGAAGTACATTAACCTTGTAAAGGCTCTCTACTCGAACACAAATGGTCGAGTGAGAGCTTATGGCGAACTGTCATCAGAATTGATTACCTCAAGTGGTGTTCGTCAGGGCTGTCCACTCTCCCCATTCTTGTTCAACTTTGTGGTCGACGTACTTTTAGAGATAACACTCTCCTCATCTAAATTTCCAGGGGTTGAACTTCTACCAGGAGATTCACTCGTTGACTTGGAACATACCGATGACATAGTTCTATTTAGTGAAGACGCTGACAAAATGCAGAGTCTTCTGACCACTCTAAGCAACAGTGCAAACATGTTTGGGATGCGATTCTCCCCCTCGAAATGCAAAATGTTGCTTCAGGATTGGGTGGCATTGGCACTTGAACTAATTATAGTGAGTGAAGTAATTGAGCGTGTCGACCGCTTCACTTGCCTTGGAAGTCTCGTCAGCCCTTGTGGTTTGGTGTGTGACGGAATCTCAGCACGGATACAGAAGGCTCGACTGGGTTTTACCAACTTGCGTCATTTATTGCGTAGGTTAACCAACCAGAGGATGGATTTACTGTGCAGCAGTTCGTTCCGTCCTACTTTATGGCAGTGAAACATGGCCGGTAAGAGTAGATGATATTCGTTGGTTACTAGTTTTCAACCGTACGTGTCTTCGAAACATTGCTCGTATATCCTGGGACCACTGAGTAGGTAATGCAGTTGTTAGGAAATGGGTACTAGGTGAGGATGGCAAATCATTTGATGGATTTGTGACACTTCACCAGTTGAGATGGCTGCGATATGTGTTACGTATGTCCAACCACCGACTGCCCCGACGTGCGATGTTTTATGGTGTAGTAGTAAGTTGGAAGAAAGCTAGGGACGGCCAGTCCAAAACATGGCACAAATCCATGAATTCACTGACAAGTGGATTGAACCATGTTGGCAGGTGTAGGCTACTACCTGGTTGTGATCCGCGATACGATAGCAACCGATGGTTGGAGGCCCTGAATGACATGGCTCAAAATCGTTTGCAGTGGCGCAGGTGCATCCACTTGTTGTGTTCTTCCAAATTCTAATCTTAATTCTTCGTGTCCCTTTTTATCTTTCCAAATTTATTTCACTGTATTATACTCCTTGAATAACATCTTCAAACCGTAATCTTTCCGATTACTGCTTATACTTTTATTACCTCTACCACTATGGAATTTGAATCGACAACTGCATCTCTGTGCTAATGTGGTGTGGCAACTCGAACTGATCTACGTACGTACGAAGTTCTACGTTGTTGCTGACAGATTAACACCTACATCAGCTGACATTTCACATCGAAATAATCAGTGGTTTGGCATATGTAACATATTCCAATAAACCCACTTGATGAAGATTCAAAGCCTCACCAACTGGCTTGTCATTTTTGACAAAACTTCGGCGTTACAAGCAACACTTCGGAAACAGCTGTTATAAATAATCTGCATCCCACACATCAGCTTTCGTAGACTGTTTCGCAGCCGTAGAGTAATACAGTGTGAACTGCTGCATAATATATTCGACTTTTGTTTCACAGGCGGACATCTCGCCTACGCGATAAAAGATGCAAGTTGGCTTGACCCAACTGTGCTTTCTGAATCTGCTGAAATATTGTCAAATACTAGCCCATCAGGGCTGATAAGACGTCCAAGGCAAATAAAGTAGTTAACTATTTGTTGGTGCTTCACAACTGTCTTTGAGATCATATAGTTGGGTTATTAGTAAAATCAGATATGATTCAAATTTAGTCATTTCTGAAGTCTTATTTTGTCTTTTGCGTTAATGAAGAGATATGTTCAGGATTTTTTTCCTTTATATAATCTATAGACCATATGTATCATCTTCATGATCTTTACCTTCTTGGGTTCATTTTCAATTTACAACTTAGTTTGTAATAGGATCTGTGTAGCATTTATAGTAGCTAACAGTGAAGTTTATAGTTTCCTTTTTATATCACTTTGAACATAACTGCTGAATATGTATACGTCTCGTTATGGTATTCCTCTTAAGGCTTAAGCCTAGCACCACCCATCACTCTAAACAATAGTCTTGCCGAAGAAATTTCTGAGTATTAATATGTATTTCTTAGTCGAAAATGGAAAGTGTTTTCAATCTCCAGTTTCCCATTTTCGGAATAAGGTGGGCATTGGAACATATTCACTTAGCAGATAACTGTGTAAGCAAGACGATAAGTTTTAAACTGTAAGAGTTGGAAACACCAGTACAGTTAAATATAGAGATCATAACTCGTGTAGTAAAACTAAATACTGTAGTAGCAGTTTATATTTGGGGTCTTGATAAGTATCATTAACAGGTGTTAGTAATTTCATGAATTTAGCTTTAATTGCGATGCTTTATTTTCATTGTTATTATTTAGGAAGGTGAACAACTAATTGCTGCTAAGCTTCATCCTCAAACTATTGTACAAGGTTGGCGTGAGGCTACTAAACTGGCCTTAGCGGCTCTTGATTCGGCTGCACATCAGTTATCAAACCAATCAGATGCTGAGTTCCGTAACCGTCTGTTAAGTATTGCACGTACAACTTTGAGTTCCAAGCTCCTGACACAACATAAAGAACACTTTGCAAATTTAGCGGTAGATGCTGTTCTTCGTCTCAAAGGTAGTGGAAATCTTGATGCTATTCAAGTAAGGATTTAAAGTTCCTATCATGTTTAACAGATGCCACTCACTCATGAGACTAACTAGACTATTTGATTTACAGATTATTCAGAAGCTGGGTGGAACCATGACTGATTCTTATTTGGATGAAGGCTTTCTTCTGGATAAACGACCTGGTGTAAACCAACCTAAAAGAGTGGAAAACGCCAAAATACTGATCGCCAACACTCCTATGGATGCAGATAAAATTAAAGTATTTGGAAGCAAGATCCAAGTAGATGCTATTTCAAAGGTGGCTGAATTAGAACTAGCCGAAAAGCAAAAAATGAAAGACAAAGTCGACAAAATTTTAAAGCATAACTGTTCAGTATTTATTAATAGGTAAATTGAAATTTCCACCTCTAGGTGTTTTCATGTACCAGGATGTTGTTTTCACCACAAGCTTACATTAACTAAGAAAGTAGTTGATATAAGATGTATTAAAAAATTCGCTTCACTCACGGGTTCAAACTCCTTCAGGTCGAGCGCACATTGCTATGGACTCCCTTACTTAGGACATCTAAAGTGATTTAGTCTGATATTTAAATCCTCAAGTTAACCAAAATAAATATCTGAAACCAAGATAATTCCTATATTCAACTGGACATTGCATAGTGCTAGCTTATTATTAGTAGAGCTATTTTGCTGTATTCTAAATCCAATGTTTTTATAGTCATTCATTTCTGTTTTCCTAAGTATCCAACTTGGCTGTTATCAACTTCTTACATTAAAGCCAATCCGCCTTTGCTACTTTTTTTACACTATCTTTTTTAATTACATGAAAAAGTCCATTACATGTCTTCTTATTCATTATGATTATTATAAGCTTCGTATATTGTATACTGTTACTTCCACTTGTAAAAGTCCCAATACCTGAATTGGTTTAATGTCAACGAGTATGCTATATATATATATATATATATATATATATATATATATATATATATATATATATCGCAAAATGTGAACTTGTAATCTTATTTTCAGGCAGTTAATATATAACTACCCCGAGCAGTTGTTTGCTGATGCTGGTATTATGGCAATTGAGCATGCAGATTTCGAAGGTGTGGAAAGGTTGGCTCTAGTTACTGGTGGAGAAATCGTTTCCACATTCGACTCTCCGGAGACTACAAAATTAGGACATTGTGATTTGATAGAAGAAGTACGTAAACTTTTAATCATTGTTGTTTTAGAACCTCCATCATAATCTAAATTAAATAACTTGTTTGCCCTACTGAGTATGTGAGTTATCTTAACGTTTCTTCCTCTGTAATGTAGCACTGGATGAACGTAACGCCCCTACTTGGTAATAAAACCTTTTTGACTGCCTGAATTTCAAATTTTTAAAAAAATACCAGCTTAACATTTTATAGACCTTTCTCATTTGGCGTTTTTGACTTGATGTATACGATGAAAAATCCTTATTGTATTACAGCAGTTTTAACTGAGCCTTCCAAGATAGATACGATGCTTTGTAATTGTTCATTGAGATGTAGGTACCTTCACACTATCTATATATTTAGTACATTTCAGGACCTTAGTTTTGTGTTGTATAAGTGAATGGGCATCTGTAATGTATGTCACTTTCCATGTAAACCATCCTCTGACGTTTCAATGGAAAATTTTTACAGGTTACATATATTAATTATTGAATTTGGCGCGCTAAGATGTTCTGAAGGTTAAATTCAAGTCAATTAATTTCCAATAATGAAGATTCAAATAACTATGGATTCTGCCAGTGGCGTTACTGATGAGATCAATCTGCGTGGGGTGAAAGTCAAATGGATTTGTACCAATCATAGGCACTTTTTGTTCCATCGTAATATTAGTCTTGCTGTAAAATATATGGTCTACAACTCTTCGGTGAGAGCAGTTTTGCTGTATGTTTGGAGATCTGATCTTCAAGTCACTGATGTTCGGTGACTCTGTTCAATCAATCTAGCAGCAACTTCATAGTTAGACAGATATTCCAGTATATGACTCAGTAACTGACAACTCAGCCTAATCCATTCATCCATAGCTTCACATATTTGTAGTATAGTATCAGCTTAGTAACTGGGATTGAACTCGAAATGCTATTTTTCAATAAAATGTTTAAATATATCTGTACTTGTAAAGACTCATAATGACTATCGATTTCCTTAGTTAGTTTTATTTAATAATTGTTTAACGTCAAAGCTTTTCTGAAAATATTTTATAGCTGCATACGCCTTTATTACTTTATTTATTTTTAACGTTGACTCTAATTATTCATCATTCTCTCAGGTTACAATTGGTGAAGACAAGTTACTTCGATTCAGCGGTGTTGCTATGGGTGAGGCTTGCACGATTGTCTTGAGGGGTGCTACAAAAAGTATCCTGGCAGAAGCAGAACGCTCTCTTCATGACGCTTTATGTGTTTTGGCTCTCACAGTAAAAAATCCCCGGACAGTTTGTGGTGGTGGAGCTATGGAGATGTGGATGGCTGAAGCAGTAGCACAGGGTGCTGCTAAAACACCAGGAAAAATATCTTTAGCTATGGAGTCCTTCGGTCGAGCTTTGAGACGCTTGCCTTCTATAATAGCAGATAATGGTGGTTATGATAGCGCAGACTTGATCTCTCAGTTACGTGCTTCTCATGCAAATGGTGAAAAATCCATGGGTTTGGGTAAGGATTATGAAGTGCGTCTTACTTAAATGTAGGATAACATTTTGTTATCAAGAATTTCATTAAACTAATGCCTTTATTGATAATTATTGAATCATATTACGGTTAACTTTATTAACGAGTATTTGTGAGGTTAGTTTTTCATTTATCTTCTGCTTGTTTTTAGATATGAACAACGGAGTAATTGCCGATATGAATGAACTCGGGATTATTGAATCATATGACGTAAAGCATCATTTGGTGACATCAGCTGCAGAAGCTGCGGAAATGATAATACGTGTAGATGACATCATTAAAGCTGCTCCTCGTCGTCGAGCTCCTCGAAGGCATTAAACAAAATTAGCTTTATCACCAATTGTTTGTGAAGTAAACAATAAATTCATCAGTTGGAATCATGAAATATAAGTTGTTTGTATATTGAATTTTATTTCTTTCATTTAGAAATGTTACTATTATTTACCTTTTTCGGAATGTTTTCTAAGGGTTCGTTTGTTTAATCTGATCAGTGCATTGGAAAACTAATTTAATAATTTAGTATGTCCTACGAATCGTGAATTTAAGATCATTGTTGTGCTATAATAATATGGATGTGAATGTATCTAAGATGAGAATTAATAAAATTATGGAAATCCAAACTTAAAATTTCACATGGATGAATATGTGGTATTCTTGAGGCAGTCAATAATTTCTATACTATGTAATTGCGTGATAACACTACTTGTATTCGGAGGCTTTCAAAATAGTTGATTTCGAAACACTGATGTCATTTTGTTTAATGACAGTTTGAATAGTTGGGATGTTGTTGCTTTACATTATGTACAGGTGTCAGGTTAGTATATTCAATTAGTTAGTCAGATTTAGTATTTAAACCACGTTGTATTCAAGCTAATCACTGTGGCTTGAACGCCCATGCAATATTCCAGCCCTCACACAAATCGAATGACGAATTGTGGTGCATATATTCGTGGTGCCTCTTTGTACGAATGTTTGTATTTAAATAAAGTAATCACCGTGGTTTTATTTACAGCGAGAATGTATTTAAACCCCCATTGAGTTGTAATTAATGATCTGGTTACTAGCTACTGTTTTTGCTTGTAAATATAGGTCAGGAAGATTCCTTATAAACGTAAAGGGCTAATTTATTGAGACGGCGATCTTTCACATTGAGATATCGGCAAACTGAAGTTTGTTTTATCTCTACTGTCTACACCATTGAGAAATACTAATATTTTGCAGTAATAATAAACATCAGCTTCGTAACCACCCAGTTTTGTGATGTAAGTGTTTATGAAATCGGGATCGTATTCACATGGAGGGGAAAGTTGTTTTTAAAGGAGTCGTAAATACTAGCAAAGTATAAACTTCTAGAATGTCCCATAATTTCCCAAAACATAACTTTTAGTCTGTCTTCCCTTGATGAACAAGAATAGGTATTAAATTTCGGAAAACTGAATTCTAAAGACATAAAGCATCTATTTTCTAGACATCCACCAAATGTTATGTAAATAGAGAGTATTTGAACTCAATAATCATTTCACTATCGTTTTCTGATTACTGAAAAAAAGTTTCACTGAATGTTCTCGTTAATAGAATAAAATTCTTTACGATGCTTGACGGCTCATAATGAATTTAGTGATGAACGTTTACGTTCAAAAACTATGTTAGGTAGTTCATTTCCCGGTTTGATCAAGTTTGTAGTTATGTGATGGTACTGTCAATAATCATTTGAAACTCATGATTATATCCTATTTTCTTACTCTTGTTAAAGTGAATTTCTTAAATATATGGTGAGTTACTCCTTTTGATTAGTGGCTAAAAACGCTTCACAGTATTGTGTTGTTGAAAATTTAGGATGCAATAAGTTCAATTATATTCACTCGATTATTTCGGTGATTCGTAGTGTCACGCAGCAGGTAATACTAAGATGGTACTTGGGAATGTCGATGACAAGTAGGAATGGGATGCATTACGTTAGCGCTGGTGATTGTTAGCGTTATGTGCTTTAAATACACTGACTTTATTGATTAATAGTCTTATTGACCGCATCATGACCTTGATGGTTAAAGTTTGTGTTCTCAAGAGTTTTCTCTTCTGCCTAAAAATACCTGTACTGTGATTTATATTCAAGAGGTGAAGATGCTTTAGGTCAATTGTCATTATATTAAGCTAGGATGTGTCCACACTATAGGTGACGGAAACGTCAGTTCAGGATTTTAGATAAGATAATCCAGTAGTCCATACATTTTTAAGTTACGAGTGGTTCGTTTGTTAAGTGGTGCTTTATGTAACAAGTAGTTGCGGTCATTATTGCGTGCTGGCAATGATTTCAAACTAAGATGTGGTAACAACCTCCCTGGTTTTCAGTGGCTCACTAATCAACATCAGTCGTTGGTGGTCAATTGATTTCCAAATTAATAATTCAATGGGAGCAACTGGTAAGTGATAACAGCACTCAAGAGGGCGATACGTTTCTAATGTTCAAGATCTATTCAGTCTTCTAACCACGACAGATGAGAAGTTTCACGAATTTTCCAGAATCTCCCGTGTCGTAATCCTATTCAAATTACGCTGGATGACTAAAGCCAACCAATGAAGTGTACCATCTTAAAATCCAACCTCCAAAAACCACATCTAAATTTAGGATGATTTGAAGAGTTTGGATTTAAATCATTTCCTGATAGGACTTATCTATTAGGTCAATCTTATGTAGTCAAAGAAATATTGAGGAATTTCGCAGTTAATTAAAAGAAAAGCGATCATTTAAGTAATTCTTAGTTTTAATTCAACTCCAGCTTTGCTCAACCAGTTTATCGTCGACTACGAACTCGGATGTGTACTACCAGTTACGCTACTTACGTTTTATGAGTAGTATATCTATTTGGCACATTTTACTTCATGCCATAACAAAATTCATTTAATTCAATCTATAAGAGTATATTATTTCGTAATCAGTTAGTCAGTCGATCAGTAAATCTCAAGTTATGTGTTATTGTCTTTTTGTGTGAGTTTGTTTGCACTGACAGGTGTATTTCAATAACTCACCACCCTACTTATTGGTAGAGACGCTCTTTATTGAGGCATAAAAGTACAGTGCATCAACTTAGAACTTATCTTTTCCTTAAAAAGCCATGATAAAAAAGAGGGTTTTATACACGGATTTAACATGTTCTAACACTATTGGGCAGAAAAAATAAATGAGTTGCAACGGTCTGTATACATATAAAAGTACATACAAAGGTATATTTAATGGCTTCTTTAATGATGTTATTTAACCATAGTGCCTACCCGGATGTGTACTGAGAGTTTTGTCGAACACCAAAACTTATAAAAAGTTTGGAATTCGCTAGAGAAGTGGTAATCCAGTATACAATTAAATTATTAGTAGCTGATTGTCTTTAGGACTATTTCAGTGGGACGATTCCAGGTAGTATATAGTCGATGATTGTGTCGGAAGTGGGTAGTAAACAGAAGTGAGTTATGATATGTCAGAAGATATTCAACAGGATTTTCAATTTCATATACAGTATCAGCAGACCGTAATTCATTTTGATTCGTATGTTTGAAGGATACAACAACTTCAGAACCCTCTGTGAAAATAATATTTTCTTAGTGAAAAAATGTCACGAAATCTATTATTGTAGCATATGACGCTATCTGACTAGTGTTCCCTCTATTTACCCAGTTTATACAACTCTTACAGACATTAGTTATTAGTCCCAGTCTGTCATCGCCAAGTTTACATGGTTCTGTTTAAGTCGAACACCATACCAAGATGGGGTTCCCACTAGAGTATATGGAAGCAGTTAATTTACAATAACGCTTGTAAAGGACGATAGTACCCTTGATATCCCATGTAACAGAGAGTATTTATGTAAAAGCATAGATTTCTTTGTTGTGATTAATATGACTAGTTCTTTTTTAATTAATGTTGGCGTCGGCAATATTTCATTCAGTATAACATTTGATTTGAGTGTGTTGTTTATTCAAGATACGATATTCTTACATTAAATTAAGTTGAGCTATGTTCAGCAGGATATACAGTACGTGATTTGTTATAACTTGGGGTATTTTTTATATATGTGATTGCATTCTAACTAATAATCAAAGTGGATGTTCAGTCAATATAAATTGAGTATGTGTCCGACTACGGTCGTCAGTGGGTTTTGGGTTTAGTAAATCTTCACTTGTACCAGTCTTGATGTTTTTACTTCGCGTCGTGGGAATTGTAGTGGTTCCTTGTTTAACAAATATAAGTAGTAAGCGATTCCAATAACAATTATTGACGATCAGCCATAACAGTAAACAAGTTGACAGATGTAAACATTAGGTGTAAACATAGATAACAAACTGGTGAAAAGACTACCCTACACATTTATGGGTACGTTTTTATCACTTCAGTTATATGTAGGATTACAAAGAAAATGGTTTGTGTCAAAATGTCCGATTGTTTTATTGGTGGAAAAGCTTGCTACCTATTTACAACATGGATTCTTAGAATCTCGACACATCAGTTTAAATAATCTAACAGTCTTTATTCAACTTGGTCTTCGGGAATCAGTTTTAATCCTATACTTCGATATATGGACATTTTTCAGCATTTTTAAACAACAGCCTCGTTTAGACCAATTCAACTATTATGGTGTGAAAATTTTCTGCATATTGGTTGAATTCTTCCTTCGATTAGTTGCTAAATAGTTCAAAAATACTCTACAGGATGTTTATCCTGTTACTATTTGTAGAATTCGAGGTTGTGATATTTGACCTTCGCTACTCAAAGCCACTATAATTAATATCTGCAAAATCTTCAGGATTTGTAAAGCTTTTATTATTATTATTATCTATTCTCGAAAGTGATTCATTTATTCATGATACATTCTGAATTTTCTCTTTCCTGATACTGCTTTTACATTTGTCACACCAGCAATTATATTCTAAACTACCACTGATATTGTGGGGAGATTATATACTTCAATATCGTTAACATTAAAACTGCTATAAAACTTTCCTTTATATTGCTATTCTATGGTTCCATTTCATTGATATTTTGAATGATAGCCTCGAACTGACTAAAGTTATTAAAATTAAGCTACTAGATTCTAAATCGGTTATTGAATGGTGTCGGGTCTACAGTGAAGGTTCTTATCCTTGTTAAATGTGAACTGATGTGTATGTATTGTACTTGACTTAAGTTACAAAACAACTATACACTACTTTTTGATTTTTCAGGGGATATTTACCTATGAAAACTATCTTAAATGACTAATTATTATTGTTATTTTTACTGATTAAATTATTTTAATGGGTTTCGACATTTTATTTCATCTTTTAATGGCAACTGACATATCCTTCCAGCCTATTATGTTATAAACTTTTTAAGGCTTTGTTTAGATTTGTATGATTCAATAAGGTGAATTATACTCCAGATTTATTTTAACACATAGATATTGGTACAAGGAGGCACCAAATACATATGCGCCACACAAATCTCATTTGATATGTGTGAAGGCTGTGATACTGCCCGGGTGCCCAAACCGAAACAGGTGGTTTTCTTAGGGGGCCACACCCGGAACCTTCGACCTGAAGGTCTGACCCACTAGGCAGTGGAGCATCGTAAGGAGATGCAGTCCCATGGAAGCCGGTGACCAACAATTGGTTCATACGCCATTTATTCCTTCAGGATACTGGAGACCATGTGCACCATTGGTTTGGAATCAGGGTTTTCCAACTCCCCTAGATGGACTCCCGTGTCCACGAACCCGGTTAAAGCGCCAAACATTCGCTTTTCGTCCTCTCCTTTTCGTAAACAACACCCTCGCCACGAGAAGGCAGTGAGTAGGACTTCCCTGGCTGAGACTATATATATGTGGTCATGTGAGAGCATTTCGAGAGGGAGAGCAGACTCCCCAATCTCGGCCATACCGTGTTATTTTGGGGCCCAGTAGATTTTCACAAACGGTATTTAAATTATAAAGTTTGGCGATGTCGAAAATACTAAGATGAATGAATCCACTTCATAATTTAGCGCTTATTAATGTCAAATATTAAGAAAAGTAATTAAACACATTATAGTACCGGGTATTGTTTTGGGGCATTACTGTAATTTCTGGGTTGTTTACTGTTTCTGATTTCATTTCGAATTGTTCAGACCATATAATAAGTTTGATTACAGATGAATAAAAGTTTGCCAGGTAGAATAATGGGCGTTTGTAGAACTCACTTTTGTGAACCATCTTAATTAAATAGTTAACGGATTCTTCATAAAATAAATCATAATGGAAAATACTAGATGAAAAACATCCATTGAATTAAGTTTATTATTATACTCAGTTTACCTATGCTAACGTATACATGGTGAAATCATACACATGAATTCATCTCTTAAACATTTTATTCCTCTAAGCTACCTAAATAACAAACACAATAGTTTGTAAAAATACTAGTTTGATTTATTCTTAGATTTCATTTACATTATAAAAGTTATAATTTATTACAAATATCTACTAAGCTTTGTTTATGAGGTTTACGATTGAGTTAAAAAAGAAAACATTACAGTATTATAGGAGGTTTAAGAGAAGTTTTAGATCTTGATTCCTTTCTCGTTGACATTTTTTGTGGCCCGGGATCTGACTCCGGTTTGATCGGACGTATAATCGTTTTTGAATGTTTGCTGTCGAAATACACACCTTGACTATTGTCATATATTATTATCGACTTAAATCGCATTAGTGAATAACGGAATTAAATAAGCCAAAAACAAGAATGGATTTTTGAATCCATATATTTTGTACACTCATTGATCTGGATAGACAATCAGAGAAACGAAGCGAAATGACGCGCGGTGGAGGCGTGTGAGCCAACTTGATTCAATCAAGCGTGAATCTATATTTCTAGTCACACAAAAATAAGCTACAGGCATGTGATGAGTATGATAAGATATACACACATATATGTTCATATGAAAACAGTTAGGGTTGATACGTGAATAATTAACAAGATCAAAACATGACTCAATAAGAATGGATAAATTGGTTTATTCACAAGCTAGAATAAGCTATATGGGCTTAACATAGCAACCAACACTTCACATCTAATTTATAAGTAGACTGAAATATGTAATGAATTTACACCAAAATTATCAACATCACTGATTAAACAGTTTGATCATAATTATCATTTAAGAACAAAAATCATTCAGATCATTTACACATACACAACAGAACATTCTTAGTTAATGTTCACTAATCAGTTAGTCTAATATTAAAATTAGATTATACTAAAAGTCAATTATCACTAAGGTAATGATTGATATTCTTGAAGTAATAAATAGTTTAATTGTTATAGTTTCCAGTTTCATTTCATTATTAATACTTTTACTTGGCTTGGAGTGTCTCTCTTTTTTTCAAATTTCTGAATAACTTTTTACTACATTTAATTTACTTTGTGTTCATTCTATTGACTAAAACTATTTAATTTTCATTAATTTCTGAAATAAAAATCTCTCATTATGAATTACATACTGGAACTATTCAACTTCATATTACAAGGAGAACGTAATTATTATTATTAGTTTAACAGATAATTCAAAATGTTTTTTTTTCTTGTTTAAAACAGAAATGACAAACAGAAAGAAAGAAATGGAAGATTGTTTGATTGATAGTTACCTGAATAATTGAATGAAATGTATAAAACAATATGCTTATATTTATCATGTACTTCACAATATAGATTGATGTACTAATGCTGATGCTATATATACATTTTCTTTTTACAGAAATAGATGTGAGATAGTAGTTCACTGAAGACAATGGTGGATGTGTCGCTCAATTTCGTGGATTAGTTGAAATTAGACATTAACACCGTTAGATGATGGCTCAGTGGTCTAGTGGTTAAGTGCTGACGCGCGAAACCAGTAGGTCTTGGGTTCAAATCTCGTAGGGGGTGAGGTCGTGGATGTGCACTGCTGAGGAGTCCCACAATAGGACGAAACGGCCTTCTAGTGCTTACAGGTGTTCCATGGTGGTCTAACTTCAACTGACTCATGATCTTAACTATTGAAATTACTATAATATCCACAAAACCCATCTGATATTTTTCTTAAACAGTTAAATATAGACAAAGATGTTTTATTTGACTGAAAGAACAAAGAACAAATACCAGATTGTATCAAGTTTTATTCTCATATCTTATTGAAGTGGTTAGTTATGAATATAAAAGTAAAAAGAGGTTAGTTTGAACATTTTGTGACTGAATAAAATGAAGATTATGTCTGTAATATACATAATATTAAAAACGATTGTAACACTGGTATGTAATACAGTTATATTACCATTTATTATTTTTTTTAAAACAGTTGTTTAGTAAATAAACATACCTAAAACAAAATATATGCTTCATTATAAATGTATGTGTGTGTGTGCGTATTCGTTAACTTGATATTGAAAGCGATCATCTAACATGATAAGAAATTCTACACCTTCAATAATAAACTTAGTTCAATTATGATAATAATAATAATACTAATGGTTTATCCCCTACTGAGATAATTATGATGTTAATCATGCTTTTATAATGGGGGAGTTGTTGTTTTCAAGGCGTATTATTTGTATAGAATTCTACATTTTACCTCGGCAAATTTTTGTTCCCATACATATGAACGGCTTTTTAAAAAAATAATTTGTTTCTTCCTTAATTAAATACATGTTTTAATTTGGCATGTGAATATATACATAATGTAATTGTTATTGATATGATATGAGATTTACCAATATTATTGTCAGACTAGAAAAGAATCCATTTACAATATGAATGACGTTTTTAAAAGGACTTTTCTTAATGAACATGAATTGTGCCCCTTTTCTCACATCTTTAACAACTAACGGTTGATCGATTATTTAATGCAGTTTAATTAATACATTCTTAAGCTAATGTTGATTGATTGGTTAGCTCTTTCAATTGATAATCGAAAGACTAACAGTTTGAATTCTTCCGCAAGTAGTTAATTTGTTTTTCACTTTGATAAGTAAAAGCACAACTATATGACATCACCACGAGGTAGCACCTTTCAAATGAGTATGAATTTTTCAAGTTCATACTATACTGAGTTCACACTGTGGGAGTGACAGTAAAATCATCTATATACTATAAATTAAACAGATCCCTATGTGAAAGTAGTCAGATAAGATTTAATCGTTTCGTTAACAGAAATTGATTAGAGTCATATACTTTTCAACTAGTAAAGAATATGAATGAGTACTAAAAATATAAAATACTAATTATGATCGGAATATTGTATATCTAATTTTTTAACTCAGCGAAATCTCCGTTAACTCCCCCTGTATCTATTCTACGGTTGCTGCTAGTCCCTAGCCCGGGTGAAGTAGGATGGTTGGGAATGGGGTCAGCAACCCTTCTAACAACCAGAAAAATTAATATATGTACGTGGAATGTTCGGACAATGTGGCAGACCGGGAGGATCAGGCAAATAGCTACGAAAATGAGGTACGACTTGGAGGTGCGCGGAATAAGTGAAACCCATTGGACATAAGTTGGACAGAAAAGGATAGATTCCGGAGAGATGCTTCTGTACTCTGGTCACAAAGAAGAAAATGCTCTGCACACTCAGCGAGGTGCTCTGATGTTGTCCAAAGAACCACGTAAAGCACTTATAGGGTGGGAGTCTCATGGATCAAGAACCATTAAAACATCTTTCGAGACAAAGAAGGAGGGAACCACAGTGAATTTTATCCAATGACATCAGCGAGGACGATGGAGACCAGTTTTATATGAGGCTGTATTCGACTGTAGGAAAGTGACCAGGAAAGGACATGACTATTCTGATGAGAGACCTAAACGCCAAAGTCAGAATAGACAACACTGGGTATGAAGATATCGTGGGACAATATGAACTGACTAGGAGAAAGGAATGAGAATGGCGAGAGATTTGGAAATCTATGCGCATTCAACAAAATGGTTATCGGTGGCACTATTTCCCCCACAAACACATACACATAGTTACATGGGTCTCACTGGGTCACACTACACGGAACCAGATCGATCATATCTGTATCACTGAAAAGTTCAGAAGGTCAGTGGAAGAGATGAGGACCAAGAGAGGAGATGACATAGCTTCGTATCACCGTCTAGTGGTTGTCAAGAAGAAACTAAAGATAAAGAAGCACTGGACAACTGGAGAAACAACAACACAACGGTTCAATACAGCCTATCGACAAACTCGACCAATTCAAAACAGCGCTCACTGTGTTCCAGGACTTACACGATCTACTCGAAGAAGAAACTACTATGGAGGAGAATAGCAAAAGGATCGAAGAAGCGTTAACTTCAAGGTGTCAAGAGGAGCTGGACCGCAAGAAGTGTCATCATAATAAATGAATCTCCATCGAAAACAAGGAAAAGATTCACGAAAGGAGGAACAAGATGACAGCAATTAACAACAGTCGAAGGAGAACAGAGAAACTGAAGGCACAAGTTGAATACATAAGAGTAAACAAGCAAGTGAAGAAGAGCATTAGATCTGACAAGCAGAAATGCGTCAAAGACCTTGTAACGATAGCATAAATAGCTACTTCAGAAGGAAATATGAAACAAATATATGATAACGAAGAACCTGACAGGGAAATATGGTAAGGCAGAGTGATCGGCGAAGAACAAAGAAGGTAAACCAATCAATGCGATTCGAGAACAGAGGATCAGGTGTGTAGAACACTTTGAAGAACTTTTGAATAGGCCAGCTACATTGAATTCACCGGACATCGAAGCAGCACATACAGACCTTCCTATAGATGTGACTCCATCAACGATCGAAGAAATCAAGATGGCCATCGGACAAATCAAGAGTGAGAAAGCAGTAGGACCTGACAACATACCAGCTGAAGCACTGGAGTCAGACATGGGAGTAATTGCAACCATGCTCCATGTTCCATTCAGAAGGATTTGGGAGGAAGAAAAAGTGTCACCGACGGACTGGAAAGAAGGACACTTCATCAAGATGGCAAAGAAACGAGGTCTAAGCAAAGACATCACATTATTTTCAACACCAGGAAAGGTTTTCAACAGGGTGTTGCTGAACGGGATGAAAGATTCAGTAGACTCTCAACTTCGAGATTAACAGGCTGAATTCCGTAAGTATCTGTTGTGTACTGACACTAAGGCTGATTGTTGAACAAGCAGTTGAATGGAACTCACCGCTATACACCAACTCCCATGGTTATAGAACACTATGGTCTACCTGCGAAGGTCGTCAACATCATCCGGGATTCATACGACAGACTACTCTGCAGAGTCGTGCATGAAGGACAGTTGACAGACGCATTCCGAGTGAGGACTGGAGTCCGACAAGTCTGCTTATTCTCTGCATTTCTTTTTATTCTGGTAGTTGACTGGATGAACTGATCCTTCTATCCCATAAAGACAAACAAATGCAGGTCAAGGCAGTCATTATAGCAGTAGCCTCTGCATTAGTATGTCTAAACCTACACAACGGAAAAACCAAGATCCTCAAATACAAAACAGATAATACCAATGCAATCACATTTAGTGGAGAAGCTTTGGAAGTGATGGAAACTTTCACGTATCTGGGTAGCATCATCGATGAACAAGGAGGATCTGATGCAGACGTAAAGGTAAAGATTGGCATAGCGAGGACAACATTCTCACAATTGAAGAACATATGGAACTCAAAACAACTGTCAACCAATACCACAGTGAGAATCTTTAGTACGAACGTCAAGACAGTCCTACTGTTTGTAGCTGTAATTTGGAGAACTACCACAACCATCAGCAAAAAGGTACAAGTATTTATAAACAGTTGTCTATACCAGATACTCAGTATCTGTTGACCGGAAACCATCAGCAACAGCCTACTGCGAGAGAGAACAGACCAACTTCTCGATGAATAGGAAATTAGGAAAGGATGTTGGAAGTGGATAGGACACACATTGAAGAAACCAAACTGCGTCATGAGGCAAGCGCTAACTTAGGATCCTGAAGGGAAACTGAAAAGAGGAAGACTGAAGAACACACTACGTCGGGTGTTGGAAGCAGACATCAAAAGGATATGTAGCAACTAGAAGGAACTTGAAAGGATTGTCCAGCACAGAGTTGGATGGAGAATACTGATAGGCGGCCTACGCTCGTCTATGAGGGGTAACAGTCGCAAGTGAATAAATAAGATCTTAATGTTCTCAGGGCATAATTCCAAGACTCACAACTTAGATCACTCTAAAATAAATTGTTTGTTTGTAATAATATGAAGATAATGTGTTGGGATCGAGAGTTTTAGAAAATTGTAATCGAAGAAATACACACTTTCTGGAATTCATGGTGTGTTGATGAGCCAAATTTATCTCATGGTTAAGAATCAAGGCATACAGTATAAATGATAACAATGAATTAGAGTTGGCAAAATATTCGTAAAAACAATAAGATGTAATAATACATATTTAAAGAATGAGGATATTGTTGTAAATACTCTCTAAGAACGAAACATGATTAACTTTGATCTGTTGTAAATATATGAATCCAGAAAACTTTTTATTTGCATAACTTTAGTTTTAGATTGTAAATAGCCATTGCTTTCTGAAACATTGCAACGGTAAAAGTGACTGATAATAAATCATTTGATAGACATCCAACTATATTAGATTTAGTAGGTTAACCAGTTAAAGGTCTTACCATCTACGCTTAATGTTCTTATGCATACCCCATCTATTTAGTTAAGAAATCCCACCCTCACCTATTTTCGTACTCGAAATTATGTATTGTTTTTTAAATAATATTACTATCCTATTCTCTATATATGATAGATTTTTTCTGTATATGAAATGCCAAGGTGTAAAATACTTGTCAGTGTCCTTAGATTTTCACAAAATCAACTTTTCACAATATATAGTAGGTTCAAGAGCAGACATCTAGAAATGTTCAACTGAATCTTATAAGTTACATCAAAGAAAGAGATAGCAGTCAAATGCCTCGAATCTTCTAAATGTTTGTGAAGAGAGGGCGTAATTCTTATTTTTTGGTTAGAAGCAACTCAGTTTATGCGCGTTCTGTTGACTGCATTCTCCGGAGTATAATAGTGGTTTGATCAGGTGTTTTAGGGTTATTGTTGTTATTATATCTCATAAATTTCACTTCTAGATCAATACGCATTCCGTTGTAATGAAATACTAATTGAATGAAACACTATAAAATCCTGGATTATTGATCATCAGTTTAAATCATCACACTTCCGAATAACATAGTAGATCAAAAGTAATATAACTAAATAAGTATTCAGAATAATATGTACTTATATACTGACAACAGTATAGAAAGTCGATGCATTTGTATAACTAGAACAGACTTCTTTCATAACAACTAACGTCTCCTAAAGCTGATTTCTATTTGCAAATTAAATTGTTTACATGTCTTTTACACCTTAAACTATTAGTCTTATCGTTTTTTTGACCTAAACGACATGATTTTTTTCCAGACATCACTGTATAGTGGTACACAACATTTTTGTATGAACGACATGTATCTCAACTATTTAGCGTTGATAAGTTGCTTAATTAAATATCATAATTAAAACGTTTTTATCATTAAATAATAAGAGTTTCGGTTTACATATCTCACTAAGTATAATAACTATTGTAATTTAAAAGATCAAGTAATTACAATAAGAAAGTGGATAAAAGATAGCTATCAAAGTATTTCGATAATGCAATGAGAAGACGAAGTTTATCAGAATTATGTGATTTATTTGCGCAATACATTTCTAACAATCTGATCACACATATACTTGTTAAGAGCATTTATATATGAAAATTAAAAGGTCAACTAGATAGGTTAAGGGTAAGTCATAACAAAGGAAAAATAATAAAATACACAAAAACAAATGTGATTACCACTCTGGATAATAAATCAGTATTACCAGGGTAGGTTAAGTGTAAGAACAAATTGTTTTTGGACACATAAAGAAGGTTTTAATTTCCGTATAGCCAAGGCTTCAATAAACCTTAGTATACGTCCCTGAAGTATTAACTATTACAGCAAAAAATTAATTAACTACAATGTTTTTCACTAAAAGATATGGAACTGTCAATCATCTGTAAATATTATCGTTCTATTTGCTGATATGAAAATTTTAAAAAAAAGGTGATATCAGCAAATTCACAGAATTACATACCAGTTTGTGACTTTATTACATGGTTAGCGAATTGTATTATGTCCTTTGAATGTTCACTAACATTCTTACACAGGCTGTTTTTTCACCTGAAAAACATATTCATATTTTAAATGACAATTATGTCGAGATATTTCTACTGAAAATGAAGGTTGAATTTGTACATTATATACAAGTCAAAATGTTATAAGTCAACTTGTCATCTTTTTAATAATATACAGATGTGTATGAAATTTTAAGGCCTCATTTTACAAGTCTTATAGGAAAGTGGTTAGGAGTTATATCTTTGAATACCGGCTGAATTGACTACATTCAATCGACTAAGTCATATGTTGACTTTGTTGTTCTTTATAGAAGTTAGAGTTTTTTGTCTACAGCTTATGAAGATAATAGAAGCTCCAGTTGTCCGTGAGACGGGGGTTGAACTTTGTATTCAAAAAACGTATGTCTTATATTCAGTTTTACCTTGGTCATGATCACTTGTTATTTTTAATTTACTTCATCAACTGTTCATCTTAAAATTTCCCCCACTATTTAATGACTTCACTCATCCCCCTTGAGTTTTGTTCATAACTTTTGACGGTATCATTTCATCTAATCCCCTTATTATAGTTAGCAGTGAAGAAAAAGACATTTTAATTATCTAGCCCCATTCATAATATAATCCAATATGAAAAGTTAGTTGAACTTAATTAAAACATGTAAAAAATACAATGTGTCCAAATGCTTCAATTTAAAACTGAAAACTGCTCGGTGAGGCTATAATTTATGGATGACCTTCGACCGACGCTAAACTGACCTTGGAAATGTCCACCTACATACTATGGCTAAATGAGGGTTATAAACCAGTGTGAGTAATTAGGATTAATATTTACAGTTGATAGTTAGGATTAGTAATTAGATATAGGGTTTTCATCACTAACTGACATCAGCTATAAAGCCAAAACTCTATTTCGTCAAATGAATGGATGAATTTCGCGCCAAAATTCAGGACCTATTATCCTAAATCTGATTGGTTCGTTCATAAATTATAGTCTTATCAGCTGCTCAATATTTTAATACTACATAGAAACTAGAGTAAAAATGTCTCGAAAAAATGTACCACATTTTTGGAAGTATGGTGTTAGATGAAAAACAATAAGTTATTTTATATGGTAGAAATGGTATGAAATCTAACACAAGGCAGCCTCAGATTTCCAAATATCGTACTGACAGAGGGATTTCTACAAAGACTGCCGTATTCAGCTTGAAACTACCATTATTACTAATAACAGTATTAGTAGCAGTAGTATTAGAGTTCTGATTTTATCATGTATCTGTGCTACTATCCATGCTACTACTAATATGTCGATCATTCCTGTGTAATATACAAGTCTCTATAAGCAAGACATATATAACATAACAGTTACTAAATGTCGTCTCAAGGACTCAAATATAATTGTCATTAATATTATAAAATAAAAATATATAGGCTATTATTATTCCCGTTATTGTATTGCGCGCACAATAATTATTGGTCGTTTAGATGGCCCAATCACTAATCCTAATTTAAATTATTTTCCGTATAGTTTTATACTTTATATAAACAAAACTAATAATATTAAAAAGAAGGTAAGTAATAAAGGTATGATGATGAACATAATAATTGTTTGTGTGTGTATATCATCTAGTACATATTCTGATGTCCCATTGGTATAACCAAATAAACTTACATAAGAGAGAGATATGGTTGGTATCTACCTATAAAAACTATCAGATGGATAAATTTGCACAGTATAAGGGCAGAAATAAGCCTAAAACTGGAAAGTTTATCACTGGTGGAATAAATATTTGTTCATACTCTATTCCTCAGCAATTTTCTATTCGTATCTTTTAGTTATTTATATGTGTGTACGTGTATATAAATGGATATGTATAACGCATACAATTATCTGGAAAGGAAACACAAACAACTGAAAATAATATATTTCATCTACATGTATACAGATATATTTAATACAAGTTAAACTGGATAGAGAATATATGAATTTAAATGTGATTGGAATGAATACGTTTTCTCCTTATACAAATATGACTACTACCGACAATAATAATAATAATAATAATAATAATAATAATAACAATAATAATAATAATAGTGCTCAATTGCATAACGTTGTGGATAACACACATGTAGATTATTTTAACTCGCTATGTTCTTTGAAACCAGATATTCATACAACGTTTTCTGCTACCATTGATAATCATAATAATCACAACTTTTTCAGTAGTTCAACGGACATTCCTGTTGAGTCTATGTTGAATAATTATGGTTTATTCGACCCGACGACATCTCATTTACCTAGATTTGCTAGTACCGTAACCACTTGCACAATCAGTAACATAGGTAAAAATAGCAGTGCAGTTAACAACAACAATAGTTATCTATACTATCATGGTCGCAGCTATTTGCGTAGAACGAATGCAGATAGGATAAGAAAGGTAAAGCATTCACGAATTAACAGAGCTTTACCATCGTCATCCGCATCGTCAACGTTACTATGGTCAGGGAAGAAAACAAAATCATCAATAATGAATTATGGCAAACTTCACAACCGTGGAATAAGATTACATTCAGTAAAACCACCTTATTCATATATTGCATTAATTACAATGGCTATTCTACATTCACCACATAAACATTTAACATTAGGTGGAATTTGTGATTTTATTATGTCGAATTTTCCTTACTATCGTGAACGTTTTCCAGCATGGCAAAATTCTATAAGACATAATTTATCATTGAACGATTGTTTTATGAAGATACCACGTGAACCTGGTAATCCAGGCAAAGGTAATTACTGGACCTTGGATCCAAATTCTTTAGATATGTTTGATAATGGCAGTTTTTTACGACGACGTAAACGTTATAAACGTCTAAGTTTTGACAGTAGCAACAATGCTTGTTTTTACAATTATTCCGAATTTATCGACATCTGTAATAGTAAAAGACAAAATAATGATCGCGTTAATTTATTAAATCAAACTGAGACTTCTACTACTTCTTCTACCGCTATGGATAGCAGGATATGTAGTAGCATTTATCCTCAAGTCATTGTGGACAAAAACAGTAATGTCCTTACTAACGCATATCATTCTGACTTTGATAATAATACACCTGTTTTAATCAAGACAAATACTACCACCAAGACAGGTAAATCCAGTAATGCTTCATCACTAAATGAAAATGTTTTAAATGTTTGCACCACCGAAAATGATTTAAAGAATGACTGTATAGTGGATAACTGTATTCAAGATAATAAATATCTTGAGGAAAAATCGGAAAACATGTTAGAGTTAATTGACAAAACTACTATTCCATCAGCGTGTACAATATCTATGTGTACACCACATTCTGTTCATAATTCCAATTTACCTCTGACGTCTTCATCATCTGCATCGTCATCATTAGTGAGTGGATCGTTATCCCCTTGTTCAGTTGATCCGAATATACCTTATATATTCCAATCGCTGTATCAAACACAAAATAATTCAGATATAAATAATCAAGAATACATACGAAATTCACTGTCATTTAATATTGATCACATTCTAAATTCAACTAAGGAGAACAATGAGACAACTTCATTACTAACATCTTCAGTCTTGCCCTCCGATTCTTTATCTCATTCTTGTTCTTCATCATCATCATCATCATTATTATTATTTACACCACTGGAAAAGAGAAATTCTGAAGTAGTTAAACGATTGTTTCCTTCATCTTTATTGTCACGTGAGTCTTATACTCATTTTTTATCAAATCTTTCCAATAATACTACTATCGTCAATTCTAAATTAAATAATAATAATATCACTGATGATGAAATGAATTTATTTAACAATGAAAAATTATTTCATCATGCTTATTTTATGCAAATTTTATCAAATCGAAAATTTAATTTTCCAGAGCATTTATCATCATATTGGAATGGAATTGAATCAATGGATTGGTTTAATACAAATATAAATATTCAACTTTTATCTCATTTTATCCAATCTGTTCTACATACAAATTAATTAGGAATTGAGAAAAAAAAGAAGAAAAAAATTCTTTTCTTCAAAAAAAAAACAAAACAAACAAAGAACAAAACAATTTATGTTACGGATTGAAAATGATTTATTTGTATATGACTTTATAAAATGGTCTATATATATATTCTTCAATGGAAACAATAAATTCTTTGTTTCTATTGTATAATGAACATGAATCTCAGGTGGTTTTGTTTGTTTACCTTTTTTTTCTGTCAAAGAAATCACCTAATGATTATGATTGAACAAAATTATTCTCTTTACACAACTTAATTGTTTCAATCTAATAAGTAACTTAAGTTCAAATGATTTCTTCTTTTTTTTAAACAAAGAAGTTATGCATAATATCATTATATTGTTCATATATATATATATATATATATATATATATATATATATATATATAAGTTGCTTATAGCATATGTAAGTTTGTAATGATTCTAAAATAAGTCTTTTTTTCATATTTTATTAAGAATTTTCTTGTTCTCATTCATTTTTCAATTCATTTCTTTATTCAATTTACTTGATGTCAATTTTGATTTAGTCTTTTGTTTGTTTGTTTGTTTTACTCTTAGATAAATATAATTTAAATTGTATAGTATAGAGTTATTTATTCATCGATTATCTTATTTATTTGTTTAATTGATTACATCATACTTTAGTAATTATTAATTACATAACAATTACAAGTATTGGAAACAATAATCAGTCCCTATCATAATAATAATAATAATAATAATAGTAACAATAGTAATAATAATGATTATTATTATTGTTATTACTACTAGTAATGTGTAGATCATCAACAACAAGACAATTTATACTACTAATTTCATTATAAATGTTTAAATGACAATAATAATAATCATAAAGTTATTTTAATGAATTCCTTATTTATTAATAATCATTGTTAATCTAATAATAACATTGAATTGTACTGAATGTATCATCGAACGTATTTATTATAAATTATGTAATAAATATCTGTTCATTTAACCTTGTTTGTTTCGTTTGTTTTTTTCAAAATTAAATTATACAGATCTATAATCGTTCAATTTAATGATCTTATATTTAATTATTTATACCCCTAATCATATAGTTCGTTTATTCAAAAAGAGAAAAAATGTTCGTCTTTATAAACTAATAAATATGAATATAATAAAAGTATGTTTTATTTTCTTATCATTATTATTGTTATTACTATTACTATTATTATTAGTAGTAGTATTATTATTATTTCTTAATGGAATAAAACATCAACTTGTATACATATATGTATAACAATGTTAAATATGGAATTGAATTTTGAAAAAGACAAATCGTTTAAATGACCTTAGATATTAATGAAACTTATTTGAAATTCTCAACAACAACAACAACAACTTATTAATAATAATAATTTTCAAATAATTCAGGTAAATTCATTCAAAATATTTTATAATAATTACATAATTCAAACTGTTATTAGAGTAAGGAGTTGAGTTATTTTATTATTAGAATGAAGGAATGAATTTTACAGATTGAAATCACAGACCTGGTTGAACTTCACTGGTAACGACTTTTCACTAGAACTCCAGGAGTATCTCTTGAAGTTAGTCACTAGTGAGCAGATGATTATTGTCAGAAGGGGTTTGTGGAGATTTTAGACTGATAGGTCCTGGGTTCGAATCTCGCGGGGTGCAGAGTCGTGAATGCGCACTGCTGAGGAGTCCTATACTGGGACAAAACGGCCATCCAATGCTTCCAGGTTTTCCATGGTGGTCTAGCTTCAATTGACTCATGATTTCAATCTGTGAAATTTCTAAAATCTCCACAAACCCCTTCTGAGAATGAATTTTAATAAGTTTTTTTTGTGTACTGAATGTTTCAAATGAAAGGTATTGAGTTTGAGTTACAATATGAAAATCAATACTAGGAGTTAGGTATATTATTCGATTGATAAGTGTTAAAAGAATTAAATGTTTGTTTTAAGTAACATTGTTAATCACAATCTATCTGTTGTAATTTTTCACCATATTTATATTTGTTTAGTGATGTTTATTGTATTATTAGCAAAAAACACTAAAGAACTGGAAAACTACTTTATTTATGTATGAGTTTCCTTAGAAGTGTAGACTTTTAATAATCTATTCAAAAGAATTGGGGTTAACGCTTTATGATCTTACAACAAATATGAAACAAACACTTATTTACTTCGTTATACGCTGGTATACTAACATCAAGAAAGATTTTATGGTTTTACTTTTCCTGTTAGCTTGTGATTTGATTTTTACGGTAACTTATTATCCATATCAGTATAGGGGTTGTGGAGATATATCTAGGAAAAACTGAGGAAATAATAAAACTGAGCTGATACAAAGAAGAATCTAAATAACATATTCTTGAATTACCATATTAGTTTACCCTTAAAAGGATCAATAATCATAAGCTTGAGTAGGATGGAATGTCATACAATCTTTATTTATAACGTAAGCAAAGGTAGTCAATAAATGACACATATACTTACTTTGTTATTGAAACATAACTTTCACTATGAGAAGTTATTATTTGCCAAAGCGCTAAGGACAAGAAACATTGGTTATTTGTTTAATCTTAGTTTGGGATTCTGCAAATACACATAATTATAACTTGAAACCTCTAGGTTTCTTGGTAAATGTAATGCCTATAAACCACTAAGTAATTGCATGATGGTTCGCTTGGAAAAGATAACTGCCTTGCTCCCAACTTTACTGACTTTAAAGCTAATGGTTTCTTATTAGAACTTCGGAAAAGTTATCTCGTATGTAACCGTTAGTGAACATCAAGGTTGTTCTATGAAGATTCTGTATAGTTTGTAGGTTATTTACATCACGAAGTCCCATTAGCTGGATATTTATTTCTATCCAAATAGTCCATTTTTTGATCATCCACGTTTATCTATACAGTAATATTTATGAGTACCAGTTCGATTATTACGGAAGCTAAGTAATATTAATGTTGTAGAAGGTTAACTCACGGGAAAAAAGGGAAAATAAAAACACCAACTTTTCCCCTCGTTATAAACAATGTAATGACGAAATAATGTATTCAATTTTTATCTTTGATCTGATTCCAAATTACATGAGCTACATAAATGTATAATGTGCAAGAAAACGGAAGAAAATCTGAGAATGATAAAATATATCAACATTTAAAGAACGACTTCATGAAAATTTTATACGTTATTTCATAAAGGTGTCATAATGAATGCATAATCAGCTGACATTCAAAACATGACAATAAAAGACGTTTAATGGCCTGTAGACATTTAAGCTCATCAATTAGCTATACTTTTACAAATACTAACCACATTTATTTTGTTCCGTATCGTGGTGTAAAGGATAGTGGTTTACTAAATTAAAGAAGAAAAACAGTGGAACTGTGATTTCGTAATCAGTTCTTGATCATATCAATTTGAAGACAGTGAGTAAATGCAACATGTCGTCAGTCTCGTGAAGAATTATCAATCGATCATATTGTTTTATTTCTATACAATCAATTGATCAGTATTCTATTAATTAGAATATATTCTCATTGAGTGAAGACCAAGTATATGATTGTATCTTTTGTAGCCGATTATTATTTAAGTTAATACTTGATGAAAAGTTTCAAGAATCAGCTCAATGAACAATAACTAAAAGCATATGTATGTTTCTGAGAGTACATTACTGTTAAAAAAACATGATGAGTAAAAATATCTAAAAATTTTTTAACATAGGCAAACAATTTTGCAGTCAACAACACAAATTGATGTTAGTTAAACAACCACTAAATACTACGAAGTACTGAATAGCTCTGTCAATCTAAGATGGGACTCCTCAACAGTGTATATCTAAGACCACACCTGATATTATCAGATAAGCGTGTTGAATCCGAAAGGTATCAAATAAACGTTCTTAACATTTTGAGAAATATACACTCTTAACACTTATATTGTTTAGGATTGCCCAGATTATCGGTAACCATAGTGTTTAAGTCTTATGGTTATGAATCATAAGCAACTGACTGCCAACGGATAACAGATATCAAAGTGACTGATATTCGTGATTTAATAAATGAATCCAAAGAATAAAATATTGGTTACTCTTAGATAGTGATAATTAAGCTCTGATCAGTATGACAAACAAGAGAATTCAAAATTGTATAAAAAGTATACCCATCGCTCAATATTTTCGATGATATCGGATCATTATGAAAACCAACATGGTATTTTAACAATTAACTAGAACAGTTTAAAGTTTAAAATAACACTTCAATTAAAGTTTTGTGGCGAAAATTATGTAATATATATATACAAGGATCATCTTATGGAAAACTGATTAACTTGATCCCTCTCAATAAACAACAATCTGTAAAAAATACTTTTACTGACTTAGTAACTTTACTATATCAAAGATCAAGTTACTGAGAACTGAGGATGTTGAGACGATAAGTAATAATACGTGAAATAGCTACTTTATTTAATAATACAAGCTTTATTACAACTAGGAATTCTAGTCACCGACTATTCACTATTACAACACGCTTGTGCAAAGGGGTGAGGCAAGTGGCTATCAGGACGCAGTAGCTGAGTGGATAACGCGATGGCGTTTGAAGCGAATAGTAGTGGGTTTGAGTCCCAGAGTGAACATCAACTCAGATGCAGGCACATCCAGACGACGAGTCCCAAATAGGACGAAACGCGCGTTCTGGATTCCACTGCTAGCCAATATCCATCATTGCTTACAAAGCTTGTGAATTAAGGCAATATCGAGGCATACGCACAGTATGCACATATGCCAATAACAGACTGATCGATTGCAGTCTTAAACCTCAATAGGAAGGTACAAGCAAAAATACCAAATGAATTTGAAAAGTAATGACTTTTGAAAAATAAGTTAGCGTTGAGGAGTCTCATACTAGGACGAAACGGCCATTCAATGCTTCCAGGTTTTCCATGGTGGTCTAGCTTTAATCGACTCAATAATTCAACCACTAAAAATTACTACCATCTCCACAAAAACCCCTTTCTGAAAATAATAAATATTTAATGAGATTTTTTTGTTTATTATTCCAAACTGAAAATGATTTACGTTGCAATACATTAGAAGACAAAAAACTGTAATGTATACTTTATATAAAAATAATGAATTAATTTCTGAGTAATTTATCATATCAGTCTTGTAGGAATAAACAAATTTATTCAGGTCCACTACCAGTAGTGTCATTCGTTTAGAATGATCTTTTGAGTACAATTTGAACAGATTTGTGTAAATTTATCGAGTCCATACTCCATGATATAAACGTATTGTGCTCCCTGTGAGACCTGACCATTTGAATTCAACTTCTACCAGAGTTACGAGCTCTCACTACCGAGAAGTTCTCTGGCCAAGATCAAAACAGACGTCTACTGCTCGATGGTTTTTTAATGTTTTCTACCTGTAGTGAAATCATTGTGTAAACCACTTAACAATTGTACAATTCTTAGATGGTTAACATTTTGAAAATAAGTTATTATTATATTCACTGAATAGATTTGGTATTTATTTGATTTTCATAAGGATATTTATTCATAGGGAACTAATCTACTTTATTTAAACGATTTCTTCTGTCATGCTTACATCTGTAATTTCTTATTTCAGTATACTTTTCATGATTTTTAAGACCTCTTGTAAGGTTTTTTATTTGCACTATTAAAAATTTAACGACCAGTTGTATTACTAGAGACTGTCATATAATCAGCTAACAAGGTATTTTAAGCACTCAAATATTTGAAAATATAAACATACAGCTATTATTTCAATTGTGTTCTCATTTAACATGTCAACAAGTGAATGAATGAAAAAGATTTATCTGTTTCTAACTGTAATGAAAACTATTCTGTTCTACACACAAATATTAAGTGAGTAAATGTAGACCTAGCTTTTGCAGACTATATACTCGATAACTTCATCAGCCCAGAAGTCAAATTGTAGAAAGTCAAGTTTGTAGCAAAAATGTTGTATTTTATGCTTCAATTTTAATATTTTTCTTTTGATCAACGAAATTTTGATTATAAGCGTTACTGGCTAATTGATGTTCTCAAAGACACTTCTCTTTGAAAACTGACTTCGGCTAGAAAAATAATTGGAAACTAACTAATTCTCACTTGTTCAAACGTTCTCCGGTGTTTACAACTATAAATACACAAGGGGAAGTGTTCAGCCACGAAATTGAAGTCTAGTAGTTCACATTTTTAAACTCTTGTCATATACTATCAGGATATGAAAATTATTTTAATTAACAGACGCTTGGTAAGAATGTTCAAAGAGTGGATATAATTTATATGATATAGCTACAATTAAAAACACTGTGTTTTTATATCTTCATTTAGATCTTTCGAGACATAACGTAAAACTGAATGAATATTATTTTATGTCTTATGTTTCCCACCTAATTGCTATACAAATTTCATGAAACTATTCGTTATATCTTCAGGATGAAGTTGATTTGTGACTATAATTTTAACATTAATCATTACTTTTGATGAAATTACGGTTAAAATCACATGGAGTATTATTATAACAAGGATTTTTCATAGGAATTTCTGTTATAAAGCTGTATTGATAATTGAATTTGAACGGGAAATAAAATGAATTTTCACATGACATGTTAATTATTAATTAGCGATAATATATTATGAGTAACAAATCGAACTTAATATTTTTCATTCAGTTTTATCAGTAACATAGTTTACCAATGTTATCTAGAGTCATATAATGAACATAGCTTTGTAAATACACTAAGCTGACGGAATACAATAAACACAAAGTTGAAATCTATCAACTAAGACATTAAAACCTTTGGATGCTAGCTAAGTGGTCTAGATGTTAAGCGTTCGTATGAGACCAAAGGTCCGAAGTTCGAATCTCGTATATGGGACTGTAAATGAGCACTGTTGAGAGGTCTTATGATGAAAAAAACCGTCATCCTGTGATTCCAGGTTTCCGATATTAGTCTAACATGGATCAGTTCATGATCTTAATTGATATTTATATAAGTTCTGATAATTTATTGTAGACAATATTTCGAATAGATCAATTATTTCTCATATATATATATATATATATATATATATATATATATATATATATATATATATATATATATATATATATATATATATATATAGGAAGTTAATAAAGAAGAGCTAGTGTAGTTTTAGGGAAATCTGTTAAGATTATTGACATGAAGATGATATAATAGTCCATTTAAATGGAACTCAAATTCATTATATGGTTTCAAATATGTTAAATATATTACAACACATTTGTTTATCATTGGTTAATGGAATACATAGGAATGACGAGAGATAGAGAAAAGGTTTTACTCGTAAAATCATTCAATAAAAGTTTTTAATGAATTGTCGGTTGTTATTATTATTCGTTAAATTTGATTATTTCTCTTAATAATAGTAATAATAGTGATTATAAAAGTACTCAATGAGCTGATTATATATTCTCAATTAAAAATGGAAATATTTGAATTATTATTTAATATAGAAATCTTTTTTATTTTAAATGATGGTTTCGAATCCTATATGAAAGATCACGGGGGCTCTCTACTGAGGAGCTCCATACTAAGACGAAATGAATGTTCAATGCTTCTAGGTTTTTAATGGTTGTCTAGCTTGGATCAACTTATGAATTTAACTATTAACATTTCAATAATGTTAATTATTATCAACTTTTATCTAAATAATACTTTAAATATTACAAATGGCAATTTTGATAAAGTTTTATTCTCTGACCTAAAGAGTTTGATAGTGGAGTTTTCATTGTTTTTCTAAACGACATCATCAGCACAAACTTCAGATAGAAATCATTTCTTACAAATGACAATATTTATCTCATTGTGTTTTTCAAATATTTTTGATTTACTAGTATAGGGGTTGTGGAGATTATTAAGTTTTTTTGATTGAGATCATGAAACGATTGATGTTAGACCACTTTTGGAAACCTGGAAGCACTGGACGGATGTTAGACACTATCACTAATGGATGCCGGCTCAGTGGTCCAGTAGGTTAAGCGTTCGCGCGCAAGACCAAAGGCCCTGGGTTCGAATCCTGCAAGCGTGATGGTGGACGCTCACTGCTGAGGAGTCCCACGATAGGGCGAAACGGCCATCCAGTGTTTCCAGGTTTCCAACAGTGGTCTAACATCAATCGGTTCATGATCTCAATCAAGATTTTTTAATTTGATTGTTCATATATATATATATATATAATCAGTGAGGTATATTAATGAATTAAATAAAATACATATGAAATGAATTCAAATAATTAATAAATAATGACCTATAAATCTTATTTACAAACTGTATTATGGACAAAATAGGTTTACACTTACTATCATTTTAACCATTATTTGTAATAATATTGTTATTTCGACTAATAATTGTCCTTTAAACAGAGCTCTATATATATGAAATGTTAGTAAATTATTATTGTGAAGAGTTTAGAAACTTCACTAGTTAAAATCATGAGTCAGTTGATGCTAGACCAGCATGGAAAACCTGGAAGCACAGGACGGCCGTTTCGTCCTATTATGGGACTCCGTCACGACCCCGCCCTCTGCGACATTCAAACCCAGGACCTATCAGTCTTGCGCGCGAGTGCTTAACCATTAGACCACTAAGCCAGCCGGCATCCGACGGTGTTAATGTTTGACTTCAACCAATCCACAAAGTTGCGCCACCGTACACCATTGTCTTCAGTGAACTGATATCTCACAACAGACCTGGCTGAACTCCACTGGTAACGGCTTCTCACTAGAACTCCAGGAAATGCCTTTTGAAGTCAGTCACTAGTGAGTGCACGTGTGCGAGATTGGTGGGTTCTGCGTTTAAATCTCGCGGGGGGGGGCGGGACTGTAGATGCACACTACTGAAGAGTGCCATACTAGGACGAAACGGCCAGCCAGTGCTTCCAGGTTTTCTATGGTGGTCTAACTTCGATTGACTCATGATTTTAACTAGTGGAAAAAATTATACAAAAATATTTCTTAAAGTTCAAATTAATGCTGGTAAATGTAATAAAACTATTGTCCTGATAGCCACTTGTTTGTGCAGTGTGGTAAAGTTTAAATTCACTTAGTATTGTCTGGTTATAAAGCTTGTGATTTGAAGCAATATCGAGACAATCTGCGCACAAGAAGCATATATGCTAATAAGAGACTAATCAATTATAATCCTTAACAACAATGAGAATATTCAAGTAAACAACACCAAGTAAAAAACAATAATCATAGTTTTGTTGATTTGATTTTGAGCAGCAAACGAATGAATCCAGTTTTCTTATTTAAACGCAACTTTTTTAGTGCTTTTAAATTGTTTCTGAATTATGTGTGAATAATGTTAACGATTGTTATGTGATAATTTCACGTTCAGGAAGGCTTCATTTGATACTGAGAAATAATTGATTTTTTGTCATTGCAAGTTTAGGTAACACTGACAACAAAACAATAGGGATCAATAAACAGTGTCACATTTAGCAAGTGTTCTAAATGGTGAACTGTTATAAGATTAACGATAGACCTGGAAGTACTTTTGTCAATATTTGTGCTTTTTTACAGAAAATTCTTGTTAGTTTTTAATACTGATTAGATTAAAAATCAAATATATTCGAATTACGTCATTTTACTGATACATCAGTGACACCGTACATCATCAATCACAAACGATTTTACGAGTTCAGCTGTTAAAAATATTTTCTCAATCTATCATGTAATGGTTGCATAAATCCAGATTTCATGGTTTCTCATTTCGTAACAATAGAAATAAAGAAAATATCTCAAGAAGTGAAGCTTTTCAGTTTGAGTTTTCCAACAGTCAAGATCATGATAGGTTATAAGCTATTTATACAATTTCGTTAGTGAATATATTTTACCATTATAGTTGTTCAATGAAATCAAAATTTTAAATATTTGGACCGTTGAAAAATAGGTACCTCAAACGTTTGAGCAGTCCACCTCACTATTAAGTTGTGTTTCAATCATATACTGAACTATTCTGTATTATTGTACGAAATGGAAGAATAACATTAATTTTAAAGCCAAACGCAACTTAATAAAAAATATCTCTCTCGTTTAAATACATTATTATCTTAAGCATTAACTGTTAATTGGAACCAATTAATTTGATAAGGACACCTATGTTTCATGTTACACAGTGTAAAACTAGAAATAATTGTGGAAGTAAAAATTTCTATGAAATACTGGATTAAGATTATTGAAGTAGATAGTTGATTACCTGGTTATTTTAAAATATTATCATTATTCTATGAAAATACATAGATGCATTAAACCTTATGTTTCTTCTATGAAATAAAAGTTAATTACAAATCGAAATTTTATATAAAATAGTTCTGTTTAGTAGTCATACGCATAACATAAATTTACTTCCATTTCTATTTCCCAATGAAAGTAATGTATTAAGAAGTAGCGTGTGATCAGTTATTAAAAGGGTTTATATTACTGATTTCAAAGTTAGTGCAATCTAATCAGTTTGTAACTTGTACTTAATGAAACTGTCATCAACACAGGATAAATCTTTATATCAGCTAATTTGATTACAGTCCACCTCGCCCCCCCCCGCAAAAAAAATTAGAGAATATCCAAACCAAGTTATCCGATATATCTTGTAGTTTATGTGAATAAACACATAGAGCTGGTTTATTTATAATAATTTCAAGACCAGACATTATTTGATCATCCTTATAATTCTGTAACAATCATTATTTCTAATTTACATTAAACACTTTATTTCAGTGTTTTTTTATACAATTAATTATAATGCTAAATGACATTAATGTATTTCCAAATATTGTATTAAAAATAAACCAAATACAGAGTAAACACTTATGAATCTGAGAGGGGTTTTGTGGATATTATAATAATTTAATAGTTGAATTCATGAGTCAGTTGAAGCTAGACCAACATGGGAAACCTGGAAGCACTGGACGACCATTTCTTGGGACTCCTCAGTAGTGCGCATCTACGAGCCCGCCTCGCGGGATTCGAACCAAGGACCTATCTGTCTCGCGCGCGATCGCTTAGCCATTAGACCACTGAGCCAGCATTTAGGTTCAACTAATCCACGAAATTGAGCGACACATCCACTATTGTCTCTCACGGTATGATAGACCCAGTTGAACTCCACTGGTCAGTGCTTCTCACTAGGACTCCAGGAAATACCTTTTGGAGACAGTCACTAGTGAGCATATGATGATTATAATCGGAGAGGAGTTTTGTGAATATTATAGTGATTTAATAGTTGAATTTGTGAGTCATCTTAAGCTAGACCACCATGGAAAACCTGGAAGCACTTGTAAATCTATCTTATAAAAGGCGATTACTTTAAATAACGAACATAACCTGTGTGACATATAATAAGACTGATTATTAACACTGTATTGAAATAAAAGTGGTCATACTTTCATTTATGATGAGTTCAATACTTTATAAGTATTCATTTGCATTAATTACAAATAAATCTTTTGTTTTTTTTTTTTAGAAAAATAAAGTGATATACACATATAAAAGACGTGAATATCAAAGGAGAATATTATTAGGGGATTTGATAAGTACCATTAAACATTTTGCTCTGATGTATAAATGAGTGATTTGCTCACATATATCCATATACATATGTATATATTCACAAATGGATAAATAATGATAAGGTTTAATAAGTATTTATTAACTTTAAAACATTTAATAAAAGAAATTTGTTAACACTTCAAATATAACAGTAAACACAACTACTTTAAAATGCAAATCTATCAAATACAAATGAATATTTTGTTTTGAAGAGATATTTACTTATAATTTATTCATTTTTCACAATATATGGTAAGTAAATAAGATTATTTAAGTAGTACTTAAATAATATCGAATAAGAGTTTGCTGGTTACTTTAAGAAAGAATCAACTTTTATCAAATCAATTGATATTGTTTGTTTGTATCTTCTCATTGTTGTTTAGGATTACAATTGATTAGTCTCTTATTAGCATATATGCTTCTTTTGTGTAGACTGTCTCAATATTGCTTCAAATCACAAGCTTTATAAGCAGACAGTATTAAGTGAATTTAAACTTTACCACATTGCACAAACAGGTGTCTATCAGGACTCAGTAGATAAGTGGATAACACAATGACGTTTAAAGCGAAAGGTACAAGGTTCAAGTCTCGAAGTGGACATCAATTCTGAGATGTAGGTACATCCATCTGACGAATTCCAAATAAGATGAGAATTGCATCCTGGATTCCACTAATAGCCACTATCGATCTTAATTAGTTTAAAATAAAGAATGTTGGTTCACAATTTATAGACTAAACTATTCACGATAGGATTTAGGATTTTTATTCAAGACTTAACAATCTTCAAACTCAGAATCCTTAAACTTGTTATGAAATTTCATACACTTGTTTACTCTGCTAATTCTTAATGAACAGTTGGTTGTTACAAGCTAATAAATCAATAATTTGAACATATTTATTTGTAATGACATAAATTTATGATATATCTTTATTTGGTGAAATCCATGCTTTTGTAAAAGTTTCTTTGTGTTTGCTACGATACGGTAGTTAATCTGATTCTAAAATAGCACTATTTGAGCTTATCTTGGATTTATTAACAGTTCAGACACTTTTGATGAAGCTCTTACCAGTGAGTGTAAAACCAAGAGTCATTTACCAGGATTTTAGAACAGAGTATTTCGTATAATCACCTAAATAGGATAAGACTGTTCACAACATCAATTACATAAAGTTAGAGACAAGCAGAAATTTATTAATAATTCAATTAACAGGAGAATATGTGAAACGCATAGTCTTCATAAGTTGATGTACATGCTCAGAAATACATAGAATATGACTACTATGAAGGTAAGTAGTCGCTGATGCCAATAGTAAACTTTTGTTCTCAGTTTATTTATATATAAAAACACAGTCAACCTAAACTTCCCGCATTAACGTTAATTTACATATGATTTTCTTAAACAGACCGCATTACAAATCACTATTAAAGATAGTTTATTATGATTAAAGAGATCAGTTATTATAATTATATTATCAGACTAGTACTGAGGCATGATATTAATGAAGTTGAACATTATTGGCAGATCACTTCAAATTCTACTCTCTCCAATATAAGTTACACATTTATGACAGTAACTAAGTCAAACTGGTTAACAATAACGGTGAGCGAAAATTATTATTAGTTAGAAAATCGTTCAAATAAAATAGACAACGTAGTTATTTCGCATTGTTTATTCAATTTTATGGGTAATAGAATAGTTGATTCTACTATGAATGGTGATCAACCATGGAATCCAAAACTTGATTTTCGTTCTATTGATTAATAGACTTTAGCTTATTGTTATTGCATACCAGTGTTATGGTTCACAGTAATTCATGAAGTCAGTACACAATATTTTACATGTTACTGTTACCTAATTGGTTAGTTAAGTGATAGGTAATAAGTTCGAATCTTAGTTTGAATAATAACACTAGAACAAAAATAAAACTAACTGATGAGTTCAAAATAAAATCAGCTATAAGTTTAAGGTCAGAATATCAGTTATCGCATTGTGAATAAAGACAATATCTAGCCATTTGTTGAATTAATCTATGTACTAATTGATATTGATCAAATCTATGCTTAAAGATCAATAACCGTACGATACAAACTCTTGAAAATTAATAATAGATAAACCACATACTATATATTTGCACAGTTATATTTTGATATAACTCAAATTAGTTCATGGGCTAAACGGTTTAATCAACATCATCTGAATTTAGTAACTCATAGGAAATGTTTTAACAATCTATGGTATATTGTTTATGAATTTCACAATGATTGTTTATTCACTTTATATTAGAATTATTAATAAAATGTCAATTTCGAAGAATAAAAATCCATACATGAAAAATGCCTATCAAATACTTGATATAAATGATAAACAAACATGATCAAATGAGAAATAAACAGAATACTAATGGAATCTTAAATTTCTGTCAGTCATATTACTACTACTACTACTACTACTATTAGAGGAAGACCAAAGAAAACATTACGCCGAGAAACGGAGATAGACATGAGAAAAATGAACAAAAATTGAATAGAACTCGAAAGGAAGGCCCAGGACAGAATGAGTTGGAGAATGTTGGTCAGCGGTCTATGCTCCATTGGGAGTAATAGGCGTAAGTAAGTAAGTAAGTATATTACTACTTTAATAAATAAAACAAAATTAATTATTATTGTACTCAAACTATTTTCTTCTTATGAATGAAACAAATACAGACAAGTAAATAAAAAAACGATGGAGAAAAACGCATCAACTTATTAATGAAAGAAACATTCTAGATTTTTTCCCTCTCCTTTAAACTCATCAATAACTACTTTATAATTTGTGTCAACATTTTGCAATTCAAATTTCATTTTTATCCCCTTACAATTCGCATGTTTAATCTATTAAAACAAAGCAAAAAAACGCACACATTTATAATTGTGATGGAAGACAAAAGAAGAAGAGGAAGCAGGAGGAGAAGCAGAAGAAGAAGAAGACGTTCCTATATAAGTGTGATTAAAAGTAAACATGTCATAAATATGTCATACTATATTTACCTGTCATATTTATTCGAATACACTTGTATAAAAATAATTATCCTTTGTAAATATTTATATAAAAAAACATGTACATGAAACACATTTGCTTAACAATAATATATGGCGTAAATGCTTTCAAAAGTACAAGACAACTGAAGCTTTTTCTTTAAAAAAAAACAAGCATAAATAAACTTTTCCCATATTATCCTGGGATTATGAAAAGAGAAGAAGAAGAAGAAAAAAAGAGAGAAAAAGGACAATATACTAAAGATAAACAAAATTTCTATCTTTTCAATTTGTAACTAATGAAATTCACTTATTTAAAACAACTTCATTAGTAACATTGTGAATATTTATCAAATTTTAAATGTAAAGTTAAAAATGAATATGTTTACATTGGTATAATAGTAGAAAATGGTTATATTGGTTTGTCAATCAAAAATAAGAATAAGTTTAATGTTAAAAATAATGTCTATAAACATTTCAAGTGAAAGTTTTGTAAAGTTTAGCATGTTTGTTAAATGTATCTATATTCATATCGTTTCGGATTTCATTATATTAAAAAAAAGAAAACTAACTGATTAATTTTATCTGTTTGCTAGTAATAATAATAATAGTACTTGTTCGATTCAGTGCTATAGTATTACAGGAGAGAAAAATACGAAAAGATCCGGTATGTTTTATCATGTTTTATCTGATGATTGTATGTATATTCTTTCTTTTCGTTTTTCTCCCTTTGTTTATTCCTATATATACACCTAGTCGTTTTTGTTTAGAATACCTTACAACCCGTTTTGTTACGATAGCAGTTTATTTTAGCAATGATATGTATTTTAAGCAAAGATGGATAGTGACTAGCAGTGGAATCCAGGACGCACATTTCGTCCTATTTGAGATTCATCAGTTGGATATACCTGCATCCCAGAGTTGATGTTCACTTCGGGAAGATACAAGTAAAACAATACTGAGTGAATTTAAACTTCACCCCACTGCACAAGCAGGTGGCTATCAGGACTCAGTAGCTGAGTGGATAACACAATGACGTTTAAAGCGAATGGTACTGGGTTCGAGTCTCGGAGTGAACATCAACTCTGAGATGTAGGTACATCCAGCTGACGAATTCCAAATAAGACGAGAAGTGCATCCTGGATTCCACTACTAGCTACTATCCATCTTTGCTTGAAAAGCTTGTGACTTAGGGCTATGTCGAGACAATCCGCACAGGATGCACATATGCCAATATGTGACTGATCAATTGCAATGCTAAATAAAGATTGGAGAATACAAGTTAAACAACACCAAATGAATGATATGTATTTGTTGTATTTATTCTAGAACGAATACTTTACTTTTATTCAAGGAGAAATAAAGAGAAAATTGACCGATAGTACGGTGTCTAGGCTTGATATTTTCAGTATCGATGATCTTTAGGTGATGTAAGCTACTTGCAAAGCGAGTGAATAAATCATGCAGTTATTGTCGATAAATGATAGTTCAAATACTTTAAAAACAGGAAAGTGTAATTTAGTGTTTAGGTTGTCTGAAAATAGCCTAAAGACTTTTGAGCAAGCCTTCATTATTCAAATCTATCTAAAGTATTGAGATATTAATTACAAAAATGGAAAAAGATTTACAAAGTTAAGATGCATAGTATCCGAAACCGGAGAGAAATAGAATACCTCTGTTGTAGGGCTCCACACTATCAATTTCATGAAATGATAAGATAATGTCTAAAATCCGTTTGACAGCAAGGTTTCAGTTTGCTTATTGTGTAATACGAGACTACTAAACACAACACCGATTATTTTGCTTAAATATAATATTGGTATGATTAATTAATATGGTGTATGTAATTAAATTTTGTATAGTATTTTCAGACGAATGAAAAGAGTCATTTAATGATGAGGTTTATTTTAATTAAACAAATAAAGTTATCGCATATAGTAAGTTTTTCTTAAAAGATAAGAATAATTCTAACTCGGATGCTTTTAATTAGATTCTCTTAATGCTATTCGGAAAGACAGAAAAAAATCGCAGTCAAACCATTCAATTGATAAAAACTAATACCAGTTCCAAAACTCTGAAGCGTATTCCATTTTAATGATATAAAATATAGACAGTTTTACGCCAGTATTCCCTACATAGGAAACCTTAACAGTCATACGGATTTACCGGCATGAATTTTCGTACATCAATAAGTTACTTAACTTCCTTGACTGTGGATAAGAGCCTTGTATGTCAATGTTTGATCGTCAAGCTAAGCGAACAGTTGAGTGTATGTAACTACATGTTGAAGTACGCATGGATGTTACTAAATAGATGTTATTTGAACCACGTGAATAGTAAGTTACAACAGACTCATATTACGTTACTATGAGTTATATCCGATTCGTTTAGTGATATTTATTGTTATAGACCAAAACATTTGAAGAACAATTGAAAAATATAGAACAGTCAATAATTATTTCATTTCAGCATTGAATCAATAAAGTCTACATTCTTAGAATTCGCACTTTCCTTACAAAGTGTTTTACACTGGTTTGTCCACTTCAGTAGATGCAATGAAGAATTTTAAACTGGACCGATTTGATCCGAGATATAAATTTAATTTTAACACACATTTACTCTTTTTTTCTGATGTTGTTTCTAGAAACTAATAACATGTACGCAATTTTCTATGCTTCTTTATTACTTAAATTAGTACTTTAAGTGAAATTATAGTAATATTGTTCAATCTAATTTATATCAAAAGAAAAGTAACAAAGATATTACTGTTTATTTACATCAAATGAAGTATAACTGATATTGGTTAACCCATTATTGTATATAAATTTTGAAATGTCCCTAGTATATCGGAAGAAACAAACTAATGAATAAAAAAGATGGGATTACAAAAGAATTTCCTATTACTATTAAACAATGCCAAATTTGTCGAGTGTATAAATTTGAAATTGTCTATAAAAGAAAATAGAAATAAATTATATTAGTAGGTGGTCCATACATCAAGTAATCATATATATATATATATATATATATATATATATATATATATATATATATATATAGAGAGAGAGAGAGAGAGAGAGAGAGAGAGAGAGAAAGAACGAGAGAGACAAACTAGTCTAGAAAGTCTAAAGCAAACAGCATGACATTATTATTATTATTATTATTATTATATTATTATACTCACATTTCACACGAATTATTAATGTTGAACAACTAGTATTTTTTTTAACCGCCTCATTTTTTTTTAAAAAATGTTTGTGAAAGAATTTTTTTAGACAGCTGATGAGGTTAGAAAAAATACTAAAACAAAAATTGGAAAAGGGATGGAATGTTACAATAATAATTTAGAGAGTGAATGATACTTTTTTGTTTAGAATGGTAGTGGTAATAGTTGAAAAGATGAAGGAGGGTGAAAACAACATTCAATCTGAGTATTTCAATGAAATTATTCTTACCGTTTGCCAGGTTGTTTTTCCAACACAGGAATAAGTGTATATATTCACGTACATGTATATATGTATGTATGTATGTATGTATGTATGTATGTATATGCCACAGAGTAAGATAAAAGTAGAAAAAAGAAATGTAAGATGATGAAGTAAGAAAGAATAGGAAACGTTTGGTCAGAAAAGTGTAAATACTAATCGGAACATTGGAAAAAGTAACGTAGATATGTTTACATAAATAAGTGAGCAAAACTGTAAATTATGTACATACTGAGCATACAGTTAATGTTATTATTAAACACCAAGAATGAATTGATGCAGAGATACTTTTTTTTTCTGAACAATTCTGACATATAAGTGATTGTTAAAAATATTTGAAGTTGGTTAGTACTTACTATAGAAGAACATTGAATAAGTAAATCCTAATTATAATTGATTCGTTAAACTAATGAATTAACATAAAGGAAGTGTACAACTACAATTTGGGAGATTTTGTCTTACTGATTAATTATTTCATTTAGATGATATAAATAGAATGATATATTGAAATGATAATGTTGTGTTGCATGAACATTATCTGATAAGTCTTGCAAATTGAACGCTATATTCGTTTCCTAAGCTATTCTGTAACCCCCAAGCTAGAAATATACAGCCACCTAAACAACGAGAGAGAAGACGCAATGTATGCGAGAAGTACTTTACTCCAAGGTTCATTTCAATACAGAAAATATAGGGTTTTTATAATATTTTAAATGTTCTTAGGTTGCTCGAAGATTCTGGAATGCTACTAAACATAGTAGAAGTATAGCAATCAGCCAATCAGAACTTCTACATGTGACGTTTCACTTCCTTGATAATTCTGGCTAAACTTCAAGTGAACGCTGATTGGATGAAACGTTTCCTAGTGTTTCCTGATCCTCGCTTGTCTTTTGCGAGAAATTTTCTGGATCACCCCAACATTATCTCTTAATGAATCAGGAATATAATAGAAAGTTTCAATATTTTTTATAACAAGAAACTAACTTAAAGCTTAGAATCGGTAATTTGAAACTCAAACATGGTAGAATTATGTTAAAGTACACTGATCATCCTGTTTTCATGAACTAATAACTAAAGTAAAATAAAGTACCCCCCCATAATGTATGTTTAGCTTACGAGCGGAAGTAGTAGGTTTCTTTTTGAAAATACTATCAATGAGAATTGTTTATAAGACCGGTCAGCCTTACTTTTCAAATCAGTGAGTCTTTAAAGCTTTAAGATATAAACCTAAATTGCAACCATCAACCAACTGACTATACAAATGATTAATGTAATAAAATTTATTTAAACTATAAACCCTGTAAGATTCCTTAAGTATTATGCATTTTTTAAAGATTAATAACTCTTGGAAAAGATTTCGTTTCATAGAATGGAGCACAAACTGCTCAGGAATCATGTAGCCAATTGTTTCTCAAGAATGTATGATTACGTATTCAATCAAACACACACTTAATAAAACCTAGTATTTAGTGTGTAAGGTTACGCTCAATAAGGTTCATGGACTGAGGGTGATATGTTTAGTGTTTTTGCTTAGAATTTATAGTAGTTTTAAACGTAAAATACCTATATTTCAGATTTCCGATCGATGGTTAACTTCTTTCAGAGCAATTTTTGTGGACTTATTGGTTTTCAGAACAAGTTCCTAAGTATTAGAAATAATATTGATATAATTGTAATTGTAATTTTCCAATTCGATCTCTAGTCTGATGTTCTTTAATTTATTTGTTATTATCAGTGTGTTAGAAAAAGTCCGACGTTATAGGTTTCTGCTAAGTGGGAATATATTTAGAAATGTCCTCAGAAAATATTTATACATGACATACAAACCAGTGAAATATCTTTATTTCCATTTGAGGTGACATATTGTGTCGATTCACAAAGGACCACAGTTGTGAGTCCTAGTTACACTCGGACGAAATATCTTTTATCATTACAAACCTGACAAAGCCAGAATTAAGATTCATTTCCGTGTTAACAGTAGTTGATCACCTTTGTAAATTATCACAATATTTAAATTACTCAGTACACTTTCGTTTATCATCCTGTATTGAACTTGATTATTTGTATACAGAAAAGAAAATTAATTTCGTTTATTGGACCGGTATAACGTGTTGCAATTATTTCTAATATTAAAATATAGAAACTTATATAATCACTATATAAGAAGTCTTAACTGTCATAATAAAATACAATACTTGGTCTATAAAGCATACTTCGGAAAAATGGTTAATTTTCTCGTACATATCCTTCATAAGAACATTGATAACAGTAAGTTGACTTGTGTGATTTACGAAATTCTTATTGACAATTCATACAAATTAAGTAAATTTAGTTAAAATCTGTTTATATTTCAAATGAGTTATTCATCAAGCTTGATTATACGTAATTTGTTATGTCTTATAACAGAAAAAAAATTCATGTGAGTACAATCAATAGTTGTAAAGTATTAAATATCTACTCAAGATTTTAGTGACATAATTATTATTGAAATCATGAACTGATCATTGTTAGATTATCATTGCAAACATGGAAACATAGGACGGCTGTTTTATTCTACCATCAGTCTCCTCAACAGCGCACATCCACGATCCCTCACGCGGGACTCGAACTAAAGATCAACGGTTTCGCGCAAACGCCTAATCTCTGTACCACTGAGCTAGCATCTGACGGTGTTAATGTCAAACTTCAGTCAGTCCACGATATTGTATGAACATCTTTCATTGTCTCCGGTGGATAACTGCCTAACGCCCGACACGGTTGAACTACAACTAGTCACAGCTTCCACTAGAACTCCGAGAATTACCTCTTAAAGTTAATCACTAGTGAGCACACAGTAGCTTTCAACTCAACCGTATTGGGTGTGAGGCATTAACATCGTCGGATGCCTGCTCACTGGTACATAGATTAACCGTTCACACAATAACGAAGGTCTTTAGTTAGAGTTCTGTGTGTGGGGTCGTGGATATGCATTGCTGAAGAGACCGATGATAGAATAAAACAGCCGTTTTGGCCTCCCATGTTTTCAATGACAATCTAACATTGATCAGTTCATGATTCCAATGAAAGTCAACAATTTCCATAATCTCAATTATTATTTTCACTAATCCGACATTCTAATGTGATATGTAATCATTTGTATTTTGTTTATTAGCTAACAAAAATTTGCTTAATTTTATCATTTAAGAATATTTAATCTAAGTTCTTTTGTTGTAATGTGTTATTGTGAAGAAAAACAAACTTAGACCAGTTCATAAACCGTCAAAGTTATAATGAGTAGTTACTTTTTCATCATTATAAGTCTACCTTTGTATAGTTCATATCATATATCATCTTACTAACTAAATATTCTGTATATTCTTGTCAAAAGATATTTATACACCTTGTTACAGTTATGTTTCTCACAGAAATCTAATTGTAAGAAAGTGTAACAATATATATAATATTATTTTTTTATCTCATTCTTATGCATTTGACATTTGATGATAATATAAAGAAATCATTCTTCAAATTATTACATTTCACATAAAATTACCAAATTAACTATGTACACAGTTACTATGGCAACTGTGATTAGGATACTAAATTATGAAAATTGTTTAGCGCAATTTACATGTAAACACTTAGCGTATATATATAATTTAGAATGTTAGATTATGTATGTATATAGCAAGCAAATAATGATGTAAATTATTAAACAAAATTTATTTATTTGTATAAATGAATTATATATATATATACATGTATATGAACTGCATAAGAGCGCATTCAATTGAATTGTTGATTTGACAGTTAAAGTTTTGATATAAATATAATTTAGTCACATTTTTACAAAATAAGATTTATTTACCTATTTTATAAGTTGAGTTAATTAAATACACATCGTATTTATGTTTGTATAAATAATTGTATAAAAATATCTGTAATAATAATCATAATAATATAAACTAGGAAGTTTTATTTGTATCCATCTATTGTATAAAGTAGGATGTTAAGCTTGAATAAGTGTCTAGGTATAACATGAATTGGTATAAAAACATTAAAACAAGCATAGTTATATAGATATGTTTAAATACAAATTGAAATGTCATTAATAAAACTTATTTGCGGTAATTAAATTCATTTTAGGCACATGTTTACACAGGCATATGAATCTTTTATAAATTAAATAAATAAATATTAACTAAATAATAAAAATTTGCCTAAATTAACTAAGATTTTATAAAATACTGATTATTATTACTATTATAATCGCATATAAACATAATAATAATAATAATAATAATAATAATGATGGTTATAATTAAACAAATGTATTCCAATTATACAGGTAGTTTAAATTGAAATGAGAATTTATGAAGTATATATCAATGAAATCTATTTATTCATGTAAATTGATTTAAAATGGACGTATGCGTATTTATTATTATTATTATTATCATTATTATTATTATTATTATTATGTAATGATTGATAGTTAATTGTTGATTTAAATACTATTCAACACAATTAATATTATTAGTAAATTCATTCAATATTATAAATTTTGGAACAATATCGAATCCTCTATTACCTGTTTGTACAATATTATAACAAATATCTGATTAGAATACATATATATATATATATATATATATATATATATATGGTATAGTAACTAATTAGACTAAGTATTTTCCTACTTTTTAATAGTTAATATGTATCTCATTCATATTTAATTAATAACGTTTCCTATTAACACTGCATGGCCGTTTCACCCTGTCGTGGGACTCCTCAACAATGCGCACCCACCATCATGCTCACGGGATTCGAACACAGGGCTTTCAGTCTCGCTCGTGAACGCTTAATCAACTGGACCACTGAGCCGGCATTCAATGGTGTTAGTGTCTAACATCAACCAATCCATGAAATTGTGCGACCATCTTCCATTGTATTGAGGTAGATACCTGTCTCTACCCTACACGGATTAGCTCTACTGGTCATGGTTTCTCACTAGAACTTCGCGAATTCCCTCACGAAGCTAGTCACTAGTGGGCACATGTTAATTACTACTATAGGGATTGTGGAGATTATTAAGATTATTAAGACCACATATAAGGTTATTGTATTATTATATATCTGTCATTAGTTTTGTTAAAGAATAAAGATAAAAAGGAAAATACATAGAAAACCGTAGTTTTTCCTAATCGGATTTTTCACAATTTACTATCTCATTAATTCATTATTCCTTAATAATGACGCGTGAGTACATATGATTAACAGTTATAAGTATTCAATTCAATTCATAGTTTAATTGTAATATTTGTATAGTCGGAATGTGTCGTAACATTATGTTTATTTCAGTGGTCTATTAAAAGTAGACACTATTTTTATTACTTAGATGGTGGTTGGAGGTAGTCAACAGGAAACCTTGGACCCGAGTTACGTGCTACTTGGCACTCGTCAGCAAGGTGTACCTGTAATCTTGAGGGTCGATAGCATTTGATCTGCACCAAATAAGGACTAGACAAGCATGAGATTGATCACCACCCAGTGATCAATCAATTGTGATTACATCTCAGTCCTACAGGAGGTTAGTCGCGGCTCGGATAGCTCAGTGGTAACGTCTCTGACTGTGAAGCTGGGTGACACGAGATCGAATCCGCCAGGGAGCACCAGTTCCCTCAAGATTACAGGTACACCTTGCTGACGAGTGCCAAGTAGCACGAAACCCGGGTCCAGGGTTTCCTGTTGACTACCTCCAACCACCATCTAATCTCAATACATAGTGCCCGCAGTGTCGAGTCACCTAGACTGGTGGCCACATTGCAACATGATCGATAGCATTCGATCTGCACTAATAGGGACTAGACAAGCATCAGATTGATCACCACCCAGTGATCAATCAATTGTGATTACTATTTTTATTACTGTATAAAATATTCCTTCATTTCAACACTGACTAACAAATTAATCATATGCAATTTTTATTTGTTATTTACTGAATATATTTCTAAAGAACTAGATCCCATTTGATTTAATTGGGATCATTCTTTGAAATCATCGTAAAACACCACTGAAACTTTGATCATGTTTATATAATTGTTTTATGAATTGTATTATCAATGCTAATGTCTTTTTTAAATGTCAATTACTTTTGTGCAGAAAAAGAATTACCGAAGTTTTAAAAATGAAATAATTACAATTATAGTAAGAGAAGTAAGATTGTAAGTATTTCAAGATTGCTAGTACATTGTAAATTTATTCGTTTATTCCCGTACTTATAATCTCCATTCATTAGTATATTTTTGTTAAAATGTTATCCATAACTACAAGTTCAACATCTCATGTGACTAGTAAACTTCACACATCTAAATAATCGTATAATGTTATGTACAAAATATAACATACCTAATTATCAAGGAAACAAAACATCTTAGGAAGTTCAAAATGAGAAAAATACATTGTTTTTTAATTAGTTCATTGTTATTTATTATCATATTTTAACGTAAATCATATTGCATCTTGGTTGATGTTTTTTTTTTTTTAGTTACTAATCAGTTGATAGCTTAGTTTGATAGTTTGGTTAAAAATTTGTAAAGTGAATTGTCATTAAATAGAAAACTCTTCAAATCTACAACCCCTCATCAGTTATTTACTTCATATGGAAATGTTTTGGATAATATTACTTATAAATAAAACAGTAAATCTTAGATATTGGATAGCAGATTCCTAATTTATATTTCTTAAATTTAGGATATTCTAGGGTAACCGTGTCTATCTGAAGAGCTATATAAGAAAATGTGATTAATATTAAATAGTTGAGATCATGAGTCAGTTGAAACTAGACCAACATGGAAAATCTGTAGGCACTGGACAACCGCTTCGTCCTATTGCGGGACTCCTCAGCAGTGCGCATCCACGACCCCACCTCGCGGGATTCAAACCCAGGACCTATAAGTCTCGCGCCAGGCGCTTAACCAACTAGAACACTGAGCCGGCCGGCATCCAACGGTTTTAATGTCTAACTTCAACTAATCCACGAAATTGAGCGACACATCCACCATTGACATCAGTGAGTTACTACCTGTCCAGTGCTTCCAGGTTTTCCAAAGTGGTCTAGCTTCAATTGACTCATGATCTCAACTATTGAAATTACTACAATCGTCACAAAACCCCTTCTGATGCTAATATTAAATAACAAGCAGTTACCTGAAATTATATATATATATATACCTCTATTGTAATTCACATTTATTTGTCTTAGCACATATATGGTTTTATAAATAACAAGTTTTGTTCTCATGCATATAAAGGATGACTTTGATGACTATTATTATTATTATCATCATTACTACTATTATTATATTATTATTATTTAGACATCGGTAGTAAATGTACAACTGGTCGCTTATCAATAAAAAAAATTATTATCAGAAGGGGTTTGTGGAGATTCAACTGACTCATGATTTCAATCTGTGAAATTTCTAAAATCTCCACGAAACCCCTTCTGATAATAATCATCTGTTCATAAGTGACTGACTTCAAGAGATACTCCTGGAGTTCTTGTGGGAAGTCGTTACCAGTGGAGTTCAACCAGGTCTGTTGTGAGATATCAGCTCACTGATGACAATGGTATACGGTGGCGCAACTTCGTGGATTGGTTGACGTTAGACATCAATACCGTTGAATGCCAGCCGGCTCAGTGGTCTAATGGTTAAGTGCTCGCGCGCGAAGCCAGTAGGTCCTGGGTTCGAATCACTTGGGGTGCGGGTTCGTGGATGCGCACTGCTGAGGAGTCCCATACTAGGACGAAACGGCCGTCCAGTGCTTCCAGGTTTCCCATGGTGGTCTAGCTTCAACTGACTCATGATTTCAATCTGTGAAAGAAAGATTAATACATAAATTATTTAAAAATAAATTGAATAATTTACTTAAGTTAGTAAATGCATAACAACTAGCTTGTTTTGTAATGCAATCATAATGTGATTCAATTTTTCATCATAATTATCGTTTTAATTATCAGTAATATTATATGATAATAGACAGATAGTTATGGAAAACAAATGAGCAAAGTTGTTTAATTTACAAGCCAATAAATTCACCGTACATCTTATAAATAACTTTTTTTTTGAATAACCGTTGTCATATTACATTCTAACTGTAAATGTTTATTTATTAATTATGCAATCAGAGTTAAATATTTCATTGTTTTGATTATGGTTAATGTGTACTCTTTAATTTTAGTCGGTAAAATACCTACAGCAACACAAGTTTTTGATAAATTAATTCATTTTTTGTATTAGTTGTATATATCTTCCTATTGACGTTTAGGATTGTAGTTAGTCAGTCTCTTATTAGGATATGCCTATCAGGTGCGGATGGTCTCGATATTGCCTTAAATTAAGAGCATTATAAGCAGAGATGGATGGTGGCTAACAGTGGGATACAGGACGCGCGTTTTGTCCTATATTGTACTCATCAGCTGGATGTACCTCCATCTCAGGGTTGATGCTCACTCCTGGAGTAGGATAACAGTGAGTCCTATTTTACCTTGTTTGATTCTCACAAGTTGTTTACGATAGCTTACCTGACTTTAGTATTGAAAATAACAAGCGTTGTTCAACGTGAGTATGGAATTGAATTTAGTCAGGATGAAATATCAATAGTAATCGGAGTTGTTAAGTGTTATAGCCCAAAGCCGCCAATCAGAGGCAGCGAACTATCGATCGGACCAAGGACACGTGCGAACAGCCTAGAGTCCTGAATAGTCCTGGTTTCCGCCTAGCCCAGCCAGTTAAGTCCAGAACACCAGTCTCAGCCTCTGTAATATGAATCATGTATTTCAAACATACTGAGTTTATATACCAAACAGACCACAACGTAGCATAAAATAGAAAATAACATTTGTACAAAATTTAGCCAAATGTGGCTGTAAATGTGGGATGCAGTGACTAACAGACAGGGCATAATTCAAGAATGGTCAAACGTATAGTAATGGTTCATAGGCCAAAATAACGTTTATAATAAGAGAAATATGAATATGAATCGTTTAGTTATTTAATAATTATACGATAAAAATATACGTTTAGTATTGGTCTATAAAAGAATCCCAAAGTTACCATTCATTATGTTTCTCGGGTCCTAACACTAAGTAAAAGTCATTAGAATTTAAAGTGTAGATATGAAATGCAAAGGATAATGCCAAAACACCGATTAGGATAGTAGCTAAAGACAATGATGGTTTAAATAAACTATTATACAGTTATTTTAGAACACTTAGGTTGATTATTTTTAAGAATAAAATATGTAATGAGTTAAGCTACTAATTGGTTCAAAATAAAATTACTAACTAGTAAATAGTTGGTAAGATTATGAAGTTAGATACATATTTTGATGTTACGTGAAAAAGATTGATATTTATTTTATTTTGGATATATATATCAAGTTGAAGGTATCCAACTGTAGATTTAAGATTAAAACACCACTATATCCTAATTATACGAGAGATATGGAGTTATTCATCATCTTATTTCAGTGGCATCAGGAACTTTGACTATTCCTGATCCTGGGTTTTTTCTAACATAGTCAAGTAGTTAAAAATAAGGCCTTTGGTCTGCTCTGTAAATATCAGTGATTGTTCAGGTACATGGAAACTGGCAAACATTTTGTTCAACAATACTAGAAGGTTGTTTGTCAACATACTATTAAGTCATTTAATGGTTTGTTTCATGCAGGTTGATTAATTTGAATTCATAATGAATGTTGATTTGCGATTATCTACCTGCCTACAAGTTGCTTCTTGATAAAAACGAAGGGTTTGAAAGCTTAACGATTTCATTAGATGAAGGAATCATTCATGTCTTTCTATACCCTACGAATGTCGTTAATGGTAAAACAAAGAACTTACTTTAAACAAAAATTTTCAAAAACAATACTAAACCACTGAAATTATTTGTACTACAGTTAACTTAAAAGCCTAAGTGTTCATGCTGTAACTCTAGTGGAAATCTTCCAAAGTTTCGCCTAAAACTGGAAACAGCTCTATCTTAGATAATAAAACCAGAGCACCAAGCCAGTATGAATCAATTTTAACGGTATAACATGCCAGTAGTAATCTTTTTAAGAGGATCCGACCAAGAGACCTTCAAATAACAGAAGCGATAGCTACTAGGATTAAAATATCACATTTGTGGATTCATATAAATCATTTCCATCGAGTTCTTTTACGTTGACCAGACCTCGACAGGAAAAGTAAATATGTTTATCTCAAATACCAGATAACCTAATTCAGATTACGTACATTTTCCTCTTTCCTAAATTTTAATAATATCATTAGTAATTACCAAGATATGGAAAGAATTTATTCGGCACTAAACTCATTTTATTTTCACAAATAAATTTTATTAGTTTATACATTACATAATCCTTAATCAAACGTTTGAAGCTGTGAGTATTTCAGTTGTTATTTCTCTCACTGAACGTCATCTACATTTTTTTCTTTCATTATTCTCGATATGTAAGCAATGATGGATAGTGGCTAGCAGTGGAATCCATCAACTCTGAGATCCAGGTACATCCAGACAACGAGTCCCAAATAGGACGAAACGCGCGTCCTGGATTCCACTACTAGCCACTATCCATCATTGCTTACAAAGCTTGCGAATTAAGGCACTATCGAGGCATACGCACAGTATGCACATATACCAATAACAGACTGATCGATTGCAGTCTTAAACCTCAATAGGAAGATACAAGCCAAACAATACCAAGTGAATTATTCTCGATAATTGAAATGACTTGTAAACTACTTTAAGTATAAATTCAATAACAGTCATTTAAAAAGACCATCTAACGAATCCATTTCACTAACAATTCAAAATTTGCATCTTATATTGTTAAAAGATTTATTTGTCTGAAACTAGGCAATCAATTTCGACCATTAATTTAAACTCGTAAATGTAAAATTAGTGATAATCTATTGCAAATAATATTCTTTTTAACACATTAGTCCTTATTCATTCATTTATTTATTTGAACACATTAATATTGGTACAAAGGTGCACTGAATACATATGGTCAACACAAGTCACTGGATTTATGTATGGGCTATGATATTGTCCGGGTGCCCAAACTGGAGCAGGTGGTTTTCTTAGGGGACCACACCCGGAGCCCTCGAACTGAATGTCGGATCCACAAGGCGGTGTAACAACGTTAGGAGATGCAGTCTTATGATAGCCGCTGACCGATAATTGGTTCATCAGCCATTTGTTCTCTCTGGATCCTGGAGCCTATGTGCACGATCGGTTTAGAATTATGGTTTTCCAACTCCTCTACGTGGATCTTCTATGCCCACAAACCCGGTTAAAGCGCCGGACATTCGCTCTTCATCCTCTCAATTTCGGAAACAACACCCTATCGGCCAGAAGTCAGTGAGTCGGATCTCCTAACTCAATAGGAATTAATGGGTATCCTAAGAATTATCAATTAATCATTGAATTGTTAAATAGCACCAAGAATTTATATCCATGGTTTCATGGGTATTTACTTTTGAACCTAATATTATATTCAACATATAATTATTTATATGTTAAATATAATCTGAGTAACACTATTTTTTTTCAAATTACAAGTTCAACATATCATCTCAGTGAAAAGTAATATTCGTATCGTACGATCTTCATTAAACTGTCTTTTTTTCAGCTTCATAATTCAACAATATTTATGACAGAGTTGAAGCATTTTACGTCAAAGTTTTTAATGAGGACTAGTTGAATCTAGTAATCAGTAAATAGAATAATACTGACTTCAAATGTTAATATTTTTATTACCGTCTTTATGACAAATTTATTATTATTATTATTATCTACTGTAATCATCATAATCTGCATACTTTTCGTATACTCAATTAGATCATTGTCTATCTAACTTATTCTGTTCATTTATAAATTGAACTTGTGTGAATATTAAGAAGTAATCAAAATTATTATTTTTTATTTATTTCTGAATTAAATGGCTTTATTCATGTTACACCAACAATTTTATTTGTATAACATTTTATGGTCAGACTATAATTTTGTACGACTTTTGAGCAATGCTAAAGTGACCTTGAGAGTGTTCACATCATCACTAGGTCCAAATGAGGGTTATAAACCAGCTGACGAGTCCCAAATAGGACGAAACGCGCGTCCTGGATTCCACTGCTAGCCACTATTCATCATTGTTAATAATTAGATTTAGAGTTTTCATCCCGAACTGACATAAGCTATAATGTCAAAACTCTATTTAATCAAAATAGATGAGTGAATCTCACGCCAAAATCTGAAACTTGTTATCTTATACCTGATTGATTTGTCAATAAATTGTAATCTTACCTATTTTATTTATATCAATCATTGATTATGTGTAAAATATAAAAATTCACCAAATGAAATGTATTCACTTCTTATCACTATGTTAATTGTTCTTACATCATAAAATGAGACCGATAAAAAAGATTGTTACATAAGTTATATTCTATAATGATTACTTAAATGGTTTGAATAACTTTTTACTGGTTAGCGTTTTTCTTTTTTAGAGAGTTCGTTTTCTACGGGATGGTGGTTACTAACCCCATGCCCAACTCTTCTCCTTTATCCGGGCTTGGGACTGGCAGTAGCACCAGAGGAGCACCAAGTGAAGTTTTTCTATAATGTTAGTAAAAAAGTAAAATTAACTAATTAATCAGTATGAATAAATAATAGTGAAAAATTATTGAAACTATTCATCATTTACTTTTTTTAACATTTACATTTGATAATATTTGACCTTTATAAAGAAAAATTTAATAATGGCTAACAGTGTTTATATCTAACACTAAGTAAGATATTCATGTATACACATAACAAAATATTGGTTATATTATTCTTGACTATTGAATGTTAAAATATTAATTGTTCCAATGATAATCTTCGTAGGAAAAAAAGAAAAAACGAAAGAAAAGAAAAAAAGAAAAAAGAAAAGAAACCTACCACATGTTTACCACATTCTATTTGTTACAACAACCTTTATTTTTATTATTATTTCTTTTTCTATTCAAAATGCTGATAAACAACTATATTTCTGAGATGAAAAATTTGACGGTCTAACTTTAAGAAATATTATTAATACTAAATGATTATTCATAAAACTGTTTATTAATGGAGAATGTATCGGTATTTCATGGAGTAAGTAATGAAACAGTAGGAATATTTTTTTCTTTAAAATGTAAGTGATCTAGAAAGATTGTTTTATCAGAAACTTTTTGAATGGTAAATGTTAGGAGTAAAGGTATAAGTTAAAAAGATGATACTAGATGTTTCGAGTAATTCAATGTGTTATATTAATTTGTATTTGTTAACTAACTGTATATTATTCTTATGATTGAGAGCATTTGTATACTTTTATTTAGAGACCCCAGTGAGGTATAGATTTTCCGGTTCTTCTCTCCTTCTCTCTCAAATATATATATATATATATTTTAATAGTTGAGATCATGAGTTAATTGAAACTAGACCAACATGGAAAACCTGGAAGCACTGGACGGCCGTTTCGTCCTATTGTGAGACTCCTCAGTAGTGCACATCCACGACCCCGCCTCGCGGGATTCGGACCAAGGACCTATCAGTCTCATGCGCAAGGGCCTAACCATTAGACCACTGAGCCGGCATTTAACTTCAACTAATCCACGGAATTGAATGACACATCCACCATTGTCATCGGCGAGTTACTATCTCACAACAGACCCACTTGAACTCCACTGGTCACTGCTTCTAACTAAAACTTCAGGATATACCTCTTGAAGCCGGTCGCTAGTGAGCATATGTTGATTAGTATCAGAAAGGGTTTTATGGAGATTGCAATAATTTCAATGGTTGAGATCATGAGTTAATTGTAGACCACCATGAAAAACCTGGAAGCATATATATATATATATATATATATATATATATATATAATTTATTGATTTAATGTTGAATGTTTCGTAAATTAGGAATTATGAATGATTTTTAACATTCAATAGTTTTGAAATATGACTGGTAAATAATAACAAACCAGAATAAAAATAGGCAGTGAAACAACAATATATAAGTCTTTCATCGTGTCTATCATCTTTTACATATATGTACGCATATACACACCTATATACAGTTAGTTGAATCAATTTACAATAAAGATTAAGTAATATGAAAAAAATTTCTAATAAATAAATCTTATTTTCAAAGTATTCTTTTCATTTTTGTGAAAACAACTAAAAGCATTCAAAAAGAAAGAAGTGAAAAATCTATTTTGTTTAAAAAAACACCACTTAGCAACTGGTATTCACACCTTTTCTTTACTTATAGTCATGACTACATAAATTATCTTTTCATTTAGTGATTTATAATCTAAAATAACTTTCACACATAATATTTAACAAAACTTCAACATTTATTTTTCAATAAATGACCACCCATCTATTTATGGTAAATTATTTATATTTAAATCTTTTATTATATATACTCATATTTACGATGTATATTGCTATGCTTAAATATCGTAATTTCATAAAGGCTAACTGATGTCTTGTAATAATCATAACAATACTAATAGTATGACTAGTACACTCATTCTTAGAACCATTCACCGTATACTATACACATCTAAAACAAACCAAAACACAATGAAGTAAACGAGTCGTTTGTCTTCTTCTTTTCTTTTTTGTTTTTTTTTCTTCTTCTTACATTTTGTTAGCTTTATATGCGTAAAATAACTTGTCATAGGAAAACAACATTTGACTAATAACTATCTATATGAGATAAATATTCTTCAATAAATGTATGACTTTCTTTGATTTACTTAAGTAAAATACCAAAAACAATTTATTTAGTATGAAATGAATTTCTATACAAATGATTACAACATGAAGAGACAATATAGAAAAGATACTTTCCTTTTGTTTCTAAGAAAAAAAAGAAAAAAACAAAAAAAGAAAGAACAAGAAGACTATCACAACTGTTCCAATATATTCTCATTACTTTTGTAAAAAAAAAACCCACATCCTCTGTTCATATAAAGTTACAAATGTACATAGATAGGTTATAATGAATATATATATATGTATACGAACTACTTCTATTGACCACCAACAACTAAAACACTTATGTCAACTTATCTAACTTTTTATTTTACTTTACACATTTAAATGGATTTTGTTATTATTAATAATAGATATTAGTTAAATGTCAAATATAAAATAAACTTATATTTTCAAATTTTTTTTACTTTCAGTAATAGGAATTTATGAAAAATATTTAAATGGAAAATGATACCATGAAATTAGTTAAACAAACAGACAAATAATAAATTTAATTTATTTATTATGAATATTGAACATTGAATTACAATTTTGTTTTTTTTTTTAAAAAAAGAATGTAAATGCAATTACTGAGTGTAAATGTCATTTTTCTTTTTAGAAAAAATAACTAAACTAAAATTAATTAGTTTAGTAGTTAATTGATTTCAATTATCCCCATATATATATATATATATATATATATATATATATATATATATTGCTTTACTTGCGCTTATCACCCCCAATGGAGAATAGGCTGCCGACCAAACATTCCTTAATCCACTCTGTCTTGGGTCTTCTTTTTTAGTTCTATACAATTGGTGTTCATTCTTTCTGTCATTCTTTCATTACTCGGCGTAATGTATTGTTTGATCTTCCTCTTCTCCTTTGACCTTGAGGATGCCAAGTAAGAGTTTGCCTTGTGACATATTTTAGTGCTTTCCTCAATGTGTGTCCTATCCATTTCCCCTGTTTTTTCCTAATTTCTTCCTCCTCTGGAATATATATATAGTTTAAATCCGTTTTAGTATATTTTGAATTATTGCTTCATTTATCTAAGTATATAACTACAACTAAATCTTTAAATAACATGTACATGTTTAATTTTTGTAGATCAACCTGAATGATTAGAAAATGTAATACGAATGCAAATCAAATAGACTATTAATAATGACATTTCTTATCAAGTAGCTTATATTCAAATGAAAACGGGTTAAAATTAGTACTAGAAAACAAAATTTCTTACTCTCAATTACCATCTAATTATTTCAAAGTATGATCATTCAAGTATGTTTTATAACTTTCTTCTTATTTTTTTATTTATTTCAATGCAGTGAAATTCTCCAAATAATGAGTATGAAATTATCATCATAGTGGGTGGCGAAATATATACGTTACTTATTTGACTTTGAATTATTCCATTAATCTACTAACAGATTTCTTACTGTATAACCTTTAAATTAAAAACACGTGATGAACTTGTACTACGTTATCTTCTTTTATTATAAAAGTATCTATATTATTTATTGCCTTGAACAGTTAAAGTTATTCGTGCTTTATTTTGTGACATTTTTTTCAAAATGTTAAATTACTTATGGATTTTAATAAATGATGTACATGTCTGGAACTAATTTATGTCGTCCAATGATAACAGATGAGAAATCAATGACAAGTATATAGTATCTATAGAGATTGTACTCAAGATCATCATTTCTGAGGCTAACCATTTTTACTTATGACAATGATGTCTAATCTAATATTTCATATGTCCAACTTTGATCATTTCGTGATCTGGAAACAACTATTTAATATCATTTGTCAATAAATCTTTTTTTATACCCAATATATTTAAGTTCCATCAGTCAGAATATTTTTTCCACTGAAAGTAAGCTAAGTTAGATAGTTTGTAAATGAAATGAATTTCGAGAATTAGTCAAGTCATATTGAGTTAAAATGTCTAAGGAGATATACTGAAATGATCTAAATAATAGTGACATTTATATGTGATGGGGAATATTAGTATTTTTAATACAGTCAAACTATTTGAACAAGTTTAGATGGTGGTTGGAGGTAGTCAACAGGAAACCCTGGACCCGGGTTTCGTCCTACTTGGCACTCGTCAGCAAGGTGTACTTGTAATCTTGATGGAACTGATGCTCCCTGGAGGATTCGATCCCGTATCACCCAGCTTCACAGTCAGAGACGTTACCACTGAGATATCCAGGTCGCGACTGGCCTACTGTAGTACTGAGATGTAATCACAATTGATTGATCACTGGGCGGTGATCAATGTCATGCATATCAAGTCCTTATTTGGTGCAGATCAAATGCTATCGACCCTCAAAATTACAGGTACACCTTGCTGACGAGTGCCAAGTAGCACGAAACTCGGGTTCAGAGTTTCCTGTCGACTACCTCCAACCACCATCTAATCTCAATACATAGTGCCCGCAGTGTCGAATCACCTAGACTGGTGGCCACATTGCAACATGGCCGATAGCATTTGATCTGCACTAAATAAGGACTTGACACTCATGACATTGATCACCACCCAGTGATCAATCAATCGTGATTATTTGAACAAGTTTCATTAAAATAAAGTGAAACAAATCATCCCATATTTATTTTTTAAAAATAAAACTTGTTACAAAATACAGACTGAAAATTATAAAATAAACTGAATAATTTTGAATGAATCTAAATAGGAAATATTTCATTCATTCATATTCGTCATCATCGTCATCATCATCATCATCATCATCGTCATCATTATCGGTATCGTCAAGTTGATTTATAAAACTAATAAAATTTTATGCAAATTCATTCATCATCATTTAATATTTCGATTATGAAAAGATGAAATAGTCATAGTAAATTAAAAAAATTTTTATAAAAAAAAGAAGTAGAGCGAAACACAATTGGAAATGAGTAAATGGTATGTAACTCTGTCTATCCATATATTTATATACATATATCTATATTCTTCTTTTTTTTTTCAAGAAAAACTTACTTTTATATAAAAATGATTAGTAGTAGTTATTACATTGACTAGTTGCCTTTTTTATATACTTTAGTACTCTGTGTATAAATAAAGTTGTGTTGTTTTTCAGAAAAAAATCTGAATTTTTCCTATATTCAACAACAATCATATGGACATTTGAAGGCATGTTTATAAATTCATTTATCTATTTCATAGAATATTATTAAATAAAGGTAACTAAACAATAGTGAAATTGAAATGAATAATTAAAAGCAAGTTCAGATGAAGTAAAACAAAAACAAAAAAGAAAGAAATTATATTAATGGTAGTACTTGTGATGGCAAATAGAAGGGGGAGTAAATCATTCCAGTTTCATTTCATTTTTGTTTAAATGTACCAAAAAGGTAAGGAAACAATGATTTGTTGTTGTTGTTTTGTTTGTAATTCATCTATGGAAATTCGGAATCACTGTATATATATATATATATATATATATATATATATATATATATATATATATATATATATATATATATATATATATATATATATTCCTTGTCTATCTCTTTTATACAGAATATATAGACATAAAATATATACAATCATAACAGTAGTGACGAAATGCATCTTTTTATGAATTTTTTGTTTGTTTGTTTGAACACCCACTATGTGTTAAGATTGACAAAAAAATTTTTTCGAAGATCATAAATGAAAAATGTTTACATGTAATTATGTATGTATATAGGTATTTATAAATCCTATTGCTGTTATGTATACTATTTGCATAAATATTGAAACATATAAATGTTACTATGTATATATATGACAGGAGATATGAATCAGATTTACGGAAATTGAGTAAAACAACAGGTAAGAAATAGTAAAACAAAACAAAAAAGAAATGGAAAAAGAGAAAAAAAACAATAAAAATAACAAACAAAAGTTTCTACTTTATAAAATACTTCTAACATAAATGAAAGTTTAATGATAACAGACTGATTTTATTAGTTAATAAAATGAAGGGTTTTTGTGGATATTATAGTAATTTCATTGGTTGAGATCATGAGTTATTTGAAGTTAGATCACCATGGAAAACCTGGAAGGACTGAACAGCCGTTCTGTCCAATTGTAGGACTCCTCAGCAGTGCACATCCACGATACTTAACTGATAAACTTAAAAATAGTTTTATATATTGAATAAGATCATGACTAGCCAAATTTTCCCCTGTTTATAATAACTCGCCTAACCGAATTTCACCACTTCATCCACTTTTATTTATTAAGATTGTTTTATTTAATCATATCAGTTACTTATGCAATCACTTATTTTTTGTGGTAAAAATGCCTTCTTTTAACTTTTTATTCTTTGAAGTTTTATTTTGTTTTAAACTTTCTTGAACGATTGGCAAAACAAAGATCGCATTCCTACAATTGAAGAACATATGGAACTCAAAACAACTGTCAACCAATACCACAGTGAGAATCTTTAGTACGAACGTCAAGACAGTCCTACTGTACGGCGCCGGAACTTGGTGAACTACCATAACCATCATCAAGAAGGTACAAGTATTTATAAACAGTTGTCTATACAAGATCTTCAATACCCGTTGATCAGAAACCATCAGCAACAACTTACTGTATGAGAGGAAAAGCCAGCTTCGAGCTGATGATTAACTCAAGAAGTAAAAGTGGATAGGATATACATTACGAAAATTATCTAACTGCATCATGAGGCAAGCGCTAACTTGGAATCCCGAAAGGAAACGGTAAAGAGGAACACCGAAGAACATATTACGTTGGGAAATAGATGCAGATGAGAAAAAGACGAATAGCGACTGGAAAGAGCTGGAAAGGGTTGTCTAGGACAGGGTTAGATATAAAATACTGGTGGGAGGCCTATGCTCCTCCACGAGAGGTAACAGGCATCGGTAACTTAAATTTCGTTTTAATATTATCATACAAATTATTTGTATTACCTTTGCAATAAATATAAACTAGATACAACCAACTAAAAATCTTCAACACGAATGATTCTTTTCTATTTCTACTTATTGTGTTGTTTTTTGTTTGTATTTTTAAGTTTACAGAAAGAACAAGATATACATAAAAAAATTTCATAACATATACATTCGTAGTTATCATATAAACTGACTAGGTTTCAGCATATTCTCACAACTATCCTAATGATAAAATGTTTAATTTTAACTCGGATAAAATTTCCATTTTGGACTTAGAAAAAAATCTTTTGTGAATACTACTGATGAGTAAGAAAAAGAGACTTCAGTGAAGAGAATTTTCTTTTCGACGAAATCATTTACTTGAGCTGTATATTCGTATTTATGGTTATATGGAAAATATATGTCTATAGAAGGATAGAAAAGATTACATCATCAAAATGGATTAGAAAATAAATAACAAATGAGGTGAAGTACTAATCAAGGGGTAAAGAAGAAAATATTTTATGAGTCAGATGATAGTCCAGTTGACAGATATGAAGAAAAGCGACAAACACAAAGGTCATAATAGTAGACTGAATAATAATAATAACCAAGAAAACTTGTATAAGGTAATAATAATAATACCTGATTAGAGTTTGAAAATGCAAAACAGTAATTTAAAAATTCAATAATAATCAAAGTGCAGAAAAACCAGTAGAAAAAACCTAGAAACACACCTATCAAAGGAATTAGAGTCAAGGAAGGATGAGATGTTGGACAAGTCGTTTCTGCACACAAAGTTCAGGCTTGAGTTCATGGATTTCCAATGCCCCAGCAGCGCATAAAATATTGATTCGACACCCCTTCGATCCAGTTTCTTTTATTCTATAGATAACTTTAATAGAAGAGTCCTTTGGAGTGATGTGTCCACAATTAATTAAATGCTCATGCATACAACTAGCAACTATTTTACATTCTCATTTTAAGAGACCCATAAATTATTTCCTTCCTTACCCCTTGATTAGTACTTCACCTCATTTGTTATTTATTTTCTAATCCATTTTGATGATGTAATCTTTTCTATCCTTCTATAGACATATACTTTCCATATAACCATAAATACGAATATACTGCTTAAGTAAATGATTTCGTCGAAAAGAAAATTTTCTTTACTGAATCCTCTTTTTCTTATTCCACGTCATCATGAGTTATTTTAATTATTGATGAGTATTGAATTTATTCAACATTATAAACATCATCTTTACCATTTTTACCTAATTGTTCTTTCTTTCTTTCATTCATTTTCTTAGCTGATCTAATGTCAATAAAACATCTCATTATATTTAGTTGTTATCCTTATCATTATTTCATTTAAAAATAAGTAATTCCAATGAATACTACTGTGAAACATTCAATTAATCATATAATACATAATGTAAATAATAAAATATACTACTGAATTGATTCACATTTATTCATTCAAATGAATAGAATGAATAGAAAAATCTTTGAAGAAGGTAATTTTAATTAATAGGAATGAAATATAGTTCGGTATGTATAATTTTACAATTGAAATAGATTTATATATCGGTATACAAACACAGCTGGTATCTAAATATAAAATAAATTATAGAATTTAATAATGCTAACTAGTAGTTTGTTGTGTTTTTTTTTTTGAAAAAAAAGGAAAGAAAACCCATAATGTTTATGATATGTCTATTACATAAATATTTACTAACTCTTTTCCTTTTTACTTTCATTGAATCATTTGTAATGAACTGTATACTCTTTATAATTACAATTACTGTTATATTGAAAATGATGAGGAGAGAAAGGTGGGAATAGATTGATGATTAGTGGTGGACTTTAATAAAATGTTAAATATATATATTTATGTTTCTTTTGCAACAAATACATGTTTATTTGTTATTTATAGACGTAATATTGGTAACCTTATAAAGTTCTGTGAATATATATATATATATATATATATATATATATATATATATATATAATCAACATCTCATTAGTATTCCATCAATCAACATGTAGTGATAGAGAATAAGTGGAAGAAAATAGACACTGAGAGATAGATGTGTGTTTGTGCACACACGTACATATGTAAGTATATATTTATATAAACTTTATGAAAACAACACTCTATGTTATAATTGTTTTGGTAACAAATTATGTTTAACAGTTGGTGGTTTATTTAATGAGCTTGTCAAAATTTATGCTAAAAACCATTTAGATATATGTCAGTAGGTAAATAAGTAAGTATAGAATAATAAGAGAAAATAAATTTTCTACTTCCTTCCTTCTCTTAACAAAAAATAATAATAAATGAATCACAAATAGTGTGAATTAAAATAATTCTAAATTAATTTCATGAATTCTACTGTTAAGTAAGCTTAAGTAAAAAAAAGAAATATTAATCAAGTTATAAACTTCTAATATATTCCAATTTGTATGAAAAGTTTTTGATTGAGATCATAAACGGATTGATGTTAGACCACTGTTGGAAACCTGGAAGCACTGGATGGCCGTTTCACCCTGTCGTGGGACTCCTCAACAGTGCGCATCCACCATCACGCTCACAGGATTCGAACACAGGGCTTTCAGTCTTGCTCGTGAACGCTTAACCAACTGGACCACTGAGCCAGCATTCAATGGTGTTAGTGTCTAACATCAACCAATCCATGAAATTGTGCGACCATCTTCCATTGTATTGAGGTAGATACCTGTCTCTACCCTACACGGATTAGCTCTACTGGTCACGGCTTCTCGCTAGAACTCCGAGAATTCCCTCACGAAGCTAGTCACTAATGAGCACATGTTAATTATCAGTGTAGGGGTCGTGGAGATTACTAAGTTTTTGATTGAGATCATGAACCGATTGTCTGGAAAGATTTTGCGATCCATTACATTTCAGTTCTAAATTTAATGATTTTATTCCATTAAAAAGATATTGAATATATGGATTTATTTATTATGAATTGACAACACTAAGGAAGCTATTTTTTCTAAAAAGTAACAAGAAACTATTTATTGTTAGTCGATAGATTCGGGAAAATTGATTGAATACAAAAAACATAATCGTGAATTCCCTTTTTAAATATTGATTTTTAATTTGAAACCTATTTCAATCATTTCTATTTTAGAGAACGTGAAAAGATTTTTTAAAGAAAAACTTTGATCAACATGTTCTATAGATATTACGTCGAAAACTAATGATTTATAGATTTTTACTCCTTGATTTACATAACAACCGAAACGTATACCCTTGAATCAGTTAAATCTTCAAGTTTGTATTGGTAACTAGCACAAATGAATTCATTCAATTCTGAGTTTTCGAACTATTGATTGGAGTGAAGATATTTATAAACAACTGATTATCGAAATTATGGCTTAATACTATTTGCACTGTCTAATGAACTATCCTATCTAAGCACTTTGAAGACTTTAGCATTTTGACTGTTCAATCTTAACTTCTTTGTGCATTCACTCATTATACCATACGATTATCACTCAGTTGTTATTACCCGTTGTCAGTTTTTCCTAATCATTATTCTGCTGTTACTATCAATTTTACGTTCTTCATTCCTTCTTTTTACTAACACAATGCACAGTTATCTCTCATAATCTTGATCCTTACGCCGTTTCATCTTATCTTTTTTATCCTTAGACTACTAGATAACTGTCTTGTGGTCCTTAGAATTCCTGAAAAGTCTATGATGTAATCCGTTTTCGTTTTTCGTTAAACTACTATATGTGTTTAATTACTATAAACACGGTTGTACTGCCCAGTAAATGACATCATCATAAATGAAATTTTTGCACAAAACAGCGCTTATTTCCTTTTCAAAAGCGTGATAGGCGGGTGTGCTATATTGTTTTAGCTTATTAATTCTTAAGAAAAACATTAGTTAGTGTCCAACATTTTCTGTTTAGTTACAGTTATTTTCAATCAGATATATATCTTTGAATTATTTGTATGAAATAGTGGATATTTTCGCTTCTATAATTACGTAGGTTTGGTTAAATTTATGAAATTCCATCTTTTATTTACAAAACAACCACTACTAAGAAAGAAAATATACTTTCTTCTGAGTTGTTTATTTCATTTTGTAGTTAGGAGTGAATTAATATATCATAATGTCTACAAACTGAACCTGAATCAGGTAACTGTATCTATATCAACAAGTATTTATTTCACATAAAACACTTAAAATTTTGAAATTATTTTCGTTTTGCAAAATATTTCGTATTGCTTTCTTTGTACTACTTAAACTTGAGCATCAGTTCCCTCAAGATTACAGGTACACCTTGCTGACGAGTGCCAAGTAGCACGAAACCCGGGTTTAGGGTTTCCTGTTCACTATCTCTAACCATCATTTTAAACTTGTGTTAATTTAATTCCGGTTATTTATTTGTTCTGAAGAAGTGGCTTACATTAAGTCACGAAAATTCAGAAATGCAATTTTTTTACTCATTGGGATATAACAAAAATATATTTATTACTAATAGCTAATGTTTATTAATGAGCATTTAGATATACGAGAAATTCCCATCAATTTTGCTTAAAAATATGATTTTTGTTAAGGACTAGTCTGAGAACTAGTCAAGAGCTGATTCGTTGCATAATCACTTGTTTCTAACCACTTGATTTATGTTTCTATATATAACATTGTTGTTAAATATCCTTTAATACATAACCTATATATTTATAATTCTTATTCAATCCCTTAAACTTATTTACATCTTTGTTGTATTGTATTGAATTCTCATGGAGTTCATTCATGTAAACATTTTGAAATCACTTCGTAATTTTCATTTTAAAATACTATTGACTGCAATCAACTGATAATTATCTAATAAAATAAAATGGATTCATGTCATCCTGCTAAAACTTTTGTTTCTAATCCCTTTATAATAACAACGGAAGTAATATATCTAATCCCAATTGTTTGTCCCAAGGAAGAGAAATATGAAATATATAAAGTGAATAAATTAAAAATGAATTGACTAATGAAAATGAATATGATCATAATGTAAACTTAAATAAATAATTTAAAAAATATAACAGTTTTATTCACTTGGTGTTGTTTACTTGTATCTTTCCATTGTTATTCAGGACTGAAATTGATCAGTCTCTTGTTGTCATATGTGCATCTTGTGCGGGCTGATGTCACAAGCTTTATAAACAAAGATGGATAATGGCTAGCAGTGCAGGCAGTCCACACAGGATGCACATATGCCAGCAAGAGACTGATCAGTTGCAGTTCTAAATAACAGTGAGACGATATAAGTAAGAAATATCAAGTGAATATAACTTCAGCCCATTGCACAAACAAGTTTCTATCAGGACTCAGTAACTAAGTGGATAATGCGATGACATTTGAAGCGAACGGTACTGGGTCCAAGTCCCGGAGTGAACATCAACTATGCGATGCATGTACATCCAGCTGACGAGTCCTAAATGGGACGAAACACGCGTTCTTTATTCCAATGCTAGCCACTATCCATCCTTCATTATATAACAGTTTTATGCTATTTAATTTGAAGAAGAAAGTGAATATAAATAAGTACTATCAAATTTTACGAATTTATTAATAATAAAATTCCTAACTATGCAATAAATTTGTTGCTTAGCTTAATAAAAAATAACTAAAAAATCTTATGAAATAAACAAACCATTAAATCAAATTCATAATATGAAACCAACTCATAATTGAACATTAATAATATAATGTGTATTGAGGAAAGTACCCAACTACGTCACAAGGCAAGCTCTTACTTGGCATCTTTAAAGTCAAAGGAGAAGAGGAAGACCAAAGAATACATAATGCTGAGAAATGGAAACAGATATGAGAAGAATGAACAACAATTGTATAGAAATAGAAAAGAAGGTTCAGGACGGAGTGAGTTGGAGTATACTGATCGGCTACCTATACTCCACTGAAAGTAACAGCTGTAAATAAATATTTCATATAAAATATATAACATGAAATTTAAACGCAATAATAATTCTATTTCATTGAGTAAACAATTATATATATATATATATATATACTACTTATTTTTAATGTGATCAATTATGTATAATCACATGTTGAATAAAATTATATAAGGGTAAGTTTAAAAATGTCATTAGATAAACATTTTTAAAACAAAATAATAAAAACTTTTTAAATTGAAAAACTTGAAAATAATACAATTTAATATTTAAAGCGGTATGAATATACGAAATTTTTAAATATTTACGAATACATTATTTATGTTTATAAAACTTACGTTTGTTTTAATATCCATTGTAATATCATTATATATATATCAATAAACAACAAGTCCATGTACTTTTATATCAGTCAGTCAGTCAGCTACAACGTAGGACCAGGCACATATATGCATAGGTTTAAGTTGCCATACCTGATTAACACAACAAGTTGAACACTAGATTCATAGAAGTAGTTCATCCAGTGGTGGTAATATATAAAAGAAAGATTGTATAGAAGGACATAGTACAGCAAGAAAGAATTAGTTCATAGAAAGAAAGATATGAAGCGATTTTAATCTTATAGTTTAAGGGAAGATAAAGAGTGTATACATCTACGCCATTGTGATCGATTCGGAGCCATGTCAACCAGAGTCTCCAACCATTGGTTACGATAGTCACGCGGCCTCCATCTCAACCGTTGTTGCTACCTTGACGTGGTGGTTGGGCTTGCCTATCGTGATAAAGCAACTGGGCTGTGCTGGCTGGAACAACTGTTCCTCAAGGTCCTACCATGTCAGACAGGTCGGTTGAAGACTAAAAGCAACAAACCCAAGGTCCGAAGGCGAAGTCGTACTGCTGACTGTACAGAGGTGTGACAGCAGTAAGGTGTTTCCTTCAGACAACCAGCATGACAGCGATTCTGCCTTCCTACAAGGAGGGATGGGATTAGAAATGGTCGACCCTAAAAATGCACACCTCGCCTTATCTCACGAATATCCGTCTCCGGCGGTAAGGTCTCAAGAAGTACGGAGCTAACACAAAAATTACTCACGGAAAGGTCGTGTGTGGCCGACCACAAGCAGTTGTCCCTTGGGCACTTCGGTCATGCTCTCAGGTCACTAAGACCACCTCTAATCCAATTTTCTTTTCAGGTACCTCTAGAAGAACCCTTCCACAGTGAGGGCAACCGGGAAGTGATAACCATCCTCATACATCTAACAACACTCAAGACCACTGTACTTTTATATATCTACAGATAAATATGTCTATAATTTGTTGAATTGTCAAAAAGTGGTTAACAAACCTAATGTTCTATATCTATGTCTATTGATATATAATGTCAACTTTATTTATTAAAGGGTTAATTCTATATTTTTCCTTTAAATTAGTTTATTTGATGGAAATAATTGATGTCTAAAATTTGTATTTCTGTTAGTAAAACATATAACTGATTAAAGCTAACCAACCTTGAAATTCAAACTAAAAGTTTAAGGATACCGACTGACAGAAAAACAACTTTTTATCAAGTATAGTATATAGTAGTTTTCAAACTTAATCCTGTATTTTATTGTATATTTGAAAATATGATTGTTTCAATATGATAACAAAACATCAACTATTGAAATGTCATGTAGATGTCTATGAATATATCGTTGATATTCTAGTTCAAATATTAGTCATATATGAATCTTAGTAGCTTTGTAATCTACAATGATTGACATTTTTTCGCAAAGTATTACATGATCAAATCCACTTGTTTAGGTAAAATACAAAAATTGTCGTTTAAAATCAAAATATTTCATAGTAAACATATTTCATTTATTCTAAAACCTTGAATTAAATTATGATAACTTTTGTGATAAATGAATTATCTATATGGTAACTGGGTATTATTCAAACAAATCCATTTTTAAATGTTAAGCTTGAGTTCATCGTAAAGGATCGTTTTTTTAAATGTTCAACCACAATAAATAAGCTTCGCTTAGGAACGAATAAACATTTGTATTGTTATATTTACTACTCATAAGTAGTATAAATATTATATTAAAATTTCGTCACGTCGTTACTGTGCGATTGAAATTACATAGTCCTCGTAAACCTAACAATACAGATGGTTCCATTCTTGAATCAATACCGTTCGGGGTTCTCATTGGAAATGATGAGAATTAGATTGCTAGTTATTTCTGTACGGTACCCCAAATTGTTGAAAAATGGATTTCATTTGTGTCAACAGTCAGGTAGTTCATTCACGACGTCGGATTGCTTTTGCTCTTTAAAATGAGGCTAGAACTTTCAGTGAATATAGCTTTTCATTATAGAATATTTTTAAAAGTGTTACTCAGTAATCCTACTTAATCACAGGGCTGTAAGGATCACTGCAACACAAAAAAGATAATATTATCAAGACTATATTAGCAGCTGAAGATTATTTAAGCAAAGAAACATAGCTTCATAGACTTTAGGTAATAATATTAGGAGAATCACCCCGATCGTTTCAAAACTTCATTTCATGTAGTCATAAAACAAGCAACCAATTATTCTGGTACTCACTAACTACAACAACGCGTTCAACAGGATTTCACAATATGAATTCCATTTGAAGCTGTAAAATACAAGAATACCAAGAGATTTGCCTTGGTAGGTTATTCAGTTCTTTCTTAGAGATTAACATAGAGCGCGTGATAACCCCTTGGGTTTTTCTTAGAATCTACCGCTTAATGAAGTGCTGCAAGTCATGATACTATGTCTATTATTATTTATCTCTTAAACTATTGAAATATTGTCTTATCAATTTCTAAATGATTCTCATCATGGACGACTTTGAGATACGAAGAGGAGTATCAAGCGATTACAGGACAAAAAGTTTTCAAGCTAACCTCGACATCTTAACTAGTTGAACTTAGTTATAGTTAGCACCTACCAATGCAACCAAATCTGTGCATACTAGGCATGTAGACAGCAGGAACTACAGAATTAGATAAATATCTCTGACCTCAGACCTCATCTACAATGACTTAGGAGCCATAGTATAGCATGAATTAAAGATCACTTCTCGCTGACCTTCATACGCGGTTAAAGGATTTTAGAACAGTATAAACATTGTGAGGGACTTTCACAAATGTAGATTTAAAAATACATTCATAATACATAGTCCTAGTGAAATTTAAATGAGATTATTGTGCTCAGGACACAAATCCTTATCTAAGAGAACACTCAGATTTACTTGAAAGAGTACAGAAGATAACTATATATGAGATTGATGAAGATGATAGGTATGACTCATGAAGCGAGCTCTAGTAATTTAATTGACATTAAACTATCCAATACCAAATTAAGCGATAAATTAATCATGGTACATATGATGCTGAGTAATGATTTTGAATCTAATATCTCGTTGATTCACTCACGTAGGCTGAAGTAACTCAGAGTAAACAGAATTGGAGTTCAAATTTATGAATGAATCATATATTCATAAGTCAGGAGTTTTTCTATCACATAACTGACTTCTTGAATCTGTTACCTTAAAAAATTCTCTGCTTCTTTGACTTATTTATTGAAGAGAAACATAAACATATAAAGAATTTTTTTTAAAGAAACTACTAAGATACACTATTTGACCTACTTTTCTGAAATAAAAATCTACAATTAAACAATGAAAATAAGAAATAGAAAGACACATATCGAAATAATGTTATTATCTTTAAAAATGATAATAATATTCAGTAATTCAAATAACACTTATATCGTGAAGCAACCAATGGTTAGAGTCCCTGAATGACATGGCTCAAAATCGTTTGCAATGGCTCAGGTGCATCTACTCTTTGTGTTCTCTCAAATTCTAATCTCCTGAATACTCCTTGTCTCTTTTTTTCTCCTTCAAAATTTATTTCACTGGATTATACTCTTTAAATAACATTTTCAAACCTTAATCTTTTCGATTACTGCTTATACTCTTACCACCTCTACCACTGTGGGATTTGAATCGACAACTGTATCTACGTGCTAATGTGGTGTAGCAACTCGAATTGATGTACGTACGTACGTACAAAGTTCTACGTTGTTACTGACTGACTGAAATATAGTTTATATTATAACTAACAAATCAACTGTTATATTGTTACTATGATCTTTTTATTATGAATATTATTATCACTGATGTGCATATTTTTTTATTTATCTAAAAAATAAAAATAAAAAAACAACAATTTGAAACAAACATTTATAAAATATAAAATTTAAAAAAAAACCCAAAAGAAATTGATCAACAAATGAATGAATGAATGAAATTAACATGGGAGGAATAGAAAAAAAGAAAGAAAAGTGTCATACTCATTTGTTTTTTCTTTTCTTTTCCAAAAGATTTGATTACAATTCATTTACATAAAATGTTTGCATGGAAACAAAAAAAACTATAATATAAGTGGATATTTTAAATGATACAAACAATGAACTTGTAGTAATAGAAATATTAATGAAGCTAAGTAAATCAGAATATTCAAAAGGGAACAGAAAACAAGAATATACTGAACTTATATGTATATATAAACCATTTGAGATAATTAGTGATTATGATATTGATGAACTTTTTCTTTGACCTAGAAAATATTCAGATGATTGATAAAACTTCTTTCAGGATGATACACTTAACGATTTATGTATATATTCATCAGTTCGAATCTTTTCTTAGAAACAACGTTCACTTGCTTACAGTATAAAAACTAAATACACGAAACAAAAAAAGTTTTTCAAGTAAGATTTCGTTGATATTTAACTCAGTGTTGTAGTTTATATTTCTAAAGCAGGCGCCATTATTCTATGCTAATTATTCACTATGATCTTTAATATTTAAGAAAAGTCTATATACGAAATGTTTTTTTTTTTTGATATTGAAATTGATAGTTCTACTAGGTATATGTATTAATTGATCATAAAAATATTTTTTTAAAAAAACAACCCAACTTGGTTTCAACGAAAAATAACCTTGTCGTTATTTAAACATTCAACAAGATCATGATCAAGGAATAAATGTCATTGACAAAATAACAATGAATTAATCATTATTCATAAGAAATTTAAATATGTTCATACAAATGATCTTTATTCATTTCATAAATATCAGCAGTTAGAATTTAAGGGAAATCAAAAGATATACATTGGAAATGATCTATTCGTTGTTGTTGATGTTGTTGTCTTCTAATATCTCTATTTATGTTATCATTATTATAAAGAGTAATAAAACAAATTAAAAAATAAAGAATTAGTCTAGTTATATAAACATGAAACTTTATATTTACTAAGGCATTTAATGTGAATATTTCATAATTGAATTTTTTTTTTCAATAAACTAAAATAAGTAGTATTGTAATTTTAATTTTAAAAAAATATAAATAGTTGTTATCGTTGATTGTTATTGTTTGTTTTTTTTATTTTTTTAATTTTTTTTTTAATATTTCGATATAAAAAAAAAGTCGTTTTTTATTCTAGTTAAGATGATTTATTATTGGAATGATGGAAGTGATTCTCAACATTGATTTGTTACTCAACTCAATAAGATGATTATTTATGATTACTTTTATTATTATTTGTATACGAATCCAATGTGTTCGTTAGGACTGCCGTATGTGGATTTAAATGTGTAGTCTGTAGAATGGCTTGTTCTAGTGCCTGTATTAAAAAAAAAAGTGATATATATATATCTGACAAAAAGTAAATGCGTTAATTTATGTAGAATAGAAGGAATGTGAAATTTAGTACGCGTTATCCATCCTATTCGAGACTCATCAGCAGGCTTAACATGCAATAAGATAGTTCAAATCAGTGCAATTTAAATTAAAATGCAATAATTTTTAACTTTTGGCTAGTAGTAGTAGTAGTAGAGTAAAAGATGCAAGTTTCTTTCTAGTTCAGATATATCGCTTAAATGTATATGAATATTGATGATAATCATGTTAATATTGAAGTGTGAAATGAGAAGCCGTTAGTTTAAATGCCTTTGAGAAATGGAAAACTTCTAAGAATAATAATAAAATGTAATATTTTTATTGAATGAATTAGAGGTGTTAAATTTCGAGATACATTAATTGACAAATAAATTAAAACAACACTCTGAATACATGTTATACTGAAACGATGTAAATCTGAATTAGATTGCATAATCTAAAATCAGTTAATTAAAAGAACATAAATTTCATTAAAGCTATATGAACAAAATTTTAATATACCTTTCATAATAAATACAAAAAATATTTAAGGTTCATAATGATTAACCGTTTGCTTAGATAAAGAGATACCTGATTCATAAAAAAATTAACTCAATAAGATAGATTGGAGTTAGGAAGGGTCAAATGACTATTTCATTCTGGGGTTAACTACATCTCATATTTTGAAATCAGTGAAAGGAACCGTATTCGATTTTCTTTACGATAACTCCATTTACTTAAAATGTACAGTTATACTTCTAGTGAATTAGTTTGCTAAAAATAGTACTCTATGATAAAATAGTAGTGTGAAGTAATATTGAAAGATTTAGATCTCATTGCCTGTTTCTTTCGTTCAGATTTTGGTCCAAAAATATCATGACAACATATTTATTTTGATAATTCATGATATTTTAATCGTAAGTTTTATGAAATATTGACAAAAAACGAGAGAAATCTTTATCAAAATATCCTGAATTACAAGCATTTCTTTTGAATTCGTGATAAAATTATGTCCGCTATATATATATATATATATATATATATATATATATATATATATATATATAATGACTATAGTTAATCACAGTCTAGTCGTTATAATAACATTAAGTAACGATGTAATTGATTCATGTTATACTCAATGAATAACTGAAGCCTTTCTTTTCTCACTTTAGTGGTCAGAGTGAAGAGATCTATAGCTTTGCTTAATCACGTTTCTTTAAAAAAAAATTTGTTGCATTAGATTTAAGTCAATAGACTGAAATAAATATTTTAGTCTAATGAGTTTTACTAATTTTGTCAACATAGAATTAAATGAACAAAAGTAGTTCATTTCATTAAAATTCTCATGTTAAATATACATAAATTTACACATCATAGCAAATTAGTAAAATAAGGGTAATACAACTCATACTAGACCTAGATTATAAGAATTTAACTTCAGTTGGTTATGTAATTAGGTAAATTAAAAATAATGTATAGTGACACTATAATTTATGGACCACCTTTGTGTGACGATAGACTGACCTTAAGAGTGCCCATCTAATAACTAGGACCAAATAAGGATTATAAACCAGCGTGAAGAATTACGATTAAGATTTACATTTGATGGCTAAGGTTAAGAATTAGATTTAGAGTTTTCATAGCGAACTGACATAAGCTATAGTGCCAAAACTCTATTTAACCAAATGGATGACTGAATTTCGCGACAAAATCCGAGATCTATGATCTTATACCTGATTAGTTCGTCGATAAATTCTAGTCCCACCCAATGTGTCTCATACATAAGAGGTTGAATACTGAATGAATAGTTTGAAAGTATTTGATATAAATGGGAGTCAAACAATATATTATTACTTAAAAAAATATCCAAAGGGTTGAAGAAATCAGTGGAGCTAATCCATGTCGGGTGGTCTAACATCAATCGGTTCATGATTTCAATCAAAAACTTAATAATCTCCACAACCCCTATACTAGTAGTCCTAAACTAAAAATTGGAGAATTACATAATAAAGCATAAAAGAATCAATCTACATTTATTAAAAAGTTATGATAATAATTCTTGACGGGAAACCGAAGTACTCTTGATTAATTTTTATTTACACAAGATGTAATTTCAATGTGTATATAAACTAATTAAATTAGAACTAACATTTTAATAAATATTTCTATATATTCAGAATGAGTATATGCTTAAGAATAATTACTGATTGTATGAATCAGTATCAATCTAATAATTTCATGGTTTTGAAGATTTCATATTGATCAAAGTTATCCTCAAGTATTTGTAATTACCAAGGTGCTGAATACCCTCTTATAATTCATTTCAAATAAGAAGCATTAGGGTATCAACTTATAATCTATCTTATATTACTTTGATACACAATGAACAAGCTTTTTTTTTAGCATAGGACAACAAGATATTATAAACTATAAATGAGCGGAAATCATGAAACCTTAAAAGTCATAAATAGGGGTAAGTTAGTTTCTCAATCGTGCAGTCTAAACGTTTTCATGTCTTACCTATGAATAAGATGAGTATTAGTTCTATTTGTTGTCAGATATAAAATTCACTTGTTTTTCTGTATTTATTTTAGGTATTTAGAAGTCAAATGTATATCTCATTGTTGTTATAACTAATTGCTTGTAAATATTGAATTAAATCAATAAGATTACAAAACCATATTTGTTATTCAGTCTAAATTAAATACATTTCATTCAATGATATATTTTATAAATAAAAATAATACATGAAAACAACTATCATTTCATTATCATTTGTGTAAATCAAGTAAGCTGCAAATTAGTGTGTTAGGCAATAAGTTAGAGCTATTTGTATTTTTAAGTGTAATAACCGTGATTATAATTTTGTTAGATTATCAGGTAGCACATATTCGATGAGTTATGATACTTACAAGATCAGAGTCTATCAACGTTGTGGAACTTTGATGAAATTCAGAATCGACGCATGTAGGAGTAATCTGTTTTTGCCGAAAAAATTAGGAGGAGGAAACCAAGGAAAATATCTAAATTCTTAAAAGTTGATTAATATGAATATATTTTCAGTAATGATTATAATGGTTACCTACTATATTGTAGCCAACCTTAGCATCGTTCATGAAAGAGATAGATTGCATTAGTGAGTAACTTTGTATGAGATTAAGAATTGTAGAATAGTATGAACCAACACGCACTAAAATTTTAGTTTCAAAATCTGATCTTCCAAAAGAAACTATCTAAACACAACAAGTGAGGAGAATTTGTGCAATACTAGTAAAATTCAAGTTGCACACTCAGAGACTGGTCACTGTAATAATTTGGTTACTGACGATTTGATACTTACTATTTTTTAAAAATTATCTTTCAGTGATTACATTTTCGGCAAATCTGTAACCCAAATAACAAGCAAAATTTTCAGAATAGGTTTATACTTGGAAACTTAGCCTGTTGTTAATGAAACATAATTCAACTTGTTCTTCTAAGTATTACTGTATCAATTAAATAATTTTCATTGGATAAATTGTGTGGCTAAAGCGTGATAGTGCCTCTATGACAAGAGTATATACACTTACTAAACTTCAACCTCATCAAGCGTGAAGATGGAAAAGAGAGTGGTTATCATCTTAATGACCACCTAGTGTCAGTCAAGAAATCGCCCTTAATAATTGTTCGAGTATTTTAAATAATGCATGAGTGATCAGTTTCCAAAATAAAAATATCATGAACACTTATTCAAAAAAGTGTATATGGAATTTAAGTTTGTCCGAAAATCAGTATATTCTATAGATCAACTGACGCATCCATGAGTATTATTAAGTTTTCACAGTTGAAATCACGAGTCGATCTAAGCTAGACCACTATTGAAAAACTGGAAGCACCGGATGTCAGTTTCGCCCCAGTGTGAGACTCCTCAGTAGTGCCTGTTCGCGATCCTGCACAATGGACTTGAACCCAGGATTTCCGGTCTCGCATGTGAACGCCTAACCTCAGACTACTGAGCCGGGATCGAGTTGTGGTAATATCTGACTTCAATCGATCCATGGTCTTGCCTAACCCTTTATCCATTGTTTGAGGTAAATAACTATCACATACCTGACACGGGTTGGGCTCCAACGCCGTTGAATGCCGGCTCAGTGATCTAGAGGTTAAGCGTTCACGTGCGGGACCGAAGGTCCCGGGTTCGAGTCATGCGTCCAGAATTGTGTGTGCCCACTGATAAGGAATTCCACACTAAGATAAAACGGCTGTCCAGTGCTTTCAGGTTTTCAACAATGGTTTGGCTTAGATCAAATCGTAATTCAAACTGTGAAAATACGACAATCTACACAATCCCCATACTGATAATATTAAATTCATAAAACTATTTGTACTACTTGCTGATTTAAAGTAGTATGACTTGTATAGAGACAATACAAAATTATGATGGAATTACTAATAAAAAGTTTTACGGAAGAGTTTATGAGTAAATAAACATGTTACCATTTATTCATCTCTTTATGATAAAATTGTTTTCACACATTTCAGATTTGTTAGAAAATGTTGTACAATGAATATATGACTTAAATCTACTCAATCATTATCTGACTTAAAAATACAAGTCAGAACGTTTTCAGAATCTTATTTTATATCCCAATTATTGCCAAAATGGGTGTATTCCACAGAAGTAAAATAATCTCACTTACAATATCAGCGTGAAAATTTGATATAGAATTACGGTGATATGTTCCATTGGGTTTTGTTTTCATCTAAAATTTTAGAGAAAAAAGATATCGATGATAAGATGTAAATTTCAAGTGAATAATCAAGTAAACTCTTAAGTTTGAATGTTTTTGTATAGTCATTTTTTGTTAGAAGACTTAGTTATTTTCTTACGCAGTAATAGTACGTATAATAATAATTATTATTGAGACTACCATCGTTATCACTCGTATTATGAGTACTATATTATTTTTCACGATTCCTAATCAATAATAACCTAATTCTTATTACCTGCACATATTTCTTGTAAGCGTGCTCAAATATTTAAATTTCAGCTTTACTCTTTTCTTATATGAACTAAGTCTGAGCCACTATGGAAAATCATTTTATTCATTTCTGAACTTTTATCCTAAACTGACTCAATAAGGATGGATCTTATTTATGATACTAATAGGCATATACAAAACTCGTAGCTGATGAGGCTATCGTAAAAACGATGCTAATGTCTTACAGGAAACGATAACCGTAATCATTTTTTTCCAGTTCTATTTTCCACATGATCTTTGTATTTTTCTGAGTAGTTGTAATTGCTTTTATTTATTTAAATTTCTGTATGCCTGAAGGTCACGTTTTTATCACTATATATATATATTTACAATTGTATCAGTTTGCTAGGATTATAGTTAATGGACGATCTTAGATTAATGGTGAAGTGAATTATAAAACATTTAACCAATTACTAGGGTCGAAATACGATTAAACATTAGTGTGGGGAATTAAGATTTAGGTTTGGAAATTATAACTGAGGTTATCATCACAAAGCGGTATCAGTTATAGTATTAAATGAATTTCGCTCAAAAATTCAACAGCCATCATGTTAATTCTTATTGGTTCGTCCATAAATTATAATCGTGCTTCAAGTTTTCCTTCAACTTGTCTTCATCCTTAGTTTGTTAGCTGCCAAGTGCTGATTTGTCGTATGCTAGTTGACATGATCGATTTCACAGAAAACCAAACTTAATAAATACTGTGGCTTGGAATGAAAATTCCTCGTAATTTAAACAAAATATGCATATACTTTCTTAATGCGTAATTTAATCAGTATAGTTTGCTTTGACGTATTGTTGATATTTATTATTTTTATTTACATAAGCTGACTAATGATAGACGACATATTATAGCTTAAATGTATAAATCAAATGAAATACACTTTAATGGCTTTAGATTAAGTATGAAGAGTAAAAAAAGGTCAATTAAAGATGAGCTTCGAATTCCATTTATTTATAGCTAATTTAATGATACAAATGTCTTTACTTGATGTCATGCTAAATTATCTTGAATAGAATATTTAATGGTTGTCATTAGCCAGCATCTAATGAGTGATTTCTCAATAAATTTAAGAGGGACATAAGAATAGAATTGCTTCAAGTACAAGAGGAAAGTGTATGATATTCCTTAGACAGATCTAGGTTATTTTGGTACTATCTTTTTAACAGATCTCACAGTTTCGAAAACATTAAAAATCAAATGAAAATAAGATTTTTGCGCTACGGAAATTAGAGCGATTTTAAATTAGAGGGAAGTGGTATCCAGTGTTGCCTATGTTCAATTTATTCTGTTGCTAATAACAGTATAAATGACATAATGTATCTTTATTTCAATAGATATTATCATGGAATGGAAAACTAGGAAAATACTTTGTAATTAATAATGGACAATTAAATGTTATAAATAGTTCTACTGTTTTACTTGTGATTCAGATCGCTCCGTAGACGGATGATTTGTATAAGTGTTATATAAGGCATCAAAATGACTTTCAGTAATTGGTTCACAAGTTTCCAGAAACTAGAAAATATGAACAAAAGCAGACAATAATACAATTTATTAACATCGTTTTATAGCAATGTGTCATGTATTTGCTGCTAATATCTTGAACTCATGTATTTTTTAGAGGATGTATACCGTAGTCATCTACTTCTATTAACGTTCGATATTTAATTACCGATTGTATCATATACAAGGTCGTTAAATAAATGGGAAGGTATCTGTAGTAAATTTGGACTCTTTGAAACTACTCACTCACAGGACTATCCAGAACATAATTCAGTTGTAGCAGTGACCACATCATTATACATCAAATGGGTCGGAACCTGATGATCAGTACTTCTATTTTCAATAAATGCTTACTACAGTTTGATCGTCGCCTGTTATCAGCAACGAGCATCTTCCCTCGCTCCAGACTTTCCTCCTGAATAAGGGTCGTAATATCAAGAGCAAAGCAAAGTTTCTCACTAGTTCCTTAGATAATATCAATATTTAATAAAACTGCCATCAATTGATTTTAACTTCTAGAAGCCAGCTCTTCTGCAATTATCGTTAAATCCAATTCACAAGTAACTTTCAATAAAGATATTTGTGAAGTTTTTTGTCACTTATTTCGGATCTGACTTAAAAAAAACTACAATTTTAAGGAGTGATCAAGTTTCCTCAAGAAAAAAGTTACTACATAGTGATTAGGTACATATTGTAGTATTTTAGGAAATCTAAAACAATATGATAACGTTCTAAAATGTAACCATTCGGTTAACTAACCCAATCTTTAGTGCCCTATATTTCGCTTATGATGGTCTTTCGTAAAAATGTGCTATCTCTTGCCTTGAAATTCACACTTACTGTCATCAGTAAAACACATTTAAAATCTCAAAGAAGAAAACCAGTTTCTTCATGATTCATGTTATTTGGTTGTTTTAACGACTATGATTAAAGAAAAAAGGTTTAGAGCTACGTGGCGTGCAACTAAAATTATCTAACCTTAGGCTAGAAGAAAAGGTTATTGAGTATTAACTAGTTTGAATTGTGTGGGTCTACTATTTCTTCCATATCCATTCTCCAACGTTTAACAACAAAAGATTTAGGTATTATTTCTTTAATTATTTACTATGACTTTTGATAAAGACCATTTTTTCGGGTTAGGTAATCGAAAATATACGAGATAAACCATTATTTCTTTATAAAATGAATATAAATAACTTTAATTATTGCACTCAAAGGCACACGGAAAACTGCTCATTATTAACATAATGGTAAATAACATTCAAGTAGATTATTTTCTGGAAATAAGATTCGTTCTTTTAAAAAGCTGCAGAAATACAAATCAACTTTTTACGTGATTGATCAGTAAGATAGGAAATTTTCTACGACCGGTTTTGATTCATCCTATTGCGTGATCATATCATTTTCGTTAGATAAATTATCCTGTTGTTAAACCAATCAATATACACAATATAACCATACTTTTATTATAATTCTAGTTTCTTTAAAAATATATATAAAGCGTAGTATTTTTAGTCAGATATAAAATTCTAGGGATAGCAACTGATAGGTGTATTTTTAGTGCGAATCAGTGACGATTAACACATTAAATCCATTCGGAAATATGCTTTTTTCTTTTATACAAGTGAACTTATTTGTGTTTTTTTTATATCGCACTGGTTAAGTTCTTTAGAGTATATGTTTAATTCTTTTATGTATCAAACAATGAATACTTAAATACATGAACAATGAAGAACGATTCGAATCAAAATATTAAAGTTTCAAATTCATGATTCGTTACATGCATCCACTATTAAAGTATAAGTCATGTTTCAAAATCTGAATCGAACATACCATTCTTACTTCATCTTCTTGTTGATCACTTGATGAAGGGGATTCTATACGTATTGATTCTACAGGAATATCTTCTAGTTTACTTGGGCTGCTACTTTTTACATTGTTGTTATCACTGCCAAGATTATTATTTATTATTGTAGAATGACCATATGTGTCACTGACTGAATTTAGACTGATTTCTTTCTGATCTTCAGTATATACTTCTGTCTTTGTGTTATGAGTAACTAAATGTTTTCTTGAGTGACTGTCGTGTTTGACCGTATTCTTCGGTGACGAAATAGAGTGTGGTAGAAGCAATGATTAAGAAATAATTTTTATTTGGAAACATGAATCATTAAACTAGATAATTATTTAATTAACTATTTATGTATTGTTAGAATTTATATGTAATCACTTATACAGTGTAACTACTTGATATAAGTATCTTCACATTCAATTGATTGTAGCCCGTTGAATCCTACTTCTGATCTTAATATCGCCAGTTGAGAATGCACAAATCAAACTCAGAGTAGGATATAATGTCAAAAAGTATAAGTTTATACAACTACAACTAAAGTTATTAAAAAGGAGTTGATAAGCTTATTGTAAAATATACATTTACGAAAATTGACTAGCTCATTTATATTTTAATGAAATAAAGGTTCGTTTCAATAAATTAGATACGTCCCTCATATAAAAATTGTTAAATATATGAATAAAACATTGATCAATGCTAACTGTCATTTATAATTTGATGGACTTTACAGAGTCGTTGTGAACACTGAAACCTATCATTGATAATGATTCGAAAAAGGCAGGTTATATATTTCTAATTAACATCCAAAGCAAAATAACTTTACGTTTCAAATTTATTAATTGTATATATATATATATATATATATATATATATATATATATATATATATATATATATATATATATATATATATATATATATATATATATATAACCTAGCTACAGATTGATTTGATTTTCAAGTTGTGGCGTTTGCGAGTAATGGTCCCCAGATCACAGGCAATTTGTTTACACATTTCTGGTCATATTATCTTATCATTTACAAACACTTTATTAAAACTATAGGTTTATTATAGCGCTAATCTGAAAAAATATACTAAAGGTTAAACAACACTTACAGAACTAGGCCATTTTGGTGATTCGAATACATATTCGTCTGAAGCTGCAAATAATGGAGTCCAATCGTCCTAGTATTTTTACGAAAAAAATTATATAAATAATTAGTTTACTCTTATTAACAAGTGGTTCATTTAAAAGTTATATACTAATTTTAATAGTTGAGACCATGAATCATTTGAAGCTAGACCATCATGGGAAACTTGGAAGCATTGGATGGCCATTTCGTCCTATTATGAGACTCCTCAGCGGTGCGCATCCACGACCCCGCCTCACGTGATCCGAACCCAGGACCTATCAGTCTCGCGCGCGAGCGCTTAACCATTAGACCACTGAACCAGCCGGCATACAACGGTTTTAGTGTTTAACTTTAACTAATCCATAAAATTGAGCGACACATCCATCATTGTCTTCAGTGAGTTACTATCTCACAACAGAACTGGTTGAACTCCACTAGTCACAGCTTCTTACTAGAACTCCAGGAAATATCTCTTGGAAACCGTCACTAGTGAGCATATGTTGATTAATATCGAAAGGGATTTTGTGGATATTATAATATATAGTTGTATATCAATTACTTTATTAAGGTTTTCATGATTTACCTAATTTTAGGTAAAAGAAGTCAATATAAATCTTTTGATAAGTTTGGGAATATAAACACTTGAAGATCTTTTTTCTAAAATAACCTCAAACACGTCCACTGTATCGTAGCTCGTAAGTTTACTGAATAACAGTTGACTATCATGTATTGAATAAAAAATTGTGAATGTATGCCTCAAGTTTAAAATCAAAGGAAACAAGTAGACTTTATTATTTTTTAAGTTTTAACCAAGAAATTTATTTAATGACCGTTTGTCACCTCTTATATCATCAATCGAATATAAAATAAAATTCTTTACTGAAAATCGTATGGTAAATTAGTGTTTGACAACAAACTCAATTATTTGAACAGTATTATACAACTGTAGACAAGTTATCATAAGAACAGATAGTCTTCTATGTAAACATGTGAAAGTACTAGTATAGTGTAATAGTATTTGTAGAATACAATTAACTGACTGATTAATCTTTTATATTTATTCAGTATCGTATATCTGATTGATTGTATTTTGATGTTTTTTGGAAATAAGAACCTCCAAGTTGTGTCTTTTAAATCAACAAATCAGTATTCGAAACATTGTACTTGTTACAAAATATAGAAGTTCGCAAATGAATTTAACGCCATAAAGATCACATGAAATATTAACAACGTAAATATTCATGTTTATAAGTTTGGGATCCACTGCCGTCATACTCAACAATTTTTTGAGTAGCAATACGTCAACGGAACAAATTTACCATTCATCACTTTAACTCTTAATGAATATTAGCCTGAGGTCAATTCATTATTAAAATCTTATCACTTACTTCTGGTGGATATTTAAATGGTAAGTCACCATAATTTAATTCTAAAGTAGTATCGACCAAAGAAGCTGCAGGATAGATTGGTTCATTGTTTTTCAATAATTTTTTGTCAATTTCATAAGCAGGACCAAATAAGCGATTATTTTTTGACCATTGTATTATTCCGTTACTCAGATCAAGAAAACAACCAATTACATCATCTTTACGGAAGGCCTAATAAGGAGACAATGTTAAGAACAGATAGATAAATGTTATATGAACTCTGAATATTACTGCAAATCAAACGAAAATTAATGAAATACTGGTGAGAAAACTTTATATGACGTGAAAAGAAGCATTACACAATCACTTAATATCATCTATAGGCACTTGACTCAACATATACTTGGAATACCCTTAAACTTTAAGTCTTAAATAAATTAATACCTATTGTGTATTCAGTTTAACTAAGTGTAGAGTCCTTGAAATTGTTAGTAATCCCAGAGAAACATTTACGTAGTCGTTTCTTGATTTTACAATTACCTGATTCCGAAAAGATATGCTAAAGTTTATCGAAACTGATCAGTTAACTCATCTAGGCTGAAACAAAGTGTTAATTACATATTATCACAGTCTTTACCATAATTCATTTTATATGAGGTATAATGACATAAGGAGTCAACTTCAAGCATATATCTTTGATAGAAAAATTTCCACAAACCGATACATGATTTAAAAAGGATCCCGATTAGGCCTATTATGTTCTGTACTCATATTAGATAATTTGTAAAATTTTTTTCCTGAAGGAATATGTATATAAAGTCAGTTTCAGAATATCTACGAAATCTTCACTACTACAATAATACGATCACAGGTAAGGCGGGGGCTAGAGGTCGTCACCAGGAAACCCTGGACCTAGGTTTCGTGTTACTTGGCACTCGTCAGCAAGGTATACCCGTAATCTTGAGGGGACTGATGCTTCCTGATTGATTCGATCCCTTGTCACCTAGCTTCACAGTCAGAGACGTTCCCACTGAGCTATCTGATCCGCATCAGTTCCTTCAAGATTACAGGTACACCTTGCTCACGAGTGACAAGTAGAGTGAAACCTAGGTCCAGGATTTCTTGTTGATTACCTCCAACCACCATCTTATCTCAACACAGTGCACGCAATGTCGAGTCATGTAGACTGGTGGCCACATTGCAACTTGATCGATAGGATTCGATTTGCACTAGGAAGGATCTGACATACATGACATCGATCACCACCCAGTGGTCAATCAATTGTAAACGTTAAGAGGTTTTAGATGTTTGAAGTATTCATCTACTCAAATCAAACCAATCTATCGAACTTCAATATCAACCACAATTAAAAAAAATCAAATTTATTGAAAAGAAAGCATTTTATTCTATCATAAGATAATTTCGACAAATAAATTTATTCATCTTATTAACTTTATAAAGCCACTATATCAGGTGATATAATCAGTTAGTTATAGTGGTAATCAAATATGTTATTCTTTAAACTTGAAGCCAATATGAAATACCAACAAATTGTTATATACACCCATTTATATGAAAAGTAAGTTTATGTTTCAGGAATAACTAGCAATATCCATACTAATAACTTATTATCGATCAATATTTTTGCATTTTGTTATATGGTGATATGCAGTTGTAACAGATTGTTTTCACACTTTACATCACGGACAAATTTTATATAGAAAACCATTGAGAACCAACGGACATGGGAAGTTTCCTTTTCCAAGTATAGGACTCCATAGCAATGTGCATCAGAAACCTCATCGAAGATCGAGCCTAGGACTTTCGACCTTACTGAGTGCGAATAACTTTTAGACCACTGAGCTGCCATCCATTCACGACAGTGCACAACCAACTTTCATTGTATGAAGTAGATAACTGTTTGACAATTGACATGACATACCAGTGTACACTGGTTCAATAATCTGAAGGTTAATCGCACATAGCAGAACAGAAGGTCTTTATTTCGATCCTTGGTGAGATCATGGATAGACACTGTAGATGGATCAATACAAGAATGAATCAGCTGACCAGTATCTTTGTGTTTTGATAGCTCTCTAACTAAAATATCTGATAATCTTCACAAACCCCCAGTAAAAATATTTAAAGTTTTTTTAAAATTAAATGACTAATTATCAGAAGGGGTCTTTTGGAGATGTTACAAATTTCACTGATTGAAATCATGAGTCATTTGAAGCTAAACCACAATGGAAAGTCTGGAAGCACTGGACGGCCGTTTTGTCCTAGTATGGGACTCCTCAGCAGTGCGCATCCACAATCTCGCACCTTGCGAGATTCAAACCCAGGACCTATCAGTCTTGCGCCAGGCGCTTAACCAACTAGACCACTGAGCCAGTGCTTCCAGGCTTTCCATGGTGGTCTAGCTTCAATTGACTCATGATTTCACTCAGTGAAATGACTAATTGTTTTGTCTAGTTTGAAAACAAAGCAAGTAATCTAAAACAATATTCAATTAACAATTTAAACTATTAATAAACTACATAGTTATTTATCAAACATGTAGACACGTATATGTTTTGATACCTGAAAAAAAACATTATGACTTATTGGTTAATTAAAATCACTGGTTGAGTCTAGTCTAATTGTTTACTTAATTCATATGAATATGAACAAAACAAAACAAAAAAAGCATCGTATTAAATTGTAACAAATTATGAGTATTTATATAAAAGGTTTACAGACTTTGTGAAAGCTGATGTCATTTTGTTAGTTAAATGTTATATAACTTGTTTAATATTCATAAAGGAAGAAAACTGTATGACTGTACATATTTAAATTTGTGATTGATTAAGTCGATTCTTTATAGAGATTAAATTATTATAAAGTATCAAAAGATAAAGATACTGCAATGAACAGAACACGAGTTGGGAACAATCGAATGTAATAAGCATAAAATTACAGGACTTGTTAATAAAATCTAACAATCATGAAGTAAATACTTAATTTGCAAAATGTCCACCAATTGTCTCAAAATGACTCATACTTCATTATTCTTGCATTTTCGTACAAATTGCATCCTGTTTCCATTCTTTACTGTTTGATCCTCTTGTCTCTCTGCTGCCAGACTTTCTGTTAACGACTAACATCATATACTACTTATGTCAATATAAGTAGCACACACCACAATACTACTTAATAAACTGACTAATTTTATATGACAGAGAAACGTTTGTTTCTATAAAAATGAATAGATTTAATATCATTTAAAGTATTGTAAGAAATGTGCTTTATTAATTGTAAAATAACTTAAGAAATCAAGATATTTCTTATTTGAGTTATATAATACTAGCTGTTGAACTAGTAATATTGTTCCATATAATATTCAAGAAACAAATAAAAATGAAGTGCCTTAAATGATAAATAAAACTTATTTGATTGAATTCAACTGAAGTTTAGTAATATAAACTAAAAGAAGTTATAAGATTATTAGTTATAATTCAAATTGATAAGAACTTTTAGTTAGGTGAAATTATACAATTATTGCACAATACTGAAAAGGTGAATAATGAACTCAATAGTGTAGTATCATACTCAATGAATTTTAGAAAATTTTCTAATGAACTTCAATCTTGATGAAACATATATTCAAAATTATGAATGTGATATAGACGATGAATCAGATATTTGCTATTATGTACAAATTAGTTCATAGTAGATCAGTTAATAAAGAAGTGTATTGATCCTATTTTAGTCAAATATGATCATTCGATGATTAGAAAATTTCAGTCTTCAAAATAAATGACATCAAAACATCTAAATACATTAAGATTGGGAATCTTAATGTGCACTGCATTGACATGGAGTTTTTTTAGAAGCTAAGCATTCAAGTCAATCAACAAACACATTGAAATTGATCCAATTTGTCAACCGATCAGAAAAATTATGCACAAATATAGGAACGAAAATCAAACCAATGGGAGATAGAACCAAAACAAAGAAGTAAACAATGACAGGTTTAAGGTCAACAAGAACCAATCAATATCGAGGTCTACAGGACAAGCTGTGAACCATATGTGGAGAAATTCGAACACTTCATTTCTATCTGGAGTTTGTGCTGATGATGTCGTTCAGAAGAACGATGAAAGTTCCACGAGAAAACCATCCAGTTCAGAGAACGAAATTCCATCGAAATCATCCATCTGAGCTGACAATTACCTTTGTTTACTGATGTCGAATATAATATCCATTGTTGTAAAACTAATAAAAACGTATGGAGATTTTTTGCTTATATCTATGCATCCCTATCAGATAGACAGTACAAAACAAAGAAATTGATTCTACTACGTTTTATAAATGAAAGTTAAATTCGTTAGGAATTGATAAGAAAAACAACAAAATCCCTAAAATTAATACTTTATTAATGTTAAGAGTGATTAATTATTCGAACAGTCTTATTTCCAAAATAATAACATCACTTTAATCTAACGCTTGTTTCAAAAGAATATCTAATCAGGTTAATAATACATTAGTAAGAAATTTTGATTTCATTCACTACAAAGTAATGAATATGATGGAACCAAAATCTTTGACATCTAAATTAAATGTATTAACCATTGACAATTATATTTAGGATAGTTTGATTTCCATCAACATTTGATCTCATTTAATCTTTATCATTCATATTTACATTGACCTAATAGTGGCTTATATTTTCGCGTATATAAGTACAGTAAGCCAACAGTTTATTCATAGTTTAATACATATTTGATTAAGTATTTTTCATAACTTTGTATTGATATTGATGATGTTCCATCATTTGAGGTGAACGAATGACTTTACTAGATTATGATATTTGATTATTTTTATTTCTATCGAATATACATGGAATAAAAATGAATTATTTCAATGGAAACTCTATGTTTAAGTGTTTGAATAAAACAAATAAACTCTAAATACTAGAATTAAGATGATAGATTAATGAATGAACTTAGTTGTAAGTAATCCTATCAAGTTTGAAACTCGATTTATTTCTTTTTAAATTATTTTATTTAGTGGATAAGACAAATTTTGGTTAACATTTTTTTAATTAGCAAAATTTCAGTCAGTCAGTCAGTTACAACGTAAGATCAGGCACATATGTACATCGATCCAAGTTGCCATACCTCATTAGCACAACAAGATGAACACCGGATTCATAGAAGTAGTTAATTCAGTGGTGGTAATATATAAAAGAAAGATTGCATATAAGGATATAATACAGGAAGAAAGAATTAGTTAATAGAAAGAAAGATATGAAGTGATTTTAATCTCATAGTTTAAGGGAAGACAAAGAGTGTATACACCGACGCCATTGTGATCGATTCGGAGCCATGTCAACCAGAGTCTCCAACCATTAATTGCGATAGTCACGCTGACCCCAACCAAGTCGTCTGAGTCTACCAACATGGCTCAGACCAAAAGTTAAGGAATTTGTGGACTAATGCCTCGTTGTGGTTTGACCGCCCCTAATTTTCTTCCAACCATCCCCTACACTAGTCAGCGTTGCACATCGTGGTAATCGGTGTTCAGGCATACATAACACGTGGTCCGACCATCTTAGTCGATGAAGATTCACAACCTCATCAACTGATTTACCATCATCCCCTAATACTCTGCGTCTACCCTCACTATTACTTACCAGGTGATCCCAGCAGACGCCAGCAATATTTCTAAGACATCTGTGATCAAATACTGGTAGCTTACGAATACCTTCCACTCTTAATGGGCACGTTTTGCAGCCGTAAAGTAGAACAGAACGAACTGCTGCGCAGTATACTCGTTCCTTGGTTGATAGACGGATATCTCGTCTTCGCCATAGGTGACGTAAGTTGGCAAAAGCCAGCAGATATAATAGTCAGTTAAGATAAGTATTTATTATATAAACAAACAAATGACATTTATAAACTGCTAACAAAAAAAAATGAAATCTTGATAAGAGCAAAACATGGACCAGACAAATCTATATGCTACCGTTTGTTTGTATCCAATTGAAGAATATTTACTTCTGAATTTATAGGAAACATAGAAAAGGTCATAAAGATTTCTTTTTAATACATTAATTTGATGGAGAATACTGATGGGCCACTTATGCCCCTCCATAAGGAGTAACAGACAAGTAAGTAAGCAAGTACATCAGGTAATCTAAATAGAAATGTGGTAGTGATTTAGATGTCCTTAAATTCAAATCTATTATTCTTATATCCATTGATAGATGTTAGATAATCTTTTATGTACAAAAATCAACGAACTTTAGCTTACCTGTTTTGTTAAAATGAGTGTAAAACTATTTCATACATTTTGAATAAGTAAAATGTTACTGTTTTTTTAGTTTTTCAATAATTTTATGATACGATATACATAAATAGACATATATTTCAAAAAAAGCATTGACAAAAGTTTAGGAAACTTCCTTATTTATTATTTCTTTTAATAGAGAGTCAAATGTAATGAGATATTAAACCTATGATGAATTACATCTACAGTATTGTTTAAGATCAAGTAATATTGGTCAAAGTAATTTATTTGTTCAATAATATTATAAATGTAATCATATAAAGTATTATTTGTTACAATAGTTGAGATCATGAGTTAATTGAAGCTAGACCATTATGGGAAACCTGGAAGCACTGGATGGTCGTCTCATCTTATTGTGGGACTCCTCAATAGTGCGCATCCACGACCTCGACTCGTGAGATTCGAACCAAGGACCCATCAGTCTCGCGCACGAGCGCTTAATCATTAGACCACTGAGCCGGCTGTCATCCAACTGTTTAAATGTCTAACTTAAACTAATCCACAAATGACGTTTTCTTTTTTTAAGTACTCACAATGACTAGTCTCCAACCAAATGTCAAAAATAAGAAACTCTACAGCCAATGTAATATCTAGTATGATTAAACAAAAGTTAAAAGTTAAACTGTAAATTAAAGTATAGAAAAATTGGCTACTAGTGAAAATTAATTGAAGCATTAGCCATACGAAAATTCAAACCCCCTCAATGTATTCAAAACCTATCCTGGTAATATTAGCTTATTATCTGGAGTGATGAGGTTCCAAATTATTTTCACATTATTTCATTATTATCCTTGTCTCCTCTTATCCTTCATTTCTAGTCTAGTTAACCTTTTATATTATTATATATAAATGTTCTTAACAAGTATATTATGTGTGATCAGATTATTCTAAATGTATTACGCTAATATATCTCATCATTCTAATAATCTTTGTCTTCTTTTACACTATCAAAAACTAATTTTTTAGCGAATTAAAAAAAGGAAAGTTGTGAATGATAAAAATCTATACAACTATGTGGATAGATTTTTGTTCGATACACGTCAAAGAGAAATTAAATTAGCTAGTTGCTAGTTGTCAATCGTTGTTTATTTTTCTTTCTTTCGATAAACTAGTGACTTTCGAAAATATCCCGACCGTTGTTGCTACCTTGACGTGGTGGTCGGGCTGGCCTATCGTGATGAAGCAACCAAGCTATACTGGCTGGAACAACCGTTCCTCAAGGTCCTACCATGTCACACAGGTCGGTTGAAGAGCGATAAGACTAAAAGCAACAAACCCAAGGTCCGAAGGCGAAGTCGTACTGCTGACTGTACAGAGGTGTGACAGCAGTAAGGTGTTTCCTTCAGACAACCAGCATGACAGCGATGCTGCCTTCCCACAAGGAGGGGTGGAGTTAGAAATGGTCGACCTTAAAAATGCACACCTCGCCTTATCTCACGAATATCCGTCTCCGGCGGTAAGGTCTCAAGAAGTACGGAGCTAACACAAAAATTACTCGTAAAAAGGTTGTGTGTGACCGACCTCAAGCAGTTGTCCGTTGGGCACTGCGGTCACGCTCTCAGGTCACTAAGACCACCTCTAATCCAATTTTCTTTTCAGGTACCTCCAGAAAAACCCTTCCACGGTGTGGGCAACCGGGAAGTGATAATTGCCCTCATACCTCTAACAGCACTCAAGACCACTTTGAAAATGTTCAAATAACTTTAACATGTTTTTACTTAATAAATGTTAAGATCAATTTAAATAATATTAATTATAAGTCATCAATTAAATAAATTCTTACTTCACCATAATTTTCAATGATATCACTATGAAGTTTTTTCCCTTGTGATCCATTTATACCAAAACCATCTCGATCAGCCCCATATCCAAAACCAAAACAATCTATACCAAGATCTAATGATCCATTTTCAAATGACCAACCAATACGTGCTAATCCAGAGTCTTCAACAATTTTCACTTCATAGTAATAAGCTCTATCACCAAATATTCCCTATTAATTATATGAATACAATCCTTGTATTAATTAACATCCATACTACTTTTATGAGTTTAAATATGTTATAAAGTAAGTAAATTATGATTTATACGAATATTTGTCAAGATTAGAACGAATAGTTTGACAGAAATTGGGCGCCGAGTAAAGAGAAGTCATTATATGTGAAAATTACATTTGAAGTAATCTCAGCGATTGAAATTTGAATAATTCCAACGTTTTGTCCATCTAACTTGTCTTTAATGATTTTGATTATTACCCTGAAGAAGTCCAGACAAGTTAGCTGGACGAAACGTTGGAATTATTCAAATTTCAATCACTGAGATTATTTCAAATATAATTTTCACATATAAAGTTATGATTTAGTTAGTAAGAGAAATTTTGAACTTTTGTATGATTTCTTTTCCCTGTAAAACTGGTTTTATACTGCATATTGTTAGTAGTTCAAAATAATCATCAATGAACTACAAGCGTTTCAACTTGTTAGAATTTAGTTAGGATAGGATTTTCGAACATTTGAAAAGGTTTTGTTTTCTTACAACTATGAACGTGTTTTGTTGATTATTACTGTTTAAAAAGCTATCAGTGAGTTAAAATAACATCAATAGATAGATTGTGGAAATGTATGTAATTTATTGCTAAGAATTCTTATCATCTATACAGATAAAAAAACATAATAATTATCCTTTTATAGTACTACAAAGTTTGAAATCCTCTTCAGTAATTCGTATTGTTATTAGCTAAGCCAACTTATTCCTTAGACTAGTAAAATGGAGCCAATATATATTCAAGTACTGTTAATCATGCATCTTTTTAATTTGGATTATAATTGAAGTTTGCAGAAAAAAACAGAATGAACGTTAAAATCTTGATATGTTTCTTATGCTTAGCGATAACCACTCCCAAATAAATATTTATGTTTTTTCAGGTTACAACTTAACCGATAAAATTGAAGGATACAATATTGACCTTAATTTTATGCCATCCAACAACTGGGTTTCTGTCACTCTTTACGAATAGTTCAAAACTCAGCGTGTTTGTTTTTCTCTCCGATTCAACTCTTAAGCATTTTGGTCATTTAAAGAGAACACATTGGAGAGTAGAAATCAAAGCTATAATCTTGACATTATAGATACATCTATAGAGAAATCTAGACAGTTTTATAATACCCAATCTATTCCATATCTAAGTGGAGTTGTTATGAACTAGAAGTAAATTCAAACTAAGAAATCTGAATAGTGCATCTTTTAGCATTACCAATTATCTAATTGTGTTACGCCTCTAGAAGAAAGATTTCATACTGAAGATTCGTTTTAAATATGCTGAGGTTCTGCTTTCAAACAGTTATAAATACGGAAAGTTAGCTTCATTCTTAACCAGTGATAATTAATCTTATATCGGAATGGGTTCTGAATTAACAAAATGGTCTCACAAACGTAAGGTTATAGTAACTAAACTTATTAATGTAGGTGTCATTACCAAGGTTTGATTTGATAATTTCGAATAAATTGAGCATTGGGTTGATTGTTATAAATAAAAATAATATATTTGTAATATCCCAATGAGTAGAAAATTGGATTTTTCTGACGTTTCGTGGCTTAGTGTAAGTCACTTCTTTAGAGAATAAATAAGCCACGAAACGTCAGAAAAATCCAATTTTCTACTCATTGGGATATTACAAATATATTATTTTTATTTAAATCTTATTAATGAATTAAAAATTTAAACCAACAGCATGTTTACTTTGTTCACTCTAAAGCCTTGCCATCCGGTATTTTCTACAGCTTGTACAAATCGACCATTAGGTGAAACTAATAAATTTGTACTTGATGTTACATCATTTGGGTTCACCCGCCAACCAACATTCCGATTACATACAATTGAAGAATCGGGGGCGTATGATACTGCTACCCAATGTTTATTAGTCGAAGGGGTAGTTTTAGGTGGAAAATTAAATGGCTTGTCACCAAAGTTTACTTCAACTCTGGCATTTTTAAGTGATACGGCTGTAAGAGAAATATTCAAAAGCGGACAAGATAATGATCTAAATTGTTAATGGTTAATAAGACTGTAAAATGTAACGTAAACCACCTCATAGCTGTCTAATAGTAAATTCCGTACCTATTCACCATCTAATTTAATGAAATAGAAGTTAAAAATCTGGAAAACACGTTTATACTATAGTAACGATTTTGAAGCAACTCTAGTGACCTGGCTGAGTTGTCTACTGAAAATTATATACTTGTGAATTGTTATTTGATTTTTTGCTCGACAAAAACGTCATATTTAATTGCTGAATTAATTTCTCTCTAAAGAGAATTTACTAAAGATTACACCTTCTATAAACAATCAGTAATTGCTTAGTCTACAATTAGTGTTTCCATAGGCCTTCTCAAATATTCAGATACATTATATTGAAGGTATTTCAAATCTGAATAAGAATGCTGATTATATTTTAAGCTCTCGGAACATGATAGTGATATACGTTTGCTTAGTCAAGAAAAATGATCTGATATACTTTGCTAATATAAATAGGTTAAAATTTATTACATTCTAATGGTATCAAGTTGCCATTAAAATTTAGTTATTCAATGAAATGCAGCTGCCAAAAAATCTCTTTTTGGCATTTCTTTTAGATGTTACAGTTTGCATCAAATTTTTGGCATGTGAATGAAGGAAAATGTGGTCTACTGAAAAATGATAAAAATTGAAATATGAAAATGTCGATTTTAGTACTACTTGGAATTGAAAAATAAAAATGTAATGCAATGCGTAGTTTATTGTGGCAGATCAAATTTGGCAAGACTCATCGTCATCAACAAACTGAAGCTATTAAAGAATAGATGGGATTTCACTAGAAGTAGAATCTAGGGCTCACATTTTGTTCCTGATGTACCTGGATCCGATAGTTGTTGAGCACTTGGCGAGTCCCAAATACAACGAAACATGTGTCCAGAACACCATTGCCAGTCACATTTCATCTATTCTACACTGACTTGTGTTATGATGGCGATATCTAGGCAATCCGCACATAGACCAACCAAGCCTGATCAAATTTAGTTAAAATATCAACAACGGGATAATCCAAACTATTTCAATTTGAATTTCAATACGTTCCTAAAATCTTTAAATTACATTTAAGTCTATCAACCTAAATAGTAGTAATTTGTGCTTTATAATAGATGTGAGCCCACCAGTTTAATTGAGGATAGACTAATCTTGAAAAGAAGGAAAGCAGTCATAGATTATTTGTTTTGTCACACCATGACTATTTAGAAAAAATAACTACTATAGGTTTGACAAACATCTGCATATTCATTCAAGCATTAGTTTCTTTATGTGTTAACATTCTACATTTAGCTTTCATGAAATAAAGAGAAGATGGTTTACTGAACGATACAATAAATGACTTACCAGGGAAGAGTGCTATATCTGGAGTTGATGTTTCAACAAGTTTAAAGTTTGGAGTTTCTAATAATCGGCCATTGTAACTATAGTGTATATCGATTCGTCGATGATCTTTATCAGCACTCGGATTTAATTCTAAATAACATCCAACTACATCTCCTGGTACGATTGGCATTCCGTAATCAATTGAATTATTTGCGTAGATAAATTTGCCAACTGGATGAGGATTATCAGCTGATCCAATACCTTTACATAAAAAATTGAACGGATAAGAAGTATAGTAATATTGTTTGGTAGTATTAGTAGTATTATTTCACTTGTAAGATTTTAAATCTTCCTTTTGTTTATTCTAAGAACTGAATTTTGATCAATCACAAGTAACTTAAGTAAGAGTGGACAGTGGCTAGCACTGAATTCCAGGATGCTTGTCTTGTCTCGTTTGGGGACTTGTCAGCAGGATATACGGGCATCCGTGTGGATGTTTAGTCAGTGACTCAAACACATTACCTTCCGCTTCAATCTACCAACGCATCACCTTATGAGCTGCTCGTAAATTAATGACAATTTCGAGACATACTGTTCAGGATGTAGATATGTCAAAACAGATTAATCAATTGCAATCTTTAATATCAACAGCGGGAAAACTCAAAGACTCACTGAAGTTGAATTGTTGAAAAAATTTAGCTGATTACACTAAAATATTGGGTCTTCCTCTCATAAAGGGAATATAGTTGATAAATAGAACACTGCAAATTTTATCAGTCATATAAGTTAGGATTTTTTTTTAGCGAGTTAGTTTTCTACGAGATGAAGTCGCTAACCCCATGCCTAACCCTCCTCCTTTATCCGGGTTTGTGACCGGCAGCAGCTCCAGAGGGGCTCCAGGTAGAGTTCATCAATCATATTACCTACAAAAAATTATTTATCTGTAGTTCCTTTTAATTTGAATCCAACTATCGTATAATATTTAGGAATGTCCGAAACTTAAAGTTTTCATTTAAAAGATGAAATGTAACTACTAAATAGTATGAGTTTAGTCAATTTATTTTATAAGCTGAATATTAGCACTTAAATTCATTTTAAACTGAATCGGATAATTTACTTGTCAAAGGTTTAAATTGGCCAAAATTTGTTACGACCAACTAAAATGAGGAAGCAGATTAACCTTTAAGTTTTACTTTATACATAGTTTTTTTTGAAAAAAAAAACTATTAGAACAGAATTGACTAATCCTGAATAAAATTATTAATAATGAATTAGATTTGAATACAGGTTTATAGCTAATTACAGAGATGTTGCATGATTCTAATAAGGAACAATTACCATAGTAATGATCGTTTCTTATAAAATCTCCATTTATATGTTATCAATCAATCAAAAATTTTCAATGTTTCATGGTGAAGAAATGAACGATTTCTAGGGTGATTGTACATTTATTAAACAAACCTGTTTTATCAGCTCCATAACCAAAGCCTTTGGAATCTGTCCCGAGAATTAGGCTAGCATCATTTGTTGACCAACCTAAACGTACTTGACCTTCTTCAAGCATACATGCTTCGTAGTAATAAGCTCCTGGACCTTTTAAACCCCAATTTGTACGGCAACCCTAAATGTAAACAGTAATAGAAATCAGAGACAAGTCAATATGAAAGTCGATCAAATGAAAACCTTTCTGTCAATCACAAATACACCGACTTTAAAATAGATACATAATGTCTCTAGAATGATTTGACTTTGTAATCGGCTTACTGAATATAATGATTCTCAGACAATAGAATATACCCAAAATCTTTAACTTGATTTTACTATTTAATAATGTTATGTTATTTTTATCCTTATTAAACCTGCTACTTTCATAACTTATTTAAAAGAACTCATTGCTTCGGTAGCCAATTTTTGAGTACGCTTTTAAACTTTCAGTGAATTTTCTATTCTTGGTATTTAGGTGAAATATAAGCAATCACAATTATGTAAAGCATTTGAACGTACGACGGGTAATAAAATGTGAAAACTTCATAAAATACAGATTATTAAAAGGCATTAAAGTAGGATTTAACAACAAATGAGATCACTGATTCTGAACATTTCAGTTAATTCATTGACCTGCTGAATGATATTGATGGTAACACTGATGACATCCCCAAATGAAAACGAGTGTAAACATAGTGGGTGAGACCAAAGAACAAAAATGTGTACGGTACAGAAAGGCAGTTATTAATTCCTCAATATCGGAATAGTTTTCGTAATGATTTTATTAAATGCCACTTAATTATGTTGGCTCTAACGCTTTTCCAAATTTGCCTCTATTCTAATCACCTTAGCACTTTAAAGTAAGGAGTGACCAGTCATAAACAACAAATGCATTCACTACGTCAATCGATAGGGTTTTACAACCTCATCAACATATTGACCACATCGCTATGAAATTATGTGCTTAATAGCAGCTCTGTTTAATCAGTGGTTCTGTCAAACAAAGGTAGTGGTTCGAAGATATTTATAACGAATTTCTTGCGACCTTCACACAACGTAGAGGTACAAGGGATAAATTCAATGTTAGTGACAAAATACAGAGTACACCTTTGAGTAATATGCTTTCCATTTGCTAATCATGCAAGTATTTTAAATATGTCAAAATTAAAGTATTAGGGTAAGGGGCAAAGAAGTTTTTCGTAGTAACTGGTCAAGAATAGTGAGGCTCCTTAAAAGAGTGGTCATAACATCCAATTACTTCAAATCCCGTTGTCATACTGGGCAGGGATTAGTTCTTAAGCGTTTTTTTCATATAGAGGGTAAAAATCCCGATTCATATATCTGTTCGCTGTCACTAATAAGTTTCGAACGACTTTGTATTGTGTTGGCATCTTCTGCAAATCAAATTCTAAGTACTCCTTGTAAGTTTTAGAACGTATTTGTGATAGGATTCAATGGTAATAGGAGAAGTAGATAGCCCTAATGGATACCACTTGACAAAGCTAATCCGGATAACATTTCCATGTAAGCCCCACTGAACTATCCGCATTTGAGTGAAAAACGATCTATAGAATGACGAACTGTCAAAAACATCTCTGTGGGTAGACTCGAATAACGTTTTGATGTCAGAGAACACGACTACAGTAGGAATTCGGCAAACAAGTCCTTATTTAGAAATCACAGCTACATATAAAATACTTCTATGTTTCATGGATTTGCTTCCTTTAAGTCACAACTAGAAGGCAATTAATTAGGACAGCTAAAATTTTAAAGACGGTATCAATCAAGCTGATGCGTCTGAGGTGATCAAGAGGTGGTCTCATACTAGATTAAAATATAACTAGTCAGTGTGGAGAGCAGTCGAATGGACCTATGTTAGATGTCAAAAAATAAGTAATACCTCTGTCAGTTCATCTAGTGATCTTAGAACATTATTATTAGAGGCCACTGGAGCTAAATCATTGTAGTTCTTAGATTTTTATTACTTTGAGTCAGTAGTTGTCTTTTTTAATTTAGCAAAGTGGTGGGGACCCAATATCAATCCCATTTCTGGCTTTCTATGGTGATAATCGACTACAGGGTAGCTGATGGACATCAAATATATCATTTGCATATCTTCTCTGAATTGTCTCTTACAAGCTTCATTGTTCCTTCATTCCCGTTGTTATACTGATTGCTTTCAGTTTCCTTCTCTTCTCTTCGTGTCGATCTTCTCAACCTTCTACTCGCAGACATTCTATTTCCGACTGGTGTCACATACTACTTATATCTTCAAACATAAGTAGCATAGACCACAGCTAACATGGAAGTCTGTCCGATTGTTGCAGTTTCAATCTCCCACAACTTTCCATAGCACTAAGTAAACACTGTGGACTTTACAAACAAGTTGCCTGTAGTTCTTTACACTAAAGGAACTCGGAAGTGGGCTACAGAGCTTTTGTTAGTTTCGAAGAAGCTTTAAATTTTCATTTCTAAATGTTACTCAGGCGTAATTAATGTATCTATAATACATTGAAAACCCAGCTAATCTTTCTCAATAATAAATCCATCTTCTTGATACCTCCTTATTTCATTCTTTAGCACATTCTTGAAGTGCCCATTTCGGAGCTGGATCTGAAGATGTCTTCTCTTTTAGTTTTTCTAGATTCGCTAAGACAGTAGAGGAGAACTTCCGTATTTTATGAGTGAAACCTAGTAAAATTGGAAAATGAATACTCCAAGCAGGTTGTGGTATACACATATCAGTCTCTGAGTTCCTACAGTTTCGTGGATCCGGAGTGCACATTGGTGACTGGTCAGGCTCATTACATATTTCCTAATAAATGTCTGAGGAATTTAAAATCCCTTATTCAGTTGTATGCATATTCACTGGTTGATTACTGTAGTTAAACGCTGTCACAGTTAAAAGTAGGGGGTGCTACGCTTTGAGTCTGTAATCAATAGAATCATAAGTAGATCAAAATAGTCAGTTAAATTTGATTCACTTGAAATGATTCACTCTTCTTTATTTAAATACCTGTATTAATTCAACCATATAAAGGGATTGTGATGAAATTTCTCCGAATAACAGAATTAAAGGGACTATCGTACATATACAGTCTCAAAATTCCATTTTCCTTAAACGACAAGAAATGGTGGTTTATATGCAGCAAATAATCCAAGATGGCTAGGTGCCTGACAATCTGACACTCGATTTTATGACTCTATACCAAAGGAGAGTATAAAAGTGAGTAATTCAAGGATAAACATATTACAAGATGACTTACTTGCCATTCTGTTTCTGGCATTGCTGCTATGTCTGTTCCATCAATATTTCTTCCTAATCCTTGTGTACAATCAGCTGCTGACATTTGCCAGTGATCTTCTGGTAAAGGTACTCGAATTGGACCTGGTTTACGGTAAGATGGTGGTAAATTTTGCAAAACATCAACATTTACTGAATTAGCTGGTAAAGGAGAAGGTGTCCCAGGCATCAAATAATACTGATCAGGTTCTTCTCCATAAGCAACTGGTGCAACACTACCAGATACTAGTAATAAAATAGAAACGGGTTGAGAAAATCATTTTTCTTCCACAATTGATTATTTTATGTAAAAAGATTCTAGTAGATTATTGAAAAATGAAAAGCAGGAGTGGTTACCCTGTACTTATTTAAACTTTGTCAGAAACTACTGAGTGTAACTTATACTAAAAACATAAATTAGTGAACCTAGAGATAAATGTACTTGTCATATACCAGTATGTGTATGAAGAATAGCGCTATAAGCTCATGATACTACACATGATCTTAGCTCAGAGAGCCGAGAAACGATAAGCAAGTGGTCACAAAACACACAGATTAAACAAATACACTGATTCCAAGAAGATAACTATCTCAAACCAATTGTTCGGTAACCCAAATATATAAATAGAGTCATTATAAAATTTAATAAATTTTTATTCGAACAAATTGTAAATACATACGCAAACTGTGACAAAGGTTGTAAAATCTAAGACTCAATAATAATCTTGTCGTCATGAAGTTAAAAACAGTAAAAGATCTCGAAAATGGTTACCGGTTAGTTCATTATGCAGAAATACCACAAATTTGTTTTAGAAAGAATGGCCACCACTAAACCGTAACCTAAATAGTCTTTTAGTCGAGGATCCAAACTTTACACTAATATACAGAGATGAAATGAATACTATAAGTTCAGTAAAGTACAGGCAAATACGAGCTCGCACTACAACTTGATAAGAGTTTACATATATATTCCAGAAGACACTGCAGTCTTCAATAGAACCTATCCAGATTTTATAGCATTATTATTACTATTGGCTTTATTCAATATTATATTTTGGTACAATATAGAATTCTCAGAACAGGGTATTTCAACAAGTTTCTTACACAAAAAAAAACAAAAAACAGAAACAAAGACAAAAAAGCAGAAAAAGGTTTAAAAAAATCCGAAAAACTGTGTAACTTTCTAAATTCAAGACATGTTACGAGTGCAGGTTATTGACTAGGTTAACTCGAACAACTTGTTCGTCACAGAGTATATTTGCTAGGTAAGGTATTAAAGAACTTTTATACTTTTGCTTGCGTGCATGGATTTTAATGTAATTACGTATCGTTCGACCAGAAGATATACAAGGAGAAAGATAAGAGTGAAGGGGATGACTAGTATCTGATTAAATAACATCTGCCAGGAGTTTGCATGACTTTAGATGTGTATCCACAACCATATTAATTATGACCTCGAAAGATTCACCACACATCTTGCTAACTGCCTTCAGCACTCTCCGCAATACAACAAAGTCTTTTCTCAAAAGCCCGGGAAAGAATAATGGAGAACAGTAAAGAATAATAGGTAATATGCAAGAATTGACAAATTGTAAGAGTAAATGACGAGTAATCCCAAGAGCATGCAACTTCTTTATGTAGTAAGTCAGACGGAAAACTTTCTTCGATAACAATAAAACGTGAGAAGACCAAGACAGATCAGAGGAAAAAGTAAGACCAAGATAGTTGACATTCGATACTGTGTTTATCAAACAGTCTTCAATGGCAAAAGCATTATGGGATCTCAAAATAGTGTTTAGATTCCGTTCATGTCTCATGTTAAAGTTAACAGCTTGACATTTAGACGGATTAAGTATAAAACCATTACCAAACAGACCAACAATCAATACGAGACAAAAACCCATTCATTTCTATGGGATGTAAAGAGGAACAGATAGGCATACATACAGTGAGATCATCCGCATATTTCACAAAAGTGTTTTCTGTGGAAGATGGCAGATCATGCAGAAAAAAAAGAAAAGAAGAGGTGGAAGAACAGCTCCTTGTGGTACACCTTCATGAGACAGTAGAGACTCTGAACACTTTCCTCCAAACACAGTGTACTGTTCCCTTCCAGAGAGGTAGGAACATAGCCAGTTGGTCATCCAGCTGTCAGTGTTGACGCTGATTAACTTGTTAATTAAACTTTGTCTTGTTATAGAATCAAAAGCTGAAGTATAGTCCAGAAAAGCCCATCGAACATACTTCTTACCCTTTTCTAATTTGAACACTATATTGTGATGCAGAACAGCAAAGGCATGTAAGGTGCTTCATTTCCATCTGTAGGCAAACTGATACGGATCAATATGCTCTTTTACCGCAGACTGAAGTGGAAGTATTAATAATTTTTCTATTGTTTTGAGGAAGGGTGAAGTTATTGCAATACGTCTAAATTTCACATTCTTATCACCAGATACTTTCTTGGGTACAGGGATTATCTTCATCTTTCTCCACATTTTCGGTATGGGATTAGATGAGAAGGATCGGTTAAAGATAGTCGTGAATGGATAACATAGGACGTCAGCACATTTTTTAAAAAGGAGGTTTGGGATATCATCAGATCCTAAACATCGGGATGGATTAAGTGACTGGAGACATCTTCGGACGAGTTATATTAAATAAGTTATGAAAGATGACAAAAACTTGTGATTAAAATAAAGAACTTTTAACAAAAAACGAATTTTAAAAAACCGAAAATAATGTCAGAACGCAAAAACGCAAATAATAGGCTAATAATTAATAAAAGTAAAGATACGCTATATAGAAATCTACAGAAATTTATTATTCTTAACATGCAAAAGGAAAATTTTAGATTATCACTATAGGGTTGTGGAGATTGTTGAGTTTTAATTGAGATCATGAAATAATCAATTTTAGATCACCACTAGAAACTTGGAAGCACTAGATAACCGTCTCATCCTAGTATGGGACTCATCAGCAGCTCGCACACACGATCCTGCACACGGGACTCAAACCTAGGATCTTCGTTTTTGCACGAAAGTTAAACCTCTAGACAAATGAGTTGACATTCAACGGTGTTAATGTATAACTTCGACGAGTCCACAATATTGCGCCACCATCCTCCATTGTCTTCGGCGAGTATCTGGCTCATACCTGATGGTCGCACAATATCATGGATTAGTTGAAATTAGACATTAACACCATAGGATGCCGGCGCACTGGTCAGAAGTTTGGGCGTCCGCGTCCGAGACTGAAGGTCCTAGGTTCGATTCTCGTATGGGGATCGTCCGTGCGCGCTACTAAGGAGTTCCATACTAGGACGAAAAGACCGGTCAATGCATCCAAGTTCCTGATGGTGATCTAACATTGACCGGTTCATGATCTTAATCTTAGATTATATTAAATGTAAAAGTTTGCACAATAAAATATGAAAATCGATAACGTAATACATAGGGATAACAAGTAGATGAAGAAGTCAGTATTAGTAATCTGTTTAGTACAGCAATCTGAAATACAGAAAACTAAAATATTTATTACTGTTTAGTGACCTTAAACTATCTTTCTAGCAAAATCATAAGTAAGATCATAAAAAAATTGGAAAATGTGGGACATATGTAGTATTCATATTTAATAATCTCACAAAGATATTAAGCTCACTTTCCATTGATTATAATTATTTAACGAAAAGATAAATATGTACATCGACTGACTGAACTGAATAATTTTTTTGTAACCAAAGCAGTTCAAAGAATAACTGTTTCTTTCATATACACTTGCTATGTGAATGAATTGCGTAAATACATTGAATTCTTAATTTTAATCACTATCATCCTTTTTTCTAGAATCACATTTGAAAGTATTTTCAATAAAGAGATTAATATCTGACTATTACCTACATAATTTTTGTATTGTAAATTTCATACTCATATCCCAAACAAGAATTTTGAAAACAAAAACGTGTATTTTACTCTAAGTATGAGAGTTTTTGACCAATCACTATATAACTAATTTAAAACACAAATTTCTATACATAAGTATGAAATGAAAGTTAATTTTTGAGTCGTTAGAATTTAAAACAAATTCATCGTAATTAATTCAATCCTGAGAGTAATAAAAAAACTATGGAAAGGTGTTTGAGAATCCTAGAAAGAATATACGATAATTAACTATTTAAGTATTTTTAACCAATGATGGTAACATTTAAAATGTACTCCAACTACAGTGGATTTGAACCGATGTTACTCTTTAATGATAGTGTCCAACACATAACGTATTTGTTTTATTCCAATGAGAATAGGTAAGCATATATCTTGAAGAATGTTCAATATATAAGGAAGTGAATAAAGTTGTCAAATTAGTGCTGACTCCTTACAGAGTTAAGTAATAATTTAATCGAATATCCTTCAACCGTTAATAAAGGTTGAATAAAACTTTGGTCACTTAACATTGAGTTCATCTTATGTTGGATTATATGATAAACTTACTTAACCTGGAAAACTAAGAAATTGAACAACTGCTTAATTATAAACCAGGACCTTTTTGTATGTTCCACTCGATATCTCACTCCAAGGATCAAATTCAAGATATTAATGCCTCGTTGTGACCATAAGACAATCAAACCATTGAGTTTTGATATAATGACTCACATTTGTAACGTGAGCCAGTTGTCTCTGTTAAGCAACTATTATTCAATAGCGCACTGATATTCCTTGCATGGTTAGCTTTCATCAGTCATACTTTCTTACACAAACTTGAAGAATTTTTCTCAGAGCCACCCACTAATGGGCAATGAATTCTTAAAGATTCATTTATGTGTAACTAAAATTGCTGAATGAAAACTGACTTAAAGTTTAATAACTTTCACAAATCCATGTAGTGGAAATGTCATTAGTAATGTTCTTAGAAATGAATACGCAACAGAGTTGGTATTTAGTATAAAAAACAGTTACATATCAAAGTACTAATGTTAGTTAAATATATGAAATTAGATGTCATTTGAGTAGTTTTTTATATCGGTAAATCATTTATAATTATCGGTTAATTAAAAACTAATTACACACAAATAGTATAGGCATGTTAAGCGTAAACCATTAAGTTAAAGGTAATATCGATTAGGATTGTTAGAACTGTTAACTACAAATTTAGTGTTAATAGAAATAATTATTCTTTGAAAGTCTAGAATATGTATATTCTAACTTGACCTACCTTGATGTTGTTGTTTTGATGGACTAGCTGAAGGAGATTCTGCTTTTGAGATTTAATAAAATATATACTATTATAGTATCTGATCATTAAAGATTATTGATTTATTATAACTGATTATACAATGGAAAATTTCAGTTAAAGCGAGTAAACTGTTTGGATGTTATAGACTAAAGATACTAAAATTAACAAGAAAACATTGTCCAATTCTTTGTACTTTCTAAAATATATCTTCTCAATATTAAATCGGTTATGAAAATTAGTTATAAATAAATACGGTTTTATTAAATTGATTATTAAAGTGACAAATGATTCATAATTTGTCCTATTTCCATCAGAAGAACATGAACTGTATTGTTTACATTAATCTTATTGATTAACGTTTGTCATTCTTCTATTTAATCGATTTTTTCTGGTCTAAAATTAAATGTAGTAAATGAGGTATGATAATTGGTTTGATAGTCAACAATTTCAGTGACTCTTCTAATGATAACGCGATATCGAGGTCGTACTTCGTTAATATATTTGAGAGCAAGAAATACATTTTATTTGAAGTTCAAACCAAACTCACGGAACTATTAAATTCTAATTATCAATCTTCTGATGTTCAAAACCCGCTTATGATAGTTTCAATTTCACTTAATAACATATTATAGCTTGAAATAGTGATAGATGTTGATATGAATAAAAATGTAAAACTTTTGTCTTTGAATACGATAAATAATGAGGAGACAAGATGACTTGAGTGAACCACTAAAATAAATTGATAAAGTAATTTAAAAGATTATTAAATAAACTACATCGATTACAAAAGGTATTTCTGATTAATACAATTAAGACACTAAACAAAAAGCGTCTGTAGAATATTTCACTTACTGTACTGAATCGGCTTTCTTTGAGTTTGTACTCGCTTAATTGGAGGCTGTTGTCGTGGAATCCATTCTGAACTAGGTTCTCTTGAATATGCATCGAATGATTTATTTGTAAAATGATATTTTCGCGTACTAAAAGCTGTTGTAAGATTAGATCTTTGGGGTCCTGGTGTATCACGTAAACTAATCATCCATAGTAAAATAAATTAAGCCAAAGTTTAAAAGGTTATGATTGGTTTATGCCTAACATACTACGACATAATAAAAAGATAATTTGAAAATCTTTCTATGATGAATTCACAGAAAACACTAATAATTCATTTTTTGTTAATTATTTATTGGAATCGTGTACATATTCATCCTATTTTTCACTGGAAATGGGAGTTGTCTACATTTACAAATATTACTCAGTTATTTGTTTTAAAATTTTAGGGATCAATAACAAAAGGGTCGGTACTCACTAATCTAACCCATCAAATACTTGCTTGTAACTTAACTGACTGAATCTACTGAGAAAATTTATTGAATGTACCAGTTTTTGAGACATAACTCGCGTCTCAAACCGCAGTGAATTCTAACAAAGATTAAATTTGATGGTAGCTAAGGGGACCTACGTGTAATCAGGCTTCACACCGCTTATGGTAATGTCAGAAGCTGGCTGAATACTGAAATCTATCTATTCTAACAAAAACTACAGTTATTTATCATGTTCATCAATGTGCATTAAAAGGCGAGTAACAGCTCATATTTATGCATCTAACATATTATATGTTCATTTGAAGAAGATATAAATGACATAAAACAGTAACTTTAGTTAAAATTTACCTGGTGGATTATATTTTACATAATCGATTAACTAGGATTGTTAACTTATTTATGGAGATCAAATAATAGCTAATGTCACATTCGAACGAAGAATAAATGAATGGTAACTGCTAGGGATTGTTTATGAACTATTATTACATACATTCCTATTGGATAACTTTTAAGTAACTATATTATATATATATTCGTATTCCTTCTATCATAAGCTTTCTTTGACCTATTGGCTATTATTATACGATTTACTATTCTTAAGTTATTCCTAATCTATTAGTTAGAGTGTCTCACACTCAGACACTTTCGGCTCGATCTTGTATAATTTTTATAGGTTGTTGTGGTCTCGTTTGCTTGCATATAAACTACGTATGTTTGAAATATATTATTCATACAATGGAGGCTGGGATGGTGCTCTAGACTAGGCAAGAAGAAAGAAGAAAGAATCAGAGTTGATGCAAGGCTGTTATTGTTGATCGACGTGCCATTGGTTTAGCACAAAAACAAGATCATGTAAGTCAGTATTCCGATTGGCGATTTTGTCACGTGATAATTGACAGGGGCAAAAGCCTTAACAACTAGCATATTAACATGTTGGAAAGAAATCGTAAGGTGAGTCAAGTTGTTGCATCAGTTCATAAGGTCATGCGGTATAATTTTGAGTTAAATGAAGATGAAGGGATATTCTTGTTCGAATCTAAGGTACAGTTGTAATCAGTATAGACATGACTTAAAATCGATTACAGTGACGAAAATTTATGAGTTCTTTATTTTCCATTATGTATTATGCATTGCTTCACAATATTTACTTTTCAGCTTCACTGTTATTTTCAAACTGTTTTTTCTACCTAATATCTTAAGTATGATTAGCAATGCTATTATTTCAGTTGCTTTGTTATAATTTTTCTTAATGTCTCGCCGTGTTGTTGTGGCATAGTAACTTGATTTGATGCACATCAGTTTCAGGTCTTATGGATATCTAATTTGTTACTTTATTAGCTTTTTGAAAAAAGAATAATACACCATATGTTTTGGAGAACTTTCGACTTATTTACTAGTTAGGAATTCTATGTTACATGGAGCTGTTTTTTCTTTTATGATCTTTGTTTCCCCATACGATTGGCTCTTTTCCAATAAAACACTTTTTAAAGTATGTGAATTACCTGGGAACACAGACTTCAATTTGTTCTGTTTAAATTACTTTATAAGCAAATAGTGCCTATGGGACGTTCCACTATGTTATGAATGGTCTTACTCGCAATCTTCCTGAATATCAAACTATCAACTTTAAATTTAACCTTAAAAAGGTGATGATAGCTTGATGGAGTCAAACGTCTCCATAATTCATATTTTCTTTTAAAAGCATAACATATCATATTTATTTTGGTGTACATTTTCATAAGATCTCACTTAGTCTTAGTACGTTTTGTTAATAACTCATCATTCGAAAAGGCTCTAATCTTGGTTTTACCTAAAATTTACTTTTTATACTTTAATAATTCTAAATGAATGCAAATGCTTCTTTATCATTCCGTATCATTCTTTATCATATCCTTAGAAATAAAACTATACTATTTAGCGTAGAATACTGAGGAATAGTGGCGAAATTTACAGATGAGTATAGTTGTGAATAAACATTTGAAACCTTATTTATAACAACCCTATGTGATTTATTCAAATAAACGTCATTTGACTGATTCGCAAGGTTCTTTTCATTTATTCTTCGGTAAGACTAATCATAGTTTTACTACAGTCTACGCATAGTAGAGAAATACAAGAGTCCCACAATACATTACGTATAGGAAACAATGAACACTTCAAAAGTCAGACTTGACATCAAAACTTTTGGGATTACATGTAAAACGTGTATGATAACTGTTATATCTACTATTTAATTTTTTTCAAATTGTATCTCAAGACTTGTCCATTGAATGGAAATATCCAATAGCTAATAAAAATACAAAACTTTTTATTTCAACTAACATGATGGGATATATGTCAGATCAAAATAACCAGACCACAATAATTCTGGCAGTACATGAATCCTGCACTTTAGTGTTTGCTGTAAAAAATAGTTGAATTCACTGTGAAACACTTACCATGGACTTAATCGCTTATGCAGTTTGTCAAAGTTTTCATTTTATTTTACTCATTTTCAAATTACAAAGAACCATGTATATTTCCGACTAACTTGCAACTACTAGAGTTAACAATTATCTTTATTTGAGATTATGAACCAATCAATGTTAGATCACCATTGGAAACTTGAAAGCATTGGACTGTCGTTTCGTCCTAGTATAGGGTTTATCACTAATGTATATCCACGATACCCCATGAGTGACTCAAACCCATGACCTCTGATCTCGCGTGCGGATGCTTAACCTCCCGACCACTGCGACGGCATCCAACGGGTTAAAGCCCCGCGTGAGGATCGCGGATGCGCACTGCCGAGTAGTCCCATCTGGGACGAAACGGTCGTCCAATGCTTCCAAGTTTCCGATGGTTGTGTAGTGTCAGCTACCATGTTAAGCCCACATAACGTATTCTAGCTTCCAGGCAAGCCAATTTATTCATCCTTCTTGAGTCACATTTTGACATTGTTAATTGCTCGATTATCAACCTTGACTGTTTTTATATGAGCGTATGTGTGTGTACTTCTTATCCTATTCATCACACGTCTGTAACTTATTTTTATCTGACTATAAATATCGATTAACGCTTGGTTAAATAAGGTTGGCTCACTCGCCTTCTCCACTGCGCACCGTTTTGTTTTACTTCGCTTTCTGACCAAAAATCCATTCTCGTATTTGACCTATCTAATTACATTATACACTAACGCGGGTTAAGTCGATAATTATATACGAGGATTGGTAACATGTATATTTCAATAAAAATCAACATACGATCTAACTGGAGTTAGATATCGGGCCACTAAAGTGGTCTAACATTGATCGGTTCAAAATCTCAATTAAAACTCAACAATCTCCACAACCCTATACTGATAACAATTATCCGTTCGATTAAATACTGATGAACTGTTAAGTTTAGTTTCATTAAATTGTGATTATAAATAGTGAATATTTTATTTAGTCTTTTAATAAGAAAGCCTATCTAGTACTCAAAATAACAATCTCAGTTGAATAACTATTGTGAATTGGTTATTTGAGAAAAACATAAAAAGGATAAATAAAAATGTGTTGTAAATTAATCTACTAAAGATGATTGGTTGAGAAACTGTAATTTACGGCTAATTACATTTGATCAATAATTCTTTTATAAAAATTATCTTATTGTCTCGCCTACGCCCTTAAGTTCACTTGATATTGTTGATTAAAGTAATTTATCTCTTAAGATGATGTAATAACTAAGCATTTTTTGATCCATTTACCTAAATCATGGCTGGTTTCGGTGTTTATTTGTTGCATAATGTGTTTTCTCCTAAGCAAGGGCCTTAAAACCGTTTTACTAATTCTGATTAAAGTGATTATTAACATAATAATGTATATATAAATGTATAATGAGTATGAGTAAGAAAACATCCTCATAAGACAACATTTAAATTTTTACATACCGGAAAAATGCATGTTGCGAAGTACAAGAATCCCATAATCTTTTGGCCAAACGGGGATCTGTACACTGAAAAGTCAAAGTTACATCATGAATGGACTCAGAACCATTGAACTTTTTATCAGATACTTTCAAACCACCAGGTGATAATGTTCTTCTTAGAGTTCCACGTTTACTCAAAGTTTCACTATGCATTGATCTAACGACAATAATGAAATTTTTTGACTTGTACAATATTTTTACAATTTGAGGCCACAAAAACCGATTAACCCTTAACATCCCATGATAAAGTAATATTCCACCGTGATATACACCTAAACATATACTTTCGCCCGCAATCGTCTGTAAAATAGGTGAAGAATATTAAAAATCGCTAATATAACTTCTATCATCATGAGTTTTCTATCGAAATTAAAAAAAAAGAATATATTTTGTGCTTAGTTTTAAATAGAACGTACCAAGTGACATAACTTTTTACCTATGGTTAAACCCTAAATCTCTTAATGAAATTATTCTCCTGTCACTTCAGTTGCCATGACAACAATGTTTAATGACAACAACAATACGAGAAGGGATTAGATAGAGATAATACTAACCTTGTACTCATTAAATTCTATTTTTTGACAAATAAGTAATACAACAAGACTATTTAACTGCAATTTCTTTCATCAATAGTAAATTGGCAGTCTGAGTAATTAGTAAACTGGTTATTAATAGATAAACAGAAATATGTTTATGATCAAGAAGTTACAATGACTTAAAATTTGGTATCGTAGTAACTAATAAAACCAATCTCTACCGTAGACTGTAGTAGTCAAAGTGCATTTTACATGGAAATTTACAACTTTAAAATTAAAATTTGGAAGAATAGTTCAGTTATTTTCATATTGTTACAATAATTTTTTTAACAAATGCAAAATCAAGACTGCTAGTTACAACTGCTTATTTAAAGGAATTTCATCAGATATTCAGTTTCATTAACTGATTGCATACTTCAATAGCAATATATTGTGTTGCTTAGCATGATCATTGATAAGGAAAATACATGAGAATTGTTTATCGATGAGTGAACACTGTGAAGCTACAAAATATGTAATATTTTCATTATTTACTGGGTGAAAAATCAAGTGGTCAACAGAATTAGATCTAATAATCGGTATTTGCTAATTCATATCGTCACTTGAGACACTGAAGACTAATGCTATGAAGACTTATTCATGTGGCTTTCACTATTACCCGTTACCAGCATATTTGCTTGGAAATAAGTAGTCGAGTCCATGAAAGTGAAACGATGACAAATATTACTAGGCGATCATAGTGAAATAAACTAAATTTCTATAAGATGAAGTTACATAGGATAAGCCTTAACATAAGAGTTAGATATAAGTGTATGGGGTGTTAGAATTTCTTGAGCTGTTTGGAAAAAGAAAAATACCTCCAACTTCTCAAATCATGATAAGTAACCAAGAAAGTGGACAAGTACACTTAGCAAATCTAAATATTAACTGTATGACAATGTAGTACAAACATAATGAATAATGTTCTTACCTTCATGGTAGTAACAATAATGATAGGAGTAAAATGGTAGACTTACTTTTGCCCTGTGAAACTCAACCCCATAAAGTGAAAGTCGTCTGGCATTTTCCAAAAATCCTCGATCAGCCTGAACTAAACTTTGTCCTCTATAAATCATAAAAATATATTGAAATAAATAAATTCATTCTCTAATTTTGTTGTCGTTGGGTTTAATAAATTGTGCTAAACAAAATTATTTCTGTAAATGCCTATTATGAGTTAAATAATAATAGTTAAATAATTCGACTCAAAAAATCATATATGTTAATGTTTATCACTACTATAGTGATATATGCTACCGATGTTGACAGATATAACTAGTGTGTATCATCAATTGAAAGTGATCGAAGAAACCAGAACGAGAACAGAGAATGATTGGTGTGGAAATTGGTGGAAATTGGTGTGGAATAATGAAGTCTAAGATGACTGATTGACATTTTACAAATGAATCATTTACTGCATGGTTCTCAGATTTTACTGAGAGATTCTATAATTTTGTATTCAAATACATTCGACTGTCCTCACTTATGTTCTCGTTCACTATACTATGTTTAAGAATTGTTAACATAATTCGTTCATCTTGGGTGTGAATTACACACAGAAAGATGTACAAAGCTATTAGAGATAGCATCACATAGATATTCATAATTTTAAATCGTAATAATATTTTTGAATATTTTGTTTAAAAATAAACCATTTTCTCCAGTTGACTTCTGGTAAATTACATCTTCAAAAACCTAACTACTTATACATGATGGAGAATAAATCAAATTAAGCAATTAGTTGGTATAAGTAGATTAATCATCTCCTATTCCACAACTATTCAATAACAACAAAGCTGACACTTGTATCCTTTTCTTGATCTACAAATGATTTTATCATATTATTTGTCACCACAAATTCCGTCTAATGTAGTCTTTTAAGTCTCAATATGAACTTTCAATAATTAGTTGGGTTTTTTTAATCCAATGAAACAAAAACCAATCACTTCGACTACTAGTTAAGGACGTTAGCAATGTCTAGTATGTTTGATCAGTAAGTTTATTTAAACCTGCTAATTACTAAGCTTTACTAATATTTAACCATAAACTAGAACATTATAACAATTAGTTTATTAATTAACCATATCAATGAATCTAATGTTCATTACAGATTCCAACATCTATTTAATTAGTAATTTAAAAAAGATCATTCATCATTTATGTTTTTAAATTCAAGCAAAATAAGGTATAACTTTGTTTCCTAGTTAAAAATTTTCTCAAATTAATACGCCCTTAAGATTTCTGGCAACTTTTTGTTGTTGTTGACATTTTCAGTTGTTTTCTATTTGTCTGTCTTAATTTTAGGTAATAATGCTTCATTTATGATATGGTGAGTTGTTTATTTATCAATTATTGTAAATGAATTGTATTGCTCTATTTGTGGGATGAATAAATTTTTAATAAAGTGGAATGAAGAAAAAAAAATAAAAGGTTTTATGTAAATCAATATCTGCTTCCTAAAGATAAAGACTTCATCTCTATTAGACTTTTGAAGAAAAAAGTATTAACAGACCGGGATACTCAAAAATGAAGAATATTTAAGTGAATAATTGTTTTCAATAATTTCATCATCAAGTTCTACAGTTATAAGTTCATAATGATGACATTTTATAAAGGCCAAAAATAAGCCATGTATCAATGAATTTGACAATGTTCTGTGTTGAAAATGGTGAACGTTTGCATCTGTTACGATATATATATACTTCAAAATAGTGTTATTTGCAAATTAGAAAAATCATTTAATTAAGGTCAGAATGATTTGGAGTAAAGTGTTCAGTCACAATCAGTAGAATAGTAATATAGCAAAATTGAAAATGCAAAAAAAATTGTGTGAATAAAATGTATAGTAGGAGAATTTCATCTTGCCAATTGAGATAATAATGATAATAGCAACAGTAATAATAATATTGTTCTTTGAATATAATATGGAGTAAGAGGGGTGTTATCAAGATATTTACGATGAACAAAAACGGGAACCATGTGAATTCGGAATGATGAATGTGCAGATTAAGGTAGATGTAATCAAAAAAAGGAAAGGGGTAATAGGTTTATAATATTCAGTTTAGGTATCCAGTGATTTAGACGTAGGCCAAGGTAAACATAGAAACTGGATATACCTTTTCTGGATACATAAGTTTGGTTTTCTGAAGTTGATTTGGATGGCTTCGTCTATGTAGTGTAATCGTAATCTAGCTCCTTGAGGTAGATATTTTGTAAATTGATATAAGAGAAAGCTTCATCTATTTTGATAGGATGTTTTCTATCTACCATGTAAGAAAGATAGTGCTGCTGGTTGATTTAATGACTCATTTTCCCAACCATGCTGGTACATGTTCACGAACACTCAAGGATAAAGCCCTCTAAGCACGGCCAATGTAACTACCTTCACAGGAGCAGCTGAATTGGTATACATACATAGAGGAGCCTATCATCGGTAACCTATCCTTGATTTGTTGTGTGACTACTGGTTTACTTGAGAAAGTTATATGTAGCTTGGCGGCGTGAAACGTCCTTTCAACAGATCTTTTGAGTCGACGTGTTAAAATATCACCCGCTATGTCCCATTTAAAGTACAGTCTCAGATATAGGGATTTTTTTACTGAGTCACAATTTCTTCTTTTTTCACATTTTCAATTTTGCTATATTACTATTCTACTGATTGTGACTGAACACTTTACTCCAGAATAAATATGTCTTTACTCATATTGAACATTTCTGTCTAAAAATTTCTAGTTTTCAACAACCCTCTAAAATCTCACTACTAATTTACATAAGCAGTGAAATATAAAATGGACTGCTTGTTACTTTATCTACAAGTTGGTAAAGCTAGTAATTCTATTTTTTTCTTCTAAACCACATGTATATCCTACATCAAACTTCCTTAATATTAGAGAAATATGAAATATATATCACTAGATAATCGTCTTTTATATAATTAACAATTTTAAGAACATAAAACATGCCTACTCACTTATGAAGTTTATGTAATTCAACAATTTGTTGAAGCATTTTTGTAGTTTGTAATTGTTGTGGTGCAAATGGAATATTGGCAATATATTCTGTTCCTATATGTGTATTTGGATCATAATCTCCAGCATCTGATTGAACAACATATGCACCAAGAACAACATAAGTATGATGTGAACATGGAATCCTATTGAAAACAATAAATTCAGATAATTTAGTTTGTGACAATATTTTTGAAAAAACAAACAAACAAACTACTCCTCATAACTTGCATGTTGTAAATTAGTGTAGAAAACAATAACTTCATAATATATAACTCATTTTTTTACTTTTTTATGTCAACACATAGATATTGGTACAAGGAGGCACCAAATACATATGCGCCACACAAATCTCATTTGATATGTGTGAAGGCTGTGATACTGCCCGGGTGCCCAAACCGAAACAGGTGGTTTTCTTAGGGGGCCACACCCGGAACCTTCGACCTGAAGGTCTGATCCACAAGGCAGTGAAGCATCGTAAGGAAATGCAGTCCCATGGAAGCCGGTGACCAACAATTGGCTCATACGCCATTTGTTCCCACAGGATACTGGAGCCCATGTGCACCATTGGTTTGAAATCCGGTTAAAGCGCCGGACATTCGCTTTTCGTCCTCTCGTTTTCGTAAACAACACCCCCGCCACGAGAAGGCTGTGAGTAGGAATTCTCTGACAGAGGCTATATACGCGTTGCCATGTGAGTGCATTTGGAGAGGGAGAGCGGACTCTCCCCACTGTCGGCCGTACCAGGGCATTTGGGGTCCTAGTCCTTTATTATTATTTTTAGTGGTTCAATGGATATTAACTGATTATTCAGCCATGCTTAAAACATCACTTGTTTTGTAGATAGTTTCTTTACAAAATAATAAATAATCAAATACAATTTGGTTATTGATTTACATTTTGATTAGTTGAATAATAGAAACATTAAACTCTGTTTGGAAAACATTCATAACTTATATATTTTAAAATTGTTCTCCTTCTTTTTTTCAGTAACCTGTACTACAGTGACATTTTATGCAATCTCAATTTATAATATGCAATGAGTTTAATATTTATGGTGGAGTTTTGTTCTCTGAGCTGGATGGTTTGGTCTTGGAGCTTTCATCGTTCTTCTAAACGACATCATCAGCACAAACTTCAGATAGAAGTGAAGTGTTTGAATTTCTCCATTTGTGTTTCAAAGCTTGTTCTGTGCACCTCGATGTTGATTGGTTCTTATTAACCTTAAATTTGTCATTGTTTACTTCTTTGTTTTGGTTGTGTCTCCCATTGTTTTGATTTTTGTTCTTATGTTTGTGCACGATTTTTCTGATTGGTTGATAAATTGGATTGATTTCAATATGCTTGTTGAAAGCTCCACGACCAAACCATCCAGCTCAGAGAACAAAACTTCACCAAAATCATCCACCTGAGCTACAAATCTTCTCCACCATCTCAAAGTTTAATATTTATGTAATAAACTTTTATTTGAAATAGTCAATAAAAGTTCTCATTAAACTAGTACGTTATGCATATTTAACTTTTAATTTTCAAGGTTATAATCAACTTCTCCTTCACAGCAGATCCTATTTAAATTAACAATTTAATAGTTAGTAATGAAGTAATCAATTACTCGGACATTTGTAAGCATATGAATCATAAACAGATAATATTGTTCGTACACATTAGGCCTCAGTGCCCTGTTATCTTTACGATGGTACATGATGATTATAATTGGATCAAAGTTTGAATCTTAGCGAAATAAAATTAATGGTATAATATTTAAAAACATATCCGTAAATTATATTTACTGCCCTACTGCTACTTGAACTGCCGAGAAAACATAAATAAACACACTACTCCACACTTTCCCTGACATTCGACAATATTTTATCTTTAGCTAGAAAGAATCCCAACATTTCAATTATTAGATATATCATAGATTAAAGTCATTGAAATAATCAACATAACTACACTTAAAATCTACAAAATTAAAATTTCAAAGGTGTTTAGTTTCACAAGCATCATGTACAGATAGATTTAAGTACAATTTTTCTTTATGTTACATACAAATCGGTTATTCACATTCTTAGCCTACTGAAATTTAATTTAAATGTTTTCATGACTGATTAGATTTAACTAGACAACAACTGAAAATCATAAAACACTGGACAGTATCTTCATCGCAATCATGCACTTCTTAGCAATATGTATTCACTACTTTCAGGATTAAAATCCAGAGCAGTTATATCTCACGACTAATGTATTATCTTTACTACGCAGGATTAATAATAATTACTTAAATGATTGTCAGTTTAAGTCACCTCACAATTTTATGTAATTGTGATCCTTTATCAGACTGATATGGTTGAATTCCACTGGTCACAGCCTCTCAATAGAACTTCAAAGTACTTTTCGGTGTTATTCCAATGGTTTCGGACTGTATGAGTTTAGATATAGTAACTATAGTTTCATCACTCTAATAGATCTGCCTCATCAAATCCAAAACGATATTAGTTTTTAATCAAACAACATGCTCCTTAGATGTTCTGAAATTATCTAGAATAAAAACATATTTATTGCAATTCAAGTGTATCATATTGTTTCGGTGAGTAAGTAGCACACCAACTATTCAAACTTTAATGTCACGTATCCATGATTTGTTTATTGGTAATCTTGACAGAACAATGAGAAGACGGAGTTGATCTGGTAATCACTTGAAAAAAATATGATATCCGTCTAATATTCCTTCCAAGTTAGGATTCATTAGTGAATATCTAGTCAACATTGTGAAATATAGATTATACACCTGGTAGTACTTTTTGAAATATCTCACATCTATAAGATTTCCCTTAAATATTGCCCAAGAAAATTAGTTGAACTTTGTAAAGAAAAGAATATAAATTTGTTTAGAATATATAAACTGTATTGTATAATAAAAAAAGAAAAGAATTCAACAATTTTAGAAAATTATTTACTCACTGTCCAGAGATAATATCTTGCCTTAATTGTAAACACAAAAAATAACGCGTTAAATCATCTTTGAATATATCAATATTTGGTGGATAGAATCGAACACGAAATTCTAGTTTCCATGGTATTTCTTTATGTGTAAATTAATATAAAATAAAAAAAGATAAATATATTACTATTTAAGGAATGAGTTAAACAAAATATGACTAGTTAGATCAATATTTAATAGAAAATTTTTTACTTACTTTTAATAAGATGATATAATAACAAGTACAAATTTACAGATTTACATATTTATTAAACATTTTCCTAGATCAAACAATATCTAATACCTAAAAAGAAAATAGAATGAAAGTCTATGGTACTTTCATTTCTATGTAATACAGTGAAGTTTACATTTTCGCTTGAGCTATTTAAGATACTTTTCAAAAAATCTATATACATTGTATTAAATGTTCAATACACTAAAGCATTACTAATTTCTTTATTGAGATTTTAATAGAGAATATCAACTTTAAGAAATTTTGTGTTGTTATGGGTCTACTTCAGCAAGATTTGGGATAAAGAACAAGTACCAACAGAATGGAAAGAAGGACATCTGGTCAGAATATCAAAGAAAGGTGATCTCAGTAACTGTAATAACTACAGGGGCATCACTCTTCTCTCAATACCAGGAAAAGTCTTCAACACGGTATTGTTAAACAGGATGAAGAGCTCTGTAGACGCCCAACTTCGAGACCAACAGGCAGGATTCCGTAAGGATAGATCGTGTACAGACCGAATCGCAATTCTACGGATCATTGTGGAACAATCAATTGAATGGAATTCATCACTCTACATCAACTTTATTGGCTACGAAAAAGCATTTGATAGCGTGGACAGGACAACACTATGGAAGCTTCTTCGACAGTCAATATCATACGAATTCCTATGATGGATTAAACTGCAAAATCGTGCATGGAGGACAGCTGATAGACTCGTTCGAAGTAAAGACAGGTGTCAAACAAGGTTGCTTACTCTCACCCTTTCTCTTTCTCCTGGTGATCGACTGAATCATGAAAACGTCAACATCTGGGGAGAAGCACGGGATACAGTGGACTGCTAGGATGCAGCTGGACGATTTAGACTTCTCAGACGATCTGGCTCTTTCGCACACTCAACAAAAAATGCAGAAGACGAACAGTGTAGCGACCGCCTCAGCAGCAGTAGGTCTCAACATACACAAAGGGAAAACAAAGATTCTCTGGTACAACATAGCATGCAACAATCGGATCACAATTGACGCAGAAGATTTGAAAGGTATAAAAACCTTTACATATGTGGTCAGCGTCATTGATGAACACGGTGGATCTCATGCAGATGTGAAGGTGCTGATCGGAAAACCAAGAACAGCATATCTACAACTGAAGGACATATGGAACTCAAAACAACTGTCAACCAACATCAAGGTCAGGATTTTCAATACAAATGTCAAAACAGTTCTACTGTATCGATCGGAAACCTCGAGAACTACCACAACCATCATCCACAAGATACAAGTGTTTCTTAACTGTTCCCTACGTAAAATACTTCGCATTCGTTGGCCAGACATTATTAGTAACAACCGAGTGTAGGAGAGAACAAACCAGATCTCAGCAGAGGAAGAAATCAGGAAGATGCACTGGAAGTGGATAGGACACACATTGAGGAAAGCACCGAACTGTATCACAAGGCAAGCCCTCACATGAAATTTTGAAGGCCAAAGGAGGAGAGGAAGACCAAAGAACACATTACGCCGGGAAATGGAGATAAACATGAGGAAAATGAACAATAGTTGGATGGAACTAGAAGAGAACGCCTAGGACGTAGTGGGTTGGAGAATGCTGGTCGGTGGCCTATGTTTCATTGGGAGTAACAGGCGTAAGTAAGTAAATGGGTTTACTTCATCCTAATTCATTATAATTATGTAATTATCAAACTCTTCCGGGAGAGCTTCTACGAATTTCGTAGACCTCAAACACGAATAAAAGAGTGGGATCAGGTGTAGATTTAGGAACTCTATCCAATGAAGAGAATCATGATAAGAATATGCAAAAACGCTATGTGCTTATCAAATCTTTCTGTTCTTATTTTAATAAACACTTACTAAGTATAAATGATAGTCTCAAAAACCATGATAGATGATAATAAAACTAAAGCTTGAATTTTATTTACCACTAATTCTAGAAACAAAGTGAATACTATGTCAATTCTTCCCTAACTATAATGGTTCAACTTTAAAGTCTAAGTTACCTCATTTTATCAATAAATGATAATCTTTATACATAACATAATCGTAACGATTGATCATCACTATTGTGAAAGTAGTTTTGGATTATAAAACTATGAATTTGTTCATTGTGAGTTAGAAACGGTAATTGAAATCACACAATATTTTAAATTACAAGCTATTTAAACAAAGAAATCAAAATATTTATTCGTTTTGTATTTCTTTATTAATAATGACTGAGAAAACAAGTAAGATTGATCAATGCAAATATGTAGCGAACGAAAAAGTATTATTTAATTAACTTGACAGTGAAATTTAGTTAACATGCGAAAGTGAACGTTAGTTTGAGTTATTAGACAAACTTTATTGATATTTTATGGCAAAACACAATAATCAGGTTGCCGTGAATTTAGTTTGATGGCTGTATCTACAAACTAAGCGAATGGCATAATGTTTCATATAGCCGTATAGTTATTAGCGCTACCAGTGAGTTAACTGGACTGTAACATTTAGTAAATAAAACACAGTCTAACTCTTAGAACTAATAGAATTTCATAAATGTAATGCATAAAATATTTACTATTCTAAATCAGTCTGTCAGCTACAACGTAGGACCAAGCACATATACACATACATCCAGGTCGACACACTTCATTAGCACAAGATGAACACAGAATTCATAGAAGTAGTTCATTCAGTGGCAGTAATAAATAAAAGAAAGATTGCATATCAGAACATAGTACAGGAAGAAAGAATTAGTTCGTAGAAAGAAAGATATGAAGTGATTTTATTCTAATAGTTTAAGGGAAGACAAAGAGTGCACACACCGACGCCATTGTGATCGATTCTGAGCCATGTCAACCAGTGTCTCCAACAATTGGTTGCGATAGTCACGCGGACCCCCTCCAGTGTCAACTTTGTTCACACTAATATAAATAAACAAAGATGACACTGGACTGCATTCAATTCATGAATATTCAGGATTATCAGTCATCAACTACATACTAAGATTTGTGTTTGATAAATCTATTTGAATGACAGCTAATATGACATTTTATTATTTATTTGCTAGTCGAACAAAACTAAATGTTTCGGTCATATATAAGTTATATGTAAGTTCAACAAAAAAATGTTGATTAGGCAAGTAATTATGATAATGGTTACAAAAGCTCATTAAGACGAATTACGCGGAATGTGTATACTTAGGATTTATACATCTTAGGAAAATCGAAATTTTAATTTGACCCATGAATACCCCTTTTTCTATCATGGAGTTCATGTTCATATTATGCGGCTTAGTTGCTGTCCTCTAGTTTGACGCGGTGATAATATATTCAGTTAAAACACTGTGACATATAATTATCGCATCACTATTCATTTTAAATTTATCTTGTTATAGACTTATGTATAGAAAACGACTTACTACTCGAATGACATGTTTATGATTAGTTATTGTTTTCGAGTATTGATCTAGAATATTTTCATTGCTGATCACCACAGCTAATTATTAACACAATCAATTGACAGATGAATCTTAACGTCTCCTGACTGTTCACCTCTTCAGTATAGCACAGAAATCACCTTTTGCTGATATCATCATATAGTTTTCATTATCAATTGAAGTAGACTGAGGAACCTTTGAAATAGACCAGCATTAAGCAGATGTTTAGTTACATTCTGGTGTGTTTCATCACTTATCAACTATGATTCAACATGAGATAGACATCCAGACCCTTAAGTCTCACAAACATCACGGTACAATGTACAATGTAAATGATTTAATCAAAATCCACTGGTCTAAATTGGTCAATTTTACCCAAACCTGAATCTAGAACAGTCCTCGTTAAATAATACAAACTAATTTTTTTACCTCACTCCTAACTTTACTGACACCATAGATAACAAATTTCTAGTAAAACTTTTATCTTTCAATTGATTGATAATTAGAACATGATCTTAATTTAAATGGTTTACGAAATTTTATTAAATTCGAAAATTGTTTCCTATCAGTTGATATCCACTCACTAAAAGATCAGCCATTTATATTCGCACTGCTAAGGAGTCTCATACTAGAACGAAACGACCGTTCAGTGATTCCAGATTTCCCATAGTGGTCTAGCTTCAATTGACTCATTAATTCAACTGTAAAGGTACTAAGATCTCCGCGAAACCTCCCCTTCTGATATTAAAACTCCATTTGACTATATTTGTAAAAAGTCAAAGAGTATTTAAGAAACTCAAAATGATCCTTGTATCATCTATTTTAATTTGCAAATGTAAAGCATTTGTTTAATTTAATTTAAATTAATCTTAATTATCTAAATGTAAATAGTAGGAACTAATTATTGTCTTTATAAAGTTAACTTTCCTTATAACAGAAATATGCTGATAGACTTGATGTAATAAACTATCATCATACCTTTGATTTCATTATGTCTTAAAATAATAAAACCAGACATTTCTATCCTTTTAAACTAAATAGATAATCATTTAGCCTAAAAGATAGTAAAATACTGTATTCAGTTTATTATTATTTTTCCATTATATGTATATTTAAAAGCTAAATGAAAGCAAAAGCATCATTATTACCATTATTATTTGTTTAACCACTCACTTTCTAATTGTTTAGCTATACGTTTATCAAGTTTCAGCCAATTCTACAAGATAAAATAGATAAAAATTCAAGATTTAATTGACCACATAAACAGATGAGTAAACAAATAATTCATTATGAAGAAAAGAATTTACTTAATAAATATAAACAATACAATTACATCTTTTCATTAATTATTATATCATCATAATTATCACAGAATAAATAATTATACTCTGTTTACATTAAATTTTAAACAAGTTTTATGAAATGAGTTGTTGGAAATTGATCTAATTCTTTAATAGCAATCTTAATATGAAATTCACTTGGTATTAATTACTTGGATCTTCTCATTAGCTAGAAGTGGAATCCAGGATGTGCGTTTTGTTCACTGTCCATCTTTGCTTATAATACTTGTGAATTAAGGCAATATCAAGGCAATACGCGCAGTATGTACATATGCTAATAAGAGATTGATCAATTGCAGTCCTAAATATTAATGGAAAGATTCAAGTAAACATTACCAAGTGAATTTAAACTTCACCCTATTGCACAAGCAAGTGGCTATCAGCACTCAGTAACTAAGTGGATAAGTTGATCGCGTTTGAAGCGAACGGTATTAGGTTCGAGTCCCAGAGTGAGCACCAACTCTGAGATGCAGGTACATCCAGCTGACGAGTCCCAAATAGGATGAAACGCTCGTCCTGAATTCCACTGCTAGCCACTATCCATCTTTGCTTCTAATCTCAATATTAGTTTACATGGAACATTTTATATGTAATAGGCAAATAATTTCTGTCATTGAAGTATGAATTTCTGAATTGAGAAATAATCTGAATTCCTATTGAATAAATTTGATTTTAAATGATTTAATAAAAATAATACAGTTTAGTCCGAACTGTGTGGACTTTAGGAGAAACTGTCAATATTATAACAAGATATTAGTCACGAAAAACTAGGTACTCACTTTTGAGGAATGCTCATGACAACACCATATTTTATAGATATAATGGGTATGTTAACAAATATGTAGCTATTTGTATATTGAAAATGGACTACCTATGAAGTTCGTGTATTCGGATTTTTTTATTAAATGACGATATCAGATGTAGAAAGTGGTATAATTCGTTTGTATTGATTCTTTGAATCTTCTCATTGACTGCTGTTGTTCAGTCTGCTTCGGCAAATATACATCCTGTGCGGATTGATTCAATATTGTCTAAAGTCACAAGCATTGTAAGTAGAGATCGACAGTGACTAACAGTGGGATCCAGTATGGGCGTTTCGTTCTGTTTGGAACTGGTTAACTGGATAGACCTACATCCGAGTTCATGTTCACTCCGGGACTTGAACCCATTATCGTTCGCTTTAAAAGTCGTCGCGATCTTCACATAACTAACCCAGATACCCACTGCAATGTACATTGGTATGAAGTTCAATTCATTTGTATTGGCTATTTGTAACTTCACATTGGTTTTGAGGACTTCATCTCATTACATAAGCCAGTGACTATCTGGACTCAGTAGTTATTTGGATAAACAGATGACGTGTGAAGTGGACTATAGTGGGGTCGAGTCTCGGAGTGAACATGAACTCTAGCAAGCAGGCAAATTCGGCTGACGAATCCCAAATAAAGATCATGTCCAGTTCAGTATAGTTTAGTTATTGTGCTGTGGATAACAAACTTACTGGTAAATGGTTACCGCTAGATGACAATAAAATCAACTCAAGTCAATCAGAAATGTTATATAATCAGAACAATATGATCCAGATGTTCGACTGTACCAAGATCTACAGAAACGTATCAGTATCAATCCAGTTCAATGTCACTAGTGAACAGGATATAGATAATTGATAACACTTTATAAATTTCACAGATGCAACCGGATGGAATAACAATTCCTCATTTCAAAATGAATTTAGCTTTTCATAACATACTCATAATACTTATAGGGTTTTTATAAAAGTTGTAAACAGCACATTTGTGTTCCCAGACGATATGAAGTTTCAATTAACTAAGAAAGGCATTTGTATGAACAGTGACACCCGTAAAGTGAAAGTCATACTGATCAACGGTTTATACATATAATCCGACGTTATAAAGATATTTCAAAATGTTTAGTTTTACAAAAAGAAATAAATAAACGTGTAAAAGCTATTTTTGTGAATAGATCGTTCTAGGTATCTTTATAAAAAGGTTTCCCTGGAAAAATTCATGGTAGTTAGCCAGAATTTTTTTTAAAATGTCCTTGCTGTAGAACTCTTTATGCGTCTGAAATACATATAATTTAATTAACATTATTTCACTGTTCATGTAATCATAATGGAAATATCGGTCAGATTTAAATGAAACTGTATTAAGTGTGCTCATATTCAGTTACCAGGATTCTTGTGACATATTCGTGTTTTGGAAATAAACTACTAATTTAAGTATATGGCTTAAGTGTGTCAATATACCCGAATATATATTGTAATCTATACTTAGATATCACAACCAATACATAGAGTCAAATATATAGTTCTAAAGAGAAATTCTTGGAACTTTATTTTGTTCTGTTAGTTAACTTTGAAACATAAATATAAATTTTTTTCGACAGGCACACAAAAGATTTGACTAAATATGACAAATTTAAAATACATAGAAACAAAACTTTGCCATAGCAAAGAAAGACATTTCAAAGATATTTCGAGGATATATGTGATTGTTTTTAGATAGCTTACGTTAGCATCAACTAAGTACTAGCAGGAACATTTAGGATTTATGGTTTTCATTCTCAGATTTTAATTAATGTTGTTATGTTGTCTTAATTTCAACAATGTATATATAGTAAAACAAATTGTTTATTAGTGTTTGCCAATATAAATGTGAGTAGGCATGTGCAATTATAAAAGACACAAATTGAAAACATATAGTATTTCAACTGAATCAGCTTATGATAGACCCATATACATGCTGATATTTGCAAGTGTCCTTCAATTAGACTATGGTCTAAGTAACATTCTAAATAGATGAGTATTGTATGTATATGAATCAATTATTTGGTTTTCATTGCATATAGCAGATAAAAAAACATTAAAACTCATTTGCTGTTAGCTGAGAGTTTTCTATATAGCTACAGTATATTTTACAATGATCAGGTAGTACAACCCGAATAATCACTGAAAATATGAAATTACATCACATTGACTATTGATCTGTTTTAGAAGTTAGAATTACAACTCTCAAAATCTATATTATCTACATATCTTTATTTATATATTATCAGCCTTTTTAGCAAATTATTTACATTAGAATAAATGAGATTCATTAAAATATTATACAGAAAGTCTTTACGTTGATTATTATACATGTTGCTAGTTTTACAGAATACCGTTCTAGCTTCAAAAGCAATCCAGTGAGTATTGATGATTGTTGATATGACTTTAGGTTGGGATTAAAATTTGTCGTTTAGATGGTTTCCGTTAGAGCTTTTTAAGAAGTGTTACTGATTTTTATCGAGATATGTAAATCTCTGTGATAAAATTCTAGTTACAAATTTCACTTCACGATAAACTCTTATAATGTTAGTTCAAAAATTATTTACACGATTAAATGAGATGGCTAACGTAAGGTTGTTCTTATTATAACGACATATTATACTTGATTAGTTATTACCTTGCACTGATTACTCAAAATTTACTTCAATTGACACGAAGACCGGGTTTAATAGTAAGTCTGATTCTGAAACATGACTAATGATGGGTTATTCTTTGCATTGAACAACACAGTGTGACTAGCGTTTCTATGTAATGAATAGCCATCACATTAGTCAATCGGATTCATTTGGTGGCACAAATTTTCATTAAAATGTATATAATATCTAGTTCACCTTAAATTAACATCAGGCAAATATTTTTAAATAAAAAGTTAAGTATTTCTTTGATATAAAGGTGTACTAGTGTTGGACTAAAGCTCCTTGTAGATTTTAATTCATTCAATCAAAATAGAAAAGCCCAAATGTGGCATACATTTCCAAAGAAACTCTACTATACAAATACGAATATTCAGATGTAACCGAATCAACCCCTTTTCTCTACTTGTATATGTATAACAATTTTCACCAAGAAACTTTAATTAGTGCCATCATGATCATTAAAAATGACCGAAAGATAAGTTCGTTTTCAAAATTCAACGGCACTTTTTTTCTGATGTGGAATTCGGTAAACATATAGACAAATCTAACTGATAAAAACATCAAGTAATTACCAAACTTTCATAATATAAAATTAATTCCAAAAATGATTCACCATTGTAAGGTACATAATGACAAGCAAGCCTCTATTATAAAACAGGATATTATCTAAATGGTTGTGTAAAATTCAAATAGGAAACATTTAATTATTCAACGGTTAGTAACGTAGGACCAGTTGAATTGTACGTTAATTCAAGTTGTCAAACTTCATATTATTACAATGAAGAAAATTTAGTAGAAATAAAATTATATTTGTTTGAAAACAAAATATAAGAACAATGTTCAAGGAGATGCATGAAACTATAAAACTAAAATATGAAATAAGTTCTTCGAAATGTAAAATAAGGAATGAATGCGATTATGCTAATAAAACTCGTTTTAGGCAGTATTAACAAAGGTCACCATTCGTGTGATTACGATTATCTCTCACCAAACAACCTGAAAGTCTGATAGTCAAGTAACCACTCAGGACAAAAATCCAACGACTTATCTGGATTTTATCATAGCCTCCTCACAGTTCTGTACTCAACATCGCCCGCCATAGTATAAACAAATGCACCACATATCCGAAGCAATTCAATCGGAAAATGTTCACAACCTTGTCCCTCTGTGACGCATTGCGCCCAACTTCAGCATTGCTCGCTCATCAATCTTAAAACATTTAAGGTGGAATATTTACTAACTACACATGCTCTGTTTCTTCCAAAGCCTATTTTAATTGTCATTCAGTAATACAAAGCATAATTTTGAGTACTGTAATAGAACTTTGAAAACTAAGTGGTCACCTCACTTACGCTGCAGAATATTAAGTTGATAGTAGCCAAATGACTTATTTGTATCCTTATTTAGATCTCATTAACAATTATTCTAGTAAAAAAGATCAGATTTATCAGGTGACTGAAATAACCAATGCGTCCAACAAATATTCCCTCTCTTATCAAGCAAATCCCAAAGGAAAGCAGTCATTAAGCAATATTCTGCATTCATTGATAGAAAACTGTTGCAGGAGATTATTTAAGTACGAGGTGAAAATCTTTTGAAGCTATTATTTTAAGATTATATATATACTAACCTAGTACTGTCCTAGTCCCAATAATTTATTTGAACCGCAAATTGTTGCTATAGCATTTTTCACTCATAAACTAGAACTGATTGTTTGTGTATCCAGTACTCCGTTCCCCCCATTACTAATGGTGTTCTTCCCTGTCAATACTGTTACTGTCTGCTGCGTGGTCTGGTCTTGTATATATGAATGAATGTCTGAAATTTAATAACAATCGAGAACTGGTGATCATTGGTATTGAGTGTTTTCTCTTCATTCCGGGATAGTTAGTATTGGGCTAACCACCAAGCACTAGTATTCCTCGTCCTTACTGCGTATTAGTTGCTTAAGGTCATCTATGGATACTAGCACGTTACAAAAAGACCTACGTTCCAAATATTTTGCCTTTACTCTGAAGGCATCTAAATGACTTTTTATCAATTACTTATGATTTAAAATCTCTGTAAGATAAAAATGTCATGAATAAAGTAACGCAGGAAAATGATATACCTTTGTGCGACAAACTAAATCACTGTTGGAAAATAAAAAAGTTGGCGAGTTCATTTTTCACACTTTCCACGAATTCTCAGTACTATATAATCAGGAATTATTATGCCATCATCTTTTTTTATTTGTTAATATTAAATTCATGAACCCGTTGACATATATTTATTAATATATTTGTGAAATTTAAAGATAAGTTGATGATGATGAAAGAGAAAACAGAGTTTCGAACATATCTGTACCCAAAATATGATTTTGGGAACTACCCATAACCCTTTTCCGCGTAGAGTTCATGCAAATGTCTATTCCCTTTGTTATAAGTCACATTTCATTTTTTTTGTCAAGAAAGTATTCACATGATCAACGTAGACGTACGAAACCACAATAGTACGAAGAAAATCATAAAACACAAATGAAACTAAACTTATTATTCCTTTGTTTCATCAATCAGTCAGTCAGTCAGTTACAACGTAAGATCAGGCACATATGTGCATCGATCCAAATTGCCATACCTCATTAGTACAACAAGATGGACACCGGATTCATAGAAGTAGTTAATTCAGTGGTGATAATATATAAAAGAGAGATTGCATATAAAGATATAGTACAGGAAGAAAGAATTAGTTCATAGAAAGAAAGACATGAAGTGATTTTAATCTCATAGTTTAAGGGAAGACAGAGAGTGTATACACAGATGCCATTGTGATCGACTCTGAGCCATGTCACCCAGAGTCTCCAATCATTGGTTACGATAGTCACGCCGATCTCAATTAATTAGTCTGCATCTACCAACATGGCTCAGACTAGAAGTTAGTGACTTCAATGACTAATGTCACGTTTTGGTTTGGCCACCCGCAACTTTCTTCCAACCACCCTTAACACTAGTCAGCATTACGCGTCGTGGTAATCGGTGTTCAGGCATACGCAACACGTGGCCCAACGATCTCAGTCGATGAAGATTCACAACCTCATCAACAAGGATAAGTGGTGATTTAAATAACTAAATCATCCGTAATTTTCTCAGGTGTATGAAGACTAAGGTCTTCATAGACGCTTACTGATCACACACATGTTTTATTAGTGGTTAGTATATAAAAGAATATCAAAACACAAAATTATATATCGATCATGATATCTTTCATTAAAAATGAAAATAATACTACAACTAAGAGTGGGATCGAACAGTTAGGCTGGTACTAAATCTAACCTTTAATTAACAAGCTAATAGTTGGTTTAGATCGAATTATATGTTTTAGTGACATTCATTTTACCAGCATCAATTTATAATTTACCAAAACCTAATTATTCCAAATAGTTTTGGTGTAATAATAATAATATTTAGTATATTTTGATTTTCCCTGTTACTTTTAGTAATGTGGATCATTCTTTCATATCTATCTTCATCTAGTGTTGTCCATATGCCGAATTCAAAGAAAAGTCCCAAAAAATTTATTTACTAAACAAAATATTTCATATGATGATATTGAAAATGATAAACATGACATTTCAAAGATCAACTGTAATCCGCCGATTGAAAATATCTCAAATGGGCTGAACAATAAAACATGGGTAAAAAATGACTAACTACTCATTGAATTATATATTTTTTAGGAAAATTTTAACGTCCAGATATTACTTAAAGATAACTATATACATATAAGGGAATATACATACATATATATATAATTCTTTATGAATAGTATTTGTATATAAGTAAGTGGTCTTGGTTTAATTTGTTTTTGGTGTCTTTTATTTTTCTTTATTATTTATCTATTGACCATATATTAAATTAATTTTCTTGAATTTATGTAATTCATAAATAGAACTTCTTTAATGCTTATGACAAAATCAATGAAACATTTCTATTAGAATTTTATAAGTGAAAATAATAATATTAATAATAATAATGGTAATAGTATTATTTCAAGTAATTAGTGTTTATTAATTTGCATATTGTTGTCATGTGATATGAAACTGATAGGTTCAGATGAGTAGTTTAGTGGCTAACATTAAATATGATGGTATATGAAATTGCAACCAAATGAAAGTGATTAAAAATTCGTTAGGCATTAATTTATCTTAATAATGATAGTTGAAAAATTGATTTTGAGCATTCATTTATTAAATGTTATCAATGCTAAGTTTTGTTGTTGAAAGAATTATGTATACAGAGCTTCGTTTTTCTTAAGGGATTTAAACTTGCATCAGATACTGTGGTGATCTGAAATGATTGCATTTAGTTATATTCTTGCTTTTAGTACGATTCAATAAACAGTTTAATCAGTTGAAGTAAACAGCTTTATACCAACATATGTCTACTGATAACATTTTCTTATTGGTAACCTTCAAATGTTTAACTGCAAATACAAGTCGCTTCGGAGTTAAATTATAAGTGGATGGATTTAGAATGCGTTAAAAACCTTATCACTATATTGCCTTTGGTAAAAAATCACGTTGACTGATCTTCAAATATCAAACTATATATTCGGATTTTAATTACATTTTTATCAATGAAAGAAGCTGTGTATATGTTTCTCTGCTAAGTCTAATAAATAAGTATTCAAAATTAAATCCAATTACTCAGAAAGCGTTATCACAAATAATTATATTACATGTGCTCAAACCTACTATATAAATTGTACACTGACAGTGAAACAACTTTTCAATCACTTCTCAAACTTGTGAGATATGTCACTTGGTGATGTGTTGGTTAAAAACAGAGTTGATAGTATATTAATTATTCATTTGGTATCGCGAGAATAGAAACAATCTAAGCATTAAAACTAAGCTATTACAAAACCATTGTACATGTGAATATGGGTGAATTAATAAACCTCAACTATTTACTCTCACTGAAGTCTTCATATGTAATATGTCCAGTAAATATCCAATTTTAGGTCACACACTTTATTCTCCAAATATTAGGATATATCAGTCCTAGATCCCTTTAAACATACGCACGATATGTACAAATAGACTTGTATTTTCTGTATATCCATTGTTAAAAACATCCTTGGAAGTTCACATGTGTCAAGTTCGATTATGTACTGGTGATGACATACTCAAGTAGACTGGCGGTTTGAGTACGACTGTTATACTCAGTGAACCATCTCCTTTTGAGTTTATTATAAGATGTCAGCGAATGAAGGATAGTATTTGGACATAACTTTCCTTAACCCAAATAACTGAAATTGTTTGTACAGAGGATTACCCGAAAATTAATTTGATAGTAATCATCTAAACAGTTAATTGGCAAGCTTAACTCGTAGGAGAAGATATATGTTTGATATTATTATTAACATAAGAGGTCGATAGTCGTCCATGTCAAACAACTTTAGCACAATCGTCTGCGTGTCTAATAGACATGCTTTCTCAGTTAAGTAGAACTCAATGCATATTTAACTTTAGTAAAGATTAGTATGACACAAGTTTTAAATCTCTACAACACACTTGTGTTTGAGCAAGTAGACAAAGTGAACAGCACGCAACGTCTTACGGATAGTAAGAAATTGATAAATAGGTGTGCGTTTAGCTAAAACACGTTTTACACTGACAACCTTTTCGATCTCAGTTGATAAAGACGGCTAACAAAAGAAATGCAAATAAAAAAGCATATTTTCTATGGATAATTTTGTTGTGTCAAGGAAAGTGCGAAAACTTAAAGTAAATTGGTAAGGCTCTTTTACATAAGCGAAGTGGTTTTAAAATGGAGGATGTAAACAACACAAAGCGACTTAACTATGAAAGGTCTGTCTATAATTTCAGGTTAGCTAATGCGTTCACACATATTCAACCTCATACTACTCGTCACTTCAGCTGTGGACATGATGACTGTCAGGGATGAATAATTATTAATTAATATGATCTTAAAGGTGGGTTAATCCAAGACTAAACAGAATAGTTTAAAATATATTACAATACCTACTCTTATTGTTAAATGCTTAATTTGGTGTTAGTTTTTGGGAAAGCTGATTTGAAAGTTATTCAGATTAAACATTTCCCCCTTTCAAATTCATTAATCATTCTCATGTACAAATGAAACAGACTATTCAGCCAAAACACGTTCCACATAAATTATGCAAGAAAAATGTCAAACTTACGTGTATTTATGTAAGAAGACTCAATCAATGAAAAGAAACGAATGATAACAATTAGGTATAACATATTTATAAAACAAATAGTAATTAGTCTAATATCAGTTATTATTTATTAGGATTAAATTACGTGATCACGTATAATCACTACATTATTTCTTTTTTAAATGATCAAATAGATTTGGAATATTATTAATCATAGTAATGTGATATACTTACATCTACACGTAAACTAGTTCGATATGTCAAGCCAAAATATTCAGTTTCTTGTAAATCTAATTGTTTACAAACTTTTTCAAATAAATGAATCCCATGAGCATTTTTCTGGAAAACAACATAAAAATAAACATAAATTACAAGAATGATGAAATTTGATATGATTGATTGTAAGTATTTACAATAGTTGAGATCATGAGTCGATTGAAGCTAGACCACAATGGAAAACCTAGAAGCATTGGATGACCGTTTCGTCCTATTATGGGACTACTCAGCAGTGCGCATCCACAATCCCACCTCGCGAGATTCGAACACAGGACCCATCAGTTTCGCGTGCGAATGCTTAACCATTCATGTCTAACTTCAACCAATACGTATTTACTAAAATGTGCTATTTCTTAATATCAATGTTAGAGTAGTATGTTACATAATACAAGTCGAAAATTGATTATGACAGAGGTTTGTGAAATTTGACCAGTGTTAAAGTGATTTCTTTTTAATTATGAATTCATAGAAGTTATAGAAAAATTGACCGTGCTCAATACCAGTCACAGAAGTTATCAAATCATTGATAATCTTGTTATAATAAGTAAATCAATTGAATGCTAATCCGGAACTAATTACTAAACAATTTCTTAAAAACCTCATTTCTTAATGTATTATACAGATTATCATATATCAATGGCGAGGACATAGATAAGTAATTAAAGTAGAAGAATATGATCCATATGATTTTAACGTAGTGCTCCATTGAAATCGTGACAAACACAAAAAATATTTTTATTTAAAATTAGGTATCCATGGTTGGCAATTCAAATAGAATATATTAAACAAAGATTCTGTGATACATCATTTTCAAAAAAAAAAGAAAACTCCCATCAATATATAACAAAAACTACAAACTTGACAATAAATGAACTAATTTCATATAAACACTTATTTATCAACCATAATTGTTTACTTTTAAAGTATAAAAATATAACTCAAATTACTCATACTCATAGTCCAAATTGAATACTTCTATTGATCATTGAAACTATTTATTGATATAAAAATTGTGATGTAAACTACTAATAAATTTGCTTAGTATTATCATTATAAATAACTTTGGTTTCTTAGATAAGAACTAATCAATGTTCAATTTACAAACAACAGTCCTCAATCAATAAAACTAAGGTTTGTATTATATTTAAAATAGTAATAATAATATATATATAACATGAGAATTTATGTCATATTACTATTATAAAGTACGCGTTGAAACGTGTTTATTTGTAAAACTGTATGCTACTACTTATTATAAAGTAATTTTATGTTGATTAGATAAATAAGTTCTTGGAAGTTTCTACACATTTTGAAGGTTAAAACTATCGGATAATAATCGATTAATTATAAAATTATTAATAATTACATCATATTAAAAAGATAAGTTGCGATCAATAATTATGTGAAAGATAATAATATCGATTCATAAGTATTAATACAGATATATATATTTCACAGGTTGAAATCATGAGCTAATTGAAGCTAGACCACCATGGGAAACCCGAAAGCACTACACGGCCGTTTCGTCCTAGTATGGAACTCCCCAGCAATGTGCATCCACGATCCCGCACCTCAAGGGATTCGAACCCAGGACCTACTGGTTTCGCGCGCGAGCACTTAACCACTAGACCACTGAGCCGGCATCCAACGATGTTAATGTCTAACTGCAACCAACCCACGAAGTTGCGCCACCGTACACCATTGTCTTCAGTGAGCTGATATCTCACAACAGACCTGGTTGAACTCCACTGGTAACGGCTTTTCACTAGAACTCCAGGAGTATCTTCCAGGTTTTCCATGGTGATCTAGCTTCAATTGACTCATGATTTCAACCTGTGAAATTTCTAAAAATCTCCACAAAACCCATTCTGAAAATATATATATGACTAACTCAAATCATTCATTAAGCACAAATTTGTCTGTTCAACTTTGAAATACTCATTAATTTTATAAAAATCAATGATACTATCTGAATCGAATTGAAAAGAACAGAGGTTGAGCCTAATTACTAGTTGATTAAAAGCTTACTGGTTTGGTTGGTATATTATTATTATTTCAAATATTAAGAAGTAGTTCTACACAGAATAACATACATTTCTTGGTTTATTAATGAGATCGTAACATATGAGAAGAGAGATAAAATCATTTTGATACGAATACAATTAAGACTAATGTAAACAGAGAGTAATATTAAACAAAACGATTAGTTTCAATGCATCCAACGTATGTTGTTCACAGAAAATTATATTTGTAAAAGTTTAAAAACAAACAACCGGGCACACATTACAAGAAATTGATTTTTCAGAGTTCTCTTTAATGGTATACAATAATTTAATAGATGCATAGATACACAGTATACTGTTTCGGCAGAAAAGAAAATAATAATTCCAGTTGTTGAAATATTTAAACCCATCAAAATACCAAAATTTTCACAAATCTTCTAAATAAAATGAATAAAGAACTACTTCAGAATTTGCAACTTCTTATAAATTGAAACTGAAAATCGAAATTACAAGATGGGTAAATACAAATAAATTAAAATTTACTAATAAGATGTAAAACCTTTACATATTTGGACAGCATCATTGATGAACACCGTGGGTCTCATACAGATGTGAAGGTGCTGATCGGAAAACCAAGAACAGCATATCTACAACTGAAGGACATATGGAACTCAAAACAACTGTCAACCAACATCAAGGTCAGGATTTTCAATACAAATGTCAAAACAGTTCTACTGTATCGATCGGAAACCTCGAGAACTACCACAACCATCATCCACAAGATACAAGTGTTTCTTAACTGTTCCCTACGTAAAATACTTCGCATCCGTTGGCCAGACATTATTAGTAACAACCGAGTGTAGGAGAGAACAAACCAGATCTCAGCAGAGGAAGAAATCAGGAAGATGCACTGGAAGTGGATAGGACACATTGAGGAAAGCACCAAACTGTGTCACGAGGCAAGCCCTCACATGAAATTTTGAAGGCCAAAGGAGGAGAGGAAGACCAAAGAACACATTACGCCGGGAAATGGAGATAAACATGAGGAAAATGAACAATAGTTGGATGGAACTAGAAGAGAACGCCTAGGACGTAGTGGGTTGGAGAATGCTGGCCGGTGGCCTATGTTTCATTGGGAGTAACAAGCGTTTGTAAGTAAGTATATAAATTGGGACAATAAATTAGTTAACATTATTGATTAGAGAGAAGACTAATTTTTGTTACCAGTGTGATGTACTTGACCTGATGTCGTATATATATATATATATATATATATATATATATATATATATATATATATATATATATATATATATATAGCATTGATTAATACATTGAAATAACCCTCAATTTATAACTAATCAATAAATGAATTCTTTTAGTTCATTATAACTAAAAGATTTGGAATATTTCGTGACATACAGATAAATCAGACATGTTAACCTCCTGACTATAAAAATAGGAAATACATAATAACAAAAAAATTTTTAATTACATATGCTTTCCTCTCTAAATCTTTTCTTTTTCCGTTGTGCAATATGTTTTAAGTAAAAAGGGTGTGATTGAATAAGAAGAGAACTTTATATGTAATATAAGGAAATTGATTATATCAGTTTGACCTTTTTAAGTATGGATGAATAATGAGTATATTTGGCTAATGTATACATTACTGACCTATTTTTATTATTCATCTGAGTTATAAGTAGTTGGATATATATAATATACAGACAGACAGAGTTTATTACATAAATGCACAAACAATATACATTTGATCAGAAAAACTACAGTTATATAATTTAAAAGTGATTTATAATACAGATAGAAATCAATTGAGAATACATATAAAATCTGGATCTCATCGAACATCTATTTTGTTCTAGTTGGAGATAACTCATTTATACTCAGCCAAACAAAATGGAACCCAGCTCTAAATATCAGAGCGAAAAATATTTAATTCCAGACACTGAGTTGCTATTAATTGGTTCATATTATTAAGATGAATTAATTTCCAGAATAGTGTGCAGATGGTCTCTACATAGTTGACTTCTTACAAGCAACTGTTTCACTCTAGAACTCTTGGCAATTTATTTTGAACTTCAGTAATAATGACCATATGATTATTACTTATTTTATTAGTTTTATGGAGTTTTGGGTAATTCAATGATAATCTTTATAATGGACCAAAAGATTACACTAATACGATATTTATTAAAAAATTAAATTACTTTATTAAATATTAACAGTCCAGTAACAAATCGTGTATTAGTTATAACTAACGTGGTCGGTAGATAAAACAATGGGCACAAAATATTTCTGATTTTTATTTAAAAATGAATAATGTAAAAGAAACATCTTTCCTTCTGTAAGGCAAGTAACATTAACCACTTTAAGAGTCTAACAGAAACAAACCACGCGATTATGATTGGAACAATAATGTATGCTATAATTTTGTCAGTGAGTTAAGGAGCATATATTGGGTAAGGACAAGATGAAATTATGATGAACTATTTTGCTTTTTAAGCCACGAAAACTCCGCCTGTAGCTATTATAGGATTACTCTCGATCCGGGAGAGCTGAGATTCTTTGGATATCAGGAGGTCAGTGCCACTTCTAACAACCGGAGCAACAATTAATGTAGGTACATGGAATGTCCAGACAATGTGAGAGACCGGGAGGACCGGTAAAATAATTACGGAAATGAGGACATACAACTTGGTGGTGCTCAGAATAAGTGAAACCCACCGTAACCAAGCTGGACATAAACAAATAAGTTCGAGAGAGATGCTGATCACGAAGAAGAAAGTGCTCTACATACTCAAGGAATTGCTCTGATGCTGTCCAACGTAGCATGTAAAACACTTGTGGGATAGGAATCTCATGAATCCACGATCATCAAAACATCCATCAAAGCAAAGGAGTAGGGGATCACAATATATGTTATCCAGTGCTATGCACCTACCAATGACAGCAACGAAGATCAGTTTTATGAGAGGCTACATTCGATCATAGTGAAGTGTCTAGGAAAGAACCTAACAATCCAGATAGAGGACCTAAACGACAAAATCGGAATAGACAACACTGGGTATGAAGATATCATGGGACGACATAGACTAACTGGGATACTGGAACGAGAATGGTGACAGATTTACAAACCTGTGTGCATTCAACAAAATGCTTGTAGGTGGCACAATTTTCCCATACAAACACATACACAAAGGAACATGGGTTTCATTGGATCGCACTACGTAGAACCAGATCGATCATATCTGTATCACCGTAAAGTTCAGGAGACCAATGAAAGACGTGAGAACCAGGAGAGGGGCTGGCATAGCTTCAAATCACTACCTGGTGGTTGAAAAGATGAAACTAAAGCTAAAGAAGCACCGAACAACTGGAGAAACAACAACACAAGGGCTCAATACAGTTTTCATTCGAGATACTGACAAACTCAACGAATTTAAGATAACTCTCAACAGCAGGTTCCAAGCCTTACAAGATCTACTCGAAGAAGAGAAAGGTACTATGGAGGACAACTGGAAAGAGATCAAGAAAGCAGTAACTTCAATGTGTCAGGAGGGGCTGGGACACAAGAAGCATCATCATAAGGGATGGATCTCTATCGAAACCCTGAGCAAGACTCGGGAAAGAAAGAAAACGAATACAGCAATTAACAGCAGCCGAACAAGAACAGAGAAAGTCAAGGCACAAGGTGAATACACTGGAATAAACAAGTAATTGAAGGAGAGCGTTAGAACTAACGAGCAGAAATACGTGGAAGACTTTGTAACGACAGCAGAAAAAACTGCATCAGAAGGAAATATGAAACAACTATATGACACAATGAAGAAACTCGCAGGGAAATATAGTAAACCAGAGAGACATGTCAAGAACAAAAGAACAGGTAGGTAGGGTGTTATAAACTCTCTCTTTCTTACGGTTATGACCCAGCTATTCCTATTGCTTAGTATTCTCGGACACCGATTCACTCGACAAGTCCCCAAATCAAAACACGGTTGAACAGGAAGAGATTATATTCCAAATAACAAGGTTAGATGGAAGTAAGAAGCACGTCAGAAGCACAATGGAGAAAACGTCAGTATATTTATAGTTTTTACATGAGAAGATTCTAGAGTGTTCTCCAACTATCGACTAGTGCTGATTGGATAAGAATTAGCCAATCAGCGTGCACCAAAGCAATCATGCATTGAGCATGCTTCAATACGGTCTATGTCCCGCTAACATAGGGAATTTTGAAGAACTCTTGAACAGACCAATTATATTGGATCCACTAAAAATTGAGGCACCACCTAAAGGATTTTATATATAGCAAACCCTAACTTGGAATCCTGAAAGGGAAAGGAAAAGAGGAAGACCGAGGAAGACATTGCGTTGGCAACTGGAAGCCGACATCAAAAGAATGAATAGCAACTGAAAACAACGGGAAAGGATTGCTCAGGATGAAGTGGCCTATGCTTCTCCACGAGGGGTAACAGGGCTAAGTAAACGAGTAAAAGTCACGAACAAATCACATCGTTGATCTCATTTTAAAGGCACTTATGAATATAAGTACTTTCAAGCATTGGATTTCCAGATAGGTAGTTTTAATCGGTAGTTCTAAAGAGTTTATCATCCTAAAGGTATGTAACTGATAACTAGAAACTAGTCCAGTTCTATTTTACAACAATAACTTTTCTTCTTATCGAGATCTAGATCACAGTCCCCAAGTTCTAGTTAAACGTATAATCTTTTAAATAGGTTGTTTGTGGCATATTTCTTAGCTACCACAAAATCAAACTAGTAAGATGCGAAACGTTTTCCTTCCAAATATCGTTTTTTAATGTATCTTTTAAAAATATTTCCATTCTTATTGATGATTTTCTTCAGAACAGAAAGTTTCTTACAATTCTTATTTCCGGATATATCGAATTATTGACTTAATCGACAAACACCTCGTCAAACTGTGGAGCAGATAAACTTAACTGCCTGTTGTTAATCATACGACCCTAGAACATATGTGCATATTATCAGACCTAACAAAAGCCGGTTTTTAATAGAACTTTAAACCATATTACCCACTGTATAAATGAAAAACACCATCAATGAATTATGAAAATCATTAATAATTAATAAAGAATAGAATTAGTTACATTGGCCGGATGTGATAGTTGAAAGTGTGTTCCTGCAACAATCAGAGCATTTCAAATGATATTCTGGCTTTTTGTTTATTACAATCTGTTTATTTGTTTATTTACAATTTTAAACTATGATGTTTCTTGGTCAATTCAATCATACTTTCGACTTTTAAACTTATTACGAACAATGCAATCAAGAGTTGGATCTGGCATTTGATAGAAATCGGGCTTCAACTATATGGATAACAATAAATTGAAAAATTGTATTTGAATAATCCCCGCGACTGAAATTTAAATAATTCCAACGTTTCGTCCATTAAGCTAAGCCAAGATTCTTCAGAGGGGATATAGTCAAGATCCAGTTTTTACATTTAACGCTTTACATAATTCGTATTGATTCTATTTTAAAATAACGGTAAGACATTCTTCATCAAAATAACCAGAAGAGGTTCACTAGTTAAATTTTAAAATATATTTGACAAATCAGTCTCACTAAAACTACTATAACTACTTGTCTGGTCATTTAAACTCAATACAATTCGCTCCTTCTGGCCAAACAGTCACATTAACCAAACACAACTGATTGCGTAATTATAAGTTACAGAATGTATTATTCAATTCATATGTTTGTAACTAAGCCGTAAAACAAAAAAAAATTACATAAGGTTAATGACTTGTATTTTTAAAATCCAACTTATTTTTTTTTAATGAAATCAATAAAGATGTTGAGCAGTATGCACACAACTCAATAATTCATATTTAAACCAGCCTGAATCAGCTATTAAAAGTTAATCGTTTGTCAATAACATCTTAATTTGGCTCAAAGTCATTCTTTGTTTAATGTTGATGCGGGTTGTAAACAAGAGACACATAATTTGATAACAATGTGGGCATGTATATTCTAAATACTCTTAACTTATATAACTTATTTTTTAACAAATTAAATGCAGGTCTATAACTGTATCAATGTTCAAACTGTACGTACATATTGAAGTGTATATGCATACATCTGTGTTAGTATTTATAAATGATAAAATGTATCGAATGAAATGTGCATTATTATAAATGGCTGATAATTATGAAATTAGATAGACAGACGGATAGGTAGAATAACTAACACAAACACAGAAAAATAGCAAAATATCTTAAATTAGTGTTTGAGTAATTGATTATAGTAACCAGAAAATCTGATTGTAAATATAAAACTCATGTATGTAAAGTATTGTTGTATATTGATTTTCACGTGCTAGGTGTATTCAGTCTAGGATATTGAAGAAAAAGAACTTAAGGTTTTTAAATATGTAATTAGTGGAATCTCTGCAGGAGTATACGAATATGCAAAAGGAATACTTTTTTAAGTGAAATATATATTAAAATCAATAATCAGTCATATAAAGCTATCTGTTCGTCACCCTGATTAGTAGTGTAACAGATAAGATGGAATCATAGTTAGTCTATGAGTGAAATCGATAAACTGTTATTGTAAAAATAAATCAAAGGATATCGTCGGTAAATAACATAGAAAACTGTACATCAACTCAAGTTGCTACATCACAACAGAATAAGGAGAATAAATTAAGAAGATGAGGATTAAAGAAATTGAAATGACAGTAAAAACTGTAATGAAAACATGGGACACAGGAAACAAAAGGTTCAACAGAATGGGGATTACAAGTATGTTTGCATTACTCCAACCTATTATGAGCCAATCAACCGAAAGTCTCTATCTTATCCCAAAAACTAACCGAGAATTCTGAGTCAGCACACTTGATTTAGAACAACATTAAAGGATATCTCGAACTAACGCCATACCTTGGAATAGTTCCCCTTAGTCTTCTTCCGACCTCCCTCTATGATACACAGCATGTGTCATGTGAGGTAGCTGTGCTTATGTTACAGATATCCCAGTCACCTCAGTTAATGGAAGTTCACCGGATCACTGATTGATTTCCTGTATCTGATTCGTGTCTTACACGTGATATTTACCTCTTTCAGCAGGCAGTATCAACGTTTGCAACTAGTACTTCGAAGATACCCATGATAAAGTACTGTCGATGTGCGCAGGTCTCCTCCTGACATGAGTCATGTTGTAAAAATGAGAAAAAATAAAATAAAACTGTTATTGCTGGTCAGATAGTCACACCTTGTCCAGGTATGCAAACCATAAACGGACGTTTTGAATCCACGCCAAGATCTTATCAACCAGAAGACCTAGTCAGAATGACAAGATATATGAATTGATTAAGATGTCTAACTAATTTACTCTCATTAGTTAAATTAAGTGATAGGCACTGACCAGTGTTGGAATAACATTCTATATTTAGAGGATAGTAAGAACATTTCAAACATTTTTGCGACATCTGTAATTAGAATAATCTGTAATTTGACAGCACCTTGACTAAACAGAACTAATTGACCAAAATAGTGAAGGTCTGAAAGATAATCTTTCGTTAGTAAATCGATACTCAAAGAGTTACCTACAAAAACATACCAATGAAAACATTATGTGAAAATGTGGAGATTTAATAATATTGTAAAGTTTGTCAATTTGTTTGTCAGTCTGTCATGCATTTTTATTCATCAAAATTTATTAGTGAATCGAATAATTGATTACCCTTAATTACTCAGCTGACACAGCAATTATAAACACTTCATATCTGATTGGTAGAATAACTTCAATGTGAATATCATTAAATTATTAAAACAATTTTAATATTCATAAATAATAATTTATAACACAACGGATCCAAAATAGAATTGGTAATTATAATCTAAATAATAGCTTCATTTAACAAGTTATTCATCAGTTAAACAAACTGAATTTTATAAACTTTTTGGCGAGACTCTAATTTATGGACGAGCCAATCAGAGGTGTTTTAGAGATTTCAAGGTTACAGCGCCAACTTCAGTGATTAATGCTAACGTACTATCAGTTCACAGGGAATTTTGTACAAATCGTGATAAATGAGCGGCTATAACAAATAAAACGGCGAGACTACAATTTGTGGACGAACCAATCAGGTATAAGATAATAGATCCCGGAATTTAACGCGAAAGCCTTTCATCCATTTGGCTAAATACATTTCTGGCATTATAGCTGATGTCAGTTCGTGATGAAAACCGCATATATAATTCCTAGGGCAAATTACGACAATTATTGCGAACTGGATAATAAAAGCACCAGTAACATTGGTTGCAGCCAGGTACTACACAATATACGGAGTTTGGAGAGCGTACAGACTCCTACATAGGCTTGGTTATGTGCATCGTGTCGTTATTCACAAGTAGCATTTTGTGCACTCAACAACCGGAGTGCACATAAACAATATTGAAGATATGTGGTCGAGGCTGAAAGTTTTCGAGACTTTATCATGGCTCCAGAGGCCGACTATTCTGTAGCCGTATGGATGATTTCCTCTACTGCATTCATTACAATTTTAGAACCTCTGAACCTCTTTATAACCTTGACAAGTTTTTGAACCATGTATAAGAAGTGTATCCACTTTATTTCCTTGGTTTTGTATAACATATTTCTACTCTATACTGACTGTTTGCTGATTGGCTAATATTTTTTCAAGGTCACTGAAGATTCGTTCAAAGGTCGTCCATAAATTAAAGTCTCACCAACCTTTTTGTGAGCTAGACTTTTAATTTGAGAATCTTCTCAACAAGAGCAGTTTGAAATAAAATTAAATTTTGCCTTTGCCAAATTTCTAAAACATAAATGCTGCTTTGCAAGTGTTGTCGTATTTCACTACTGTAAGTAGTATATAGTTGTAATAAAACAGTTGTTACGAGTAAGTCTGTGAACACACGTCAATCGTATTGCAAATGATGATAGTGATATTATCCAAATCCTTAAATTGAAGTTTCTACTTACAAATTGAATCAATTAATCATTAAGCCTAAGATACAACTTACATAATGAACTTTTGTTGACTATGTTAAAAATTTATCTTAACAATAATAAAATCTGTAATTCACTATTTATAAAAATGGATCAACTTTTCTAAACGATGCTATACATATGATTGGTGAAACCTTTCAAATTAAATGTGAAGGTTTTTTAAAGTATGATATACTGATTTTCACGTGGTAATCATTACTATTTATTCTACCTTGTTTATGAATCGTAAAAAAAAAAGAAAAGATGAGATCAGAATGAGAATTTATTTTTTAAAAAATATTAGAAAGTTTGTCAGCTGTTTCCAATTTTTGAGAAAATCTGATTATTACTAGTTAAACAGATGACATATGAATTCACTTTAATTAAATAATTCTGTTTATCAGAAAGGGTTTTGTGGAGATTTTAGAAATTTCACTGATTGAAATCATGAGTCAACTGAAGCTAAACCACCATGGAAAACCTGGAAGCACTGGACGGCCGTTGGATGCGCACTACTGAGGAGTCCCATACTAGGACGAAACAGCCGTCCAGTGCTTCCAGGTTTTCCATGGTGATCTAGCTTCAATTGACTCATGGTTTCAATTCTGTCTAGTCAATTACATGTAATTTAATGAAATATTGTTTTGAAGATCATTCATTTTATGCAGAGTAAAATTTCTCAAATAACCCAAACTTTTGATGGAGTTAATCACATTATGGGATACAATAACATCTACTCAAAAATCAGTACTCAGTAAATTTAGAACGAAATAATCCTTAGATTTTTATACTTTCTGAATAATACAGGAGTGGAAGATAATCTCTTTGTTCTAGTTAGAACTTATTAGTCGTAAGTCTAAATTTTGCCGTTTACAGTTTCGTTGTAAATTCAAATGATCCTTATTCACACTAAACATTAAAATGTTATTTATAAGTTTATTAAACAGGAAATAGCTTATTAATAAGATATAGTTTTATTTCTGTTATCGATCTACCATTACATAACCTACAATGAATTATCTTTCCTTTAACAGTTTACAAAAACCAAGTTAAAATACTATTGTGGTGTGTGCTACTGATGTCGACAGATATAATTAGTGTGTATCATCAATTGAAAGTGAAATCCCTGGAGGTTCAGAAGATCGAAGAAACGAGAACGAGAACAGAGAATGATTGGTGTGGAAACGAAAGAATAATGAAGTCTGAGACGATTGATTGACATTTTGCAAATAAATTATTTACTGTATGGTTCTCAGATTTTACTGAGAGATTCTGTAATTTTACATTCAAATCGATTCGTTCATCCCCACTTATGTTCTCGTTGACTACGCTATGACTATTGTAGCTCAAGAACCTAATCATCTAATGAAATTTTCAAACAATATACTCAGTCTTTTAAGATTTTGGCTGTCATAACTGTGTCAAAAAATGAAGTTGATTAATGAAACTTTTCAGCCAAACGAAGCTCGGCTGTGAAATTCAGAATGAGTTTAAACCAGTTTGGAAGAACTGTTTCCCAGCTGATAAACTAAAAATTTATTTCAAACATTAGAAACTTTTGGCTTATGCGATTTAAAAGAAGGCATTTTGTCAATATCTTAATAAACCACATCTATATCTTTTGATTACTTTAAGTAGAAACAAACAATTTACAATACAGAATAAACCACTATGAAGAGACATTTACATTGGCAATTTTACTATGATGAAAATATAGATGGAAATAGTAAACATTCTTAATGATCATCATTAACTGGGAGGATAAAATTGGATAAGCTATTTAAAACCCTTGTGGATTTAAGTAGATGGTTTTCAGTAAAAAAATATCAGTTTGATGTTCATAGAGATAAGAGATTTTTTTGAAAATCATACATTGATAACATTACAGTACCACCATTCAAGAAACACTCAGAGTTTATTGGTCGTAGGTATGAAAGCCTGAAAGATACGTTTTTATCACGTCTAAAATTGATCTGACTATTACAAATTTGGTGTTCTAGAGCTTCATATAGACGTCAAACAATTTGTAATTTTGAGATTTATCTATAAACATATATAAATACATGGAGACGGAATTCAGATAATAAAAACAAAATTGTAGAAAAAACGACTCAAAGACAGACAGTAATATTAAAGACAAGAAATTACGTAGAAACAAGGAAAGGAGGGAAGAGATTTAAAGTAGTAAAATAACAATAACTACATCAATAACATTAAAGACATAAAAAGAAATACGGCTTACTACAAATGAATATGATGATTTTATTCAGCTATTCATGTTGACCCACCCAAAATGAACACTAGTTGACATTGATCAATTTCATCATTGTATCATATTTTAAGTAAGAAAGAGACATGATCAAAGGACAAAGTAGAATTTGGGTTAGAACAAGATTGAAATGAATAAGAAAGGGATTACATTAATGAGTATCAATGTACTGGATATTACGATAGTAATGATAATGAAAATAATAAAACATGTAAACTATATTTATCTACTTATTAGTCTACTTAAGTTAAATATGTAACCAATAAATATCCATGATGAAGTTATGGGTCATATTGGTAATTATGATCTTAAATATGACTGCTGATATATTAAAAAAAGATTTGAATAATTAATGTATAATGTACATATATTAGTTATTCTGATTATCTTATACATGTACTTGACCAGATATTTGTTATTTTATGGAGCTGATCTTAAAATAAACACAATTTAAGTACCTAAAATGTACCAGGTGAGGATGTCAAGAAAAGTTGTATGTTGTAGCAAATGCTTTTTGATTCCTATAATATGTTTGGTTGAATAAAACTTATTTATTACCTAAAACTATGAATAAGCTCAAATACATTGACGTTTGACCAAATTCTTGGTTTTTTTGAGTTTTGGTATAAATTCCTCATTTATTGTACTGAATTGAAAAATAACTATTACGGACAATATCAAAAAGTAATATAGACAAGATTTAAACCACAAAAAAGCATAATTGTGGTGTTTGAATGAACTAATCATTCCTTTATACTTGTTGAATGCTTGATTTCGAATTCCAAATACAGTACATTCATTCGTGCTTATCTAGTACTTCTTGATCCGATTACGTTATTTCTGGAATTCTTAGTTTATACAATAATTCAAATACTTCTAATTATCACAATAATTTTTTTGCTAAATTGGTCAGTCAGTCAATCAGTCACATGAAACCTGATATGTATGTACGTCGGTTCAAGTTACCATATCTCGCTATCACAGAAAGATGAGATTGTCAGTCCAAATTCCAGAACAGTATAGGTAATAACAGTATAAGTGGTAATAGGAATGATTAGGGACCGAAGATAAAACTCGAAAAAAAAAACAATAAATTAACAAAATAAAAACAAAAATAGTTATGAGGAATTTAAAATCTCAGGATTCAGGGGAAGACAAGGAATGGATGCACTTGCGTCAATGCAAACGATTTTGAGCCACGTCATTCAAAGTCTAACCATTGGCTACGAGAATCGCGTGGACTTTAAACAGGTAGTCTGTACCTACTAATATGGCTAAGTCAAATTGTCAGTGACTTCATGGAATGATTCCAAGTTTTGGTTTAGCCGCCCCTAGATTTCTTCTAGCCTGCCCCTGAGCCAGAAAACATCACCCGTCTAGGTAGGTGGTGGCTGGGCATATGTAACACATGTCTGAACCAGCTCACTTAATGAGGCTTGACCACCTCACCAATCAATTTACCATCCTACCCAGTACCCTGTTCCTAGCCCAGGCATTGCCTACTCCGTGGTCCAAAATATATGAGCAATGTTTCGAATACACGTGTAATCTAATACCAGGCAACCCACCAATACCCTTTATTCCTAATGTCCATGTTTCACATTCGTAAAGTAGGATGGAACAGAAAGTTGCTCAGTAAACTCGTCCTTTGATTGGTAGACAGATATCTCGCCTACGCCACAAGTGACGCAAGTTGGTAAAGGCCAATCAAGTCTTCTGAATTTGTCCATATTTCGTCACACCAGACCATCAGCACTTCTAGTCTAACAGGACCTGTCCTGCTTTAAAACTTAATCCTTTACCTACACTGGCGACGCTGCGAGAAGTAGCACTGAGGTTTTCAGATGCTTAAAGCGTAAATCATGCAGGATCTTAGAGTTGAAAATGTGATGTTAGATGAATGATCTTACTTGAGTCTTGTATACGTATTTCGGAGACGCGGCATGTATCGTTGACGCGAGACTCTAGAGACATGGCCAAAGAATCCTGTTTTCCTATCTGACACAACGTTCGAATGCTGAAAAACTTCAACGTGTAGTTTAGAGAATGGTTTAGGAGACCAGGAATAACATTTTGTGAACTTAAATCATTAGCATTGGTGGCGTGTGGTGATAAAGAAGAAGGAGAAGGGTTAGTCGCGGTATGTGCTACGTGGGCGGTTGTTACTTTTCGGCTGCCCACACCGTGTAAGAATGTTTCTTCTTAAGGAACCTGAAAAGAAGCCGAATTAGTGATGGTCTTAGCGACCTGGAAGCGTGATCACAGAGCCCAAGGGACAACTGCATGAGGCCGGACGCGCACGAACTTTTTGTGGGAAGTTTTGATGTGTCAGCTTCGAACTTCAAAAGCCCTTACTGTCAGGAACGGGAATCCGTGAAGGTAAGGTGAGGTGTGACATTCTTAGGGTCAAACTTTTATAACCATTTTCTTTTGCTTTGCGAAAGCAGCATCGTTGAAGATGTTGGTCATCCGAGGGGAACACCATACGGCCGTCACACCCCTCAACAGTTGGCAGTACGACTTCTCCCTTGAGCATTAACTCGCTGATTCTAGTTTTACTGTTCTCCGACCGACCTACCTGACATGGTAGGATCCAAGAAAACATGTGTTCCAGCCGATAAAATTCGACTGAGCCATCACGATACGTAAGCCCAACCACTACGACAAGGCAGAAGCCATGGTTGGAATTCGCTAAATTAACCAAGTATATAACTATCGTTTGGTAGATAAATTTACTTCGAAATAGTATATTTAGTTTGGTCTATTCGGACTATTTATAAGACTTCGAAGATAGACAGTTCGAGTTCCCAAACGTTTCGGCAGAACTTTGGAATAAAACTAACCAAAAGGAATTCATTAGTAAGGTAAAGGTATAAAGGTATACAAGAAATACTCAACAGTATTTCTTCTTTGACCGCCTTGTTAAATATATAGAATGACAACTTTTTAACAATACCAGATCAGAAGTCAATCAAACAACTTAAAACGTACTGCATAGGGATTCGGAAATATTAGATCAATATCATTCTTCTCCTGCCACTGTTTTATAAAGCATCAACCTTTCATTCAGTTATTGCCTAGGAGATTTGTCAAATATTATAATTTCATACTCATAAGTTCATTAACGGATGTTTATTCTTCTACTAACAACAATCTTCATTACTTCTAACAGGTTGATTTTATTATTTTTGTCCTCCGAAAAAATCATCTGATTCGATCATCGTAAATTTACAAACGTTTTCTACTGGTTTAAGGTTTTAATTATAGAATCAGATGAGTCAGTAAGATATATTTGTCAATAACGAAACAATAATCAGTTTTCTTAGTTCAACTCAACTTTGAATAAAATTACGCAGTTTTACACAAATTAGACAAACAACTTTACTAGACATAACTTTGAATAGTTTTACGTTTCTTAGAATTTCTGCGCATTTTTGTTCATCAGTCATTCAGTTGTTACGAATAACTGCGTATTCGTAGCGGACGATAACAAAGAGAATTATTTTTGTACTGCTGAACGGTTTTGTTAAAAATAATAATAGTCAGTGAGTCAACGATTTCTATCCAATTTCTGCACCATCAGAAAATAATAGAAATCATAGGTAAAGAGCAAAAATTCAGGATTCGAACAGTTTAATAATTACATTTGGAATATATCTTTAGTAAACAAGTTTCAAAGAAAGTAAATATCTGGTTCCTGTCTCATGTACTAGATTTCAAGTTATCAAGTTACCAACGACTGAATATGTTTACTCAAAACAAACATGTATTCTTCTCCAAATGATCTTTTAGATTGACTGTAAATAATTCATTACGTGTGCCTGCATCCCGAATCTGATGTTCACTCTTAAAACCAGGCCCACTATTGCTCTCTTCAAAAGCCACTGTTATCTGCTTAACTACTGAGTCTATATGGTTATTCAATTGTGCAACAGGTATAAGTTTGAATTCAATTTCAAATGGTTTGGATTATCCTGATGTTGATATTTTGACTGAACTTTGATTAGTCTTGGTTAGTATATGCCCATCCTGTACGGATTTCTTCGATAAAGCCGTTATAATGCAGGTACATTCAAATGATAAGTCCTAAATATGTCAAAATCCGCGTCCTGGATTCCACTGCTAGCCACATTCTATCTGTTCAAATATTAAATTGTCGTAATGGCCTATACCGAGACCAGACGCATAGGATATACATATGCCAACTAAGGCTAACCAAATTTCAGTCAAAATATCAACGACAGAATAAACCAATCCATTTCGTAGTGAATTAAAGTAAGTTGGACAGAAGTTGAAACCTATCATGTATAATAATACCATATACAAACACAATAGCCTATTGATTAATAAATCTCAAAGCATTAAACCACATATATTTGTTACAATAATGTTATCTCAATGTTTGCACAAATGAAATTTCCTTCAATTCGATCACAAAAGTTTTCTAGTTAAAATCCTGTATTTCTTTTTCAAAGAAAAAATAACTAAAACTGTCTATTAAACTACCATTGAATACAAAAAATGATCATAATTATCTAGGTAAAATATCAAAAACCCGTACTTCATGTTATACATAATAATTATTGTTTTCATCTAAACAAATTTCTAACATCGATATATTATTTGTATCAGGAGTTTTTGTGGATATTATAGCAATTGCAATAGTATAGATCATGAATCAATTAAGGCTAGACCACCATGGAAGACCTGGAAGTTGTGGACGGCCGTTTCGTCCTATTGTGGAACTTCTCAGCAGTGCGCATCCACAACCTCACCTCTCGATATTCGAACTAAGGACTTATCAGTCTCGCGCACGAACCCTTAACTTTTAGTTCAGTGCTTCCAGGTCTCCCATTGTGGTCTAGCTTCAACTGACTCATGACCTCAAGTATTAAAAATATTTTACTTCTTTATCAAAGTAATAAATTTATCTACTGTGAAGTGGAATTTCTATAAACGAATAAAATGTAACAATAAGAATTCGAATCTCGTGGGGTGCGGAATCGTGGATGCGCACTGCTGAGGAGTCCCATACTAGGACGAAACGGCCGTCCAGTGCCTCCAAGTTTTCAATGGTGGTCTAGCTTCAATTGACTCGTGATTTCAATCCGTGAAATTTCTAAAATCTCCACAAAACCCCTTCTGATAAAAAACAGTTAATTTTCTTGCAACTGTAATGAATTATGAAGAAGTCATATAAATAATTATATAATAATAATAATGTTAAGATAGTTATAAAAACAATAAAACTTATGTAGTGATGGATCATTCACCTAAGCTACAAATCTTCTTTACAATCATAAAACATATGTAATAAGCATAAATATTATGAGATGGAAAAGTCAAAATATTTTTGAAATTTATTTGTTATATGTAAGTTATTATTATTTAAGGATTCAATCATTTCTGATTCCAAAAAATTACACACACACACACACACGACAATTGTAAAACAGAAATAGTTTTTTTTAATTATATAAATTGATCATCAGAAGGAGAGAATTAGAATTAACATGACTGTTTGACTGATATTAATGTAGTCAAGACAAATTAAAGGTTGTAGGTACATTTATAATATGACTAGTTAACTTAATATTTTATAAGTTAAAAATAGGACTTGAATGAATATTTAGACTAATAGGAAGTTGCAAACTAAGATGTTTAGAAAATTTAGACATAACGACATGATAGATATCTATTTCGATTAAAACAATGATATTCATGATGATAGTACGTGATTAAAGACAGCGCTCATGTTCATCATTAAATGAACTATGTACATGGCAAATCCATTCTTATTTATTAGTGCAATTTTTTAAATTTCATTCTGTATCACGTAGTTTCAGAGTGAGTGCCAATGAGGAGTAGCATATTATGGAAAATGAAAATGATTCAATGTTCCCTTAATCTCTTGAAATATGTTAAACTGTTTTAAATAAATCATACCAAATAAGACTGATTTGTATACACAGATTCGTTTTATAATAACTGTTATGTAACTAGTAGTTAGCAATAAGTCGATTGTTAAATCTGTGCTGATAACTGATGTGAAATAAGAATAGTGTTATAAATAATTTCAAATCAGTTCATCAATGAACAGTCATTTACCGTCATAAAAGTACAGATTTGATGTCATCAACGGTATTGAAATTCGTTTTTAATTTTTGTCAGGTCGTCTACTTGAACTTTGATCATTTGCTTTATGATTGTAATGTTAATACAATAAATTTTCTTATTCTGGACTGTTTTTTACGAATGAATTATGTATATGAACTGTATAATATATTCATGCACTTATGTAAAAAAACTAAACTTATAATAACGTTAAAAATGGTTTAAGATGTAACCAGGGATACTATAGTAATTGGCGTCTCTCCCCTCATGTTTATTCTTTCAGAAAACAATTTAAAAAAATATATTGAGTATCATGTCTATTAAACATTTAATATGGCGCATAAATGTCGAAACCTTTACGGTTGAAGATGAATAACAGATAAATGGTTTTAGGTTGCATTTTTGAATTATTGCAAAGAAGATGTATATTAAAGTAGAATTTATGGTAATAAAGTATATTTATTTTGGGAATTCTTTACAATAACTAAACAGTGGTGAATAGAAAGCAACTATTATTATCATTATTATTATGTATATCTTGATTTGGTATATGTTAATTTATTACTGAAGATTGAACTATGATTTAAATCTTATTATGAAGATCAGTGTAAGACCGTACCTAAACAAATGCGTGATAACCAAAATTTAAACTCTACAACTAAAGAATATTTCAAAGGCGTTTAAATTTTTCAACCTCCTCAGTTTTACTATATAGTGAAAAAATTATTTGATTAAGCAGTTATAAAACTTGTAAACACTGAACACTTCTACTAGTCATTTTTAGAATCTTTAATGAACTTTTAGATTTCATGAGTGGCCTATGCTCCACAAGGAGTAACAGAAGTAAGTAGGTAAATCTTAGGTTTCACTAGATATAATAATTTGCTTATATTTAACCGTCAATCATTTGATACTTATGTTGAATTTCATCAAAATGTGAAATATGAATAAAGAAAATCTCAAAATTGAATACAGAAATCTAATTTAAGACAGTTAATCCTATAAAAATATCCATATGCAACATACGATTTCAAAATGACTTATAGGGACAGAATACAAGGGATTTGAATTATTTAATATAATTATCTATATCCCTGTCATAAAATTAACCTTTTATAACCTATTAAAAAGATGTAAATGGTTTTGAATTATTTTTTCCGGTCAGCGTTTTTTTAGCGAGTTAGTTTTCTACGGAATGGAGTCGCTAACCCCATGCCCAACCCTCCTCCTTTATCCGGGCTTGGGACCGGCAGTAGCCCCAGATACAACACGACGTGGAACAATCGAATCACACTTGACGGAGAAGATTTGAAAGGTATAAAAACCTTTACATATGTGGTCAGCGTCATTGATGAACACGGTGGATCTCATGCAGATGTGAAGGTGCTGATCGGAAAACCAAGAACAGCATATCTACAACTGAAGGACATATGGAACTCAAAACAACTGTCAACCAACATCAAGGTCAGGATTTTCAATACAAATGTCAAAACAGTTCTACTGTATCGATCGGAAACCTCGAGAACTACCACAACCATCATCCACAAGATACAAGTGTTTCTTAACTGTTCCCTACGTAAAATACTTCGCATTCGTTGGCCAGACATTATTAGTAACAACCGACTGTGGGAGAGAACAAACCAGATCTCAGCAGAGGAAGAAATCAGGAAGATGCACTAGAAGTGGATAGGACACATTGAGGAAAGCACCAAACTGTGTCACGAGGCAAGCCCTCACATGAAATTTTGAAGGCCAAAGGAGGAGAGGAAGACCAGAGAACACATTACGCCGGGAAATGGAGATAAACATGAGGAAAATGAACAATAGTTGGATGGAACTAGAAGAGAACGCCTAGGACGTAGTGGGTTGGAGAATGCTGGCCGGCGGCCTATGTTTCATTGGGAGTAACAAGCATTTGTAAGTAAGTAAGTAAGTAAGTAAGTAAAAAGGTGTAAAATGCTGTTAAACAAACGAGTAAATTTCCAAATTACTTCAATGGTAGAGAAATACTTTCAAAATACCAACAATTCATAACTGAATCTTTTGATAAACTTGTAGTAATCAATTAAGGTGTTTTGCAAAATGTAGAATCAACCGTAATAATATTTTATAGGTCTATATAAATGTGCAAGAACTAAATGAACTTGAAACAATACAACTATTATTTTAAAAAATGCAGAATAAATTTTTGGATAAACTAACTTACATCTATGGTATATGTTTTTTCTACTCCTTCTAACATGAGAATATAACATAGTTCTTCTTTTCCAGACGGTTTAAAATCATGCAATGTACCTTTACGTTTACCAAATCCAGAACGTAATGTACCACATTGAGAAGTTTCTAGGCTCAATTGACTAGATAATCCATATTGTCTTGTATTTTGACTATTGCCTGTAGTACAACGACGGCGTAAACTTTTGTAATATTCTTCTTTTGATAATGTATCAGTGACTTCAATTGTACCATCTTCCAAATATTGTACATTTTGATGATCATTTGGTAAACTCTACAAGTTAAAAAAGTTAGAACAGTTATGATATATATATGTACATGCTTTAATGTTAAGTTGATTATCAAAAATAATCTAAAATCCTTCTTATAATTAAGTTCGAAAATTATCAGTTTCCTCAATTAACTTCAAGTCACATAATTTCAAGACTTCGAAGCAATTCAATTAATTTCTTTTCTTTATAGGTAATGAAATGTTTTTCAGTTTCAAATATAAGAATTTACTGACTAGACAAAGTGAAAAAAGCACTTTAGATTGTTTATAGTAATCATTAAAATGGTTTAGTTTGTTTGTTAACGTTTTGGTTTGATCATTTAAATAGTTCATTACAACCAGTAAAAATAATCACCTGTTAAATCTTACGGGATATTTGACAGTCCTGGATGGTGACAGCGGTAATAGAATATATCTGATTAACATCATCAATAAGCTATATCTTAATATGATGTATAACTGTCTTTTAATGAGAAACATTCTATATCATTTTCAAAAATACTAATATTTTGAATCCATATATGTACTTCTTGTTAAGATGTTGCAAAAATAATTCCTCGTCCAACGAGTTGTACATATATTAGTCGATAAACCTGAACACTGAATGAATATAAAGTTTTACTTAAAAGATCATTGAACTTAAAATTTATCAGTAAGGAAAAAGACATCAAATAACATTAACAAGTTAAGTATATCAAGAGCAAGCAATAAGATAGAATATAAACTATCAAATTTCTTCATTTTAACAGTCACCAAAATCATTTATCACGTTGAAAAACTTTATAGTAATCATGAAAAAAAGGAAAAACGTTGGGTAACCACCCAGTCAAATGAAAACTAGGCATTCGAATTAACAATAAACTCTATATGGTCATATCTATATTCAAGGTAGAATCTCTATAGCAAAAAGATGTTATGTATTTCAAAATTATTGATTCATACTGATAATGATACTATGAATAGATCAGTATAAAAATTCATTTTAACAAGAATTGAATATTTAACTGAGGTAAAATGAAAGAGTATCTGTTTGCATATTTTCCAAGATTTCCATAGATCTAAGAATAAAAAGTATAAACATCAAAGAAATTAAGCTTTGGATCTATTATTCAGCGTAATATATTTTACTAAATCTAGAATAGCAGATTATACTTTAAAACATAACATCGTAAACTATAAGAAAAAATGGATGACTTAAAAATAATTTTATAAAATGTATCAAATTAAAACTTTACTAATTCATTCTCATATAATGATAAGTTTCTCAATTAGTAACTAAGCTAAAATGAATGAATTAAATTAGTGTGTGGAATATCCACAATTATAAAATGATATTGATATTGATCCAGCATAAATAATGAATGCTAATCATTGAACTATTACTTAACTTCACCTTACTACAAGCTGGATGTGCTCACACGTGTTGATGTCCACACCGGAACTCAAACCTGGTACCTTTCACTTCGAACGCACAATGTGCTATCCACTGAGATACTGATTACAGATAGCTACCAAGTTGTCTTACTGGCATATATCACTATTAGAAAGGGTTTGGATTATCCTGTTGTTTTCGACCAAATTCTGATCAGTCTCCGTCGACACATTCTGCATTCTGCGCATACTGTCTCGACATATTAGTATTCACACAGGGATTCGAGGATGCACGTATGCTGACAAAGACCGGTTATAATTAATACAAAAAATATCACGAGTATGATAATGCAAACCCACACTGTTGATAATATGTACATACTCTACCCTAATACAAATTGATGCTAAAATGAGGTATTTGATACATAGATTACTAAGTAAATGGTAATAGTTAGACCGATAAAAGTGGATATTTATGTTTAGATGCTTATCGCACATTTATTCGATTTCTTTACTTGCCAAAAAACAGCTAGTATTATCAGATACGAGTCTAACTTTGTTATTTACACTGAAGAATTTTCTTAGCTATGTTTCAGTAAGTAATATTATGATCAATAAACAAGCCAAGTAAAAATAAAATATATAAACTTCCCTTGCAAATTAATATTTTAAACATGCAAAGATAACTTTCGTGAAAAAACTGACGGTATCAGTGAAGACAATAGAAAACAAGCATTCCTAGTCTTAGCTTAACACTTCAAGTGTGCGTCTTGACAATCCACACAATAACAAACTCAAGATTCAAGGATCATGTGAGTTGTACGATATAGTTATCCACTGAGTCGAAATCTAACACAACATTTTTCATCCAGTCTTTACAAAACATACAAGGCAATTTTGAAATCGCATATTTCCATCAAACAATATGTTTATGTATACAAAACATTAGCTTCACTTATTATGTGACTGGTTTTAGGAAGTGATTTATTGTTTCTTACATACTACTCACAAAGCGTATTACAAATATTTGACACTTGAATGATATAGTTGGACTTTACTGATTTTGTCATAAATTTAATGGTTTAATATTCAAATTTATAGTGATTCCTGTAAGGACAAGATAAAAACTGTCAATCACCATCATGGATAACAGTTTAAACAGCAGAGGTAAACCACGTAGGTATGCTATTATCATGTATCTCTTCAGGAAGAGGTACCCTGTAACACTTGTGTTCAAGTAGTACTGGTATTATAGTGCTTGTTGAAATCCCGATCGAAGCTGCTACCTTGACGCGGTGGTCGGGCTTGCCTATCGTGATGACCCAACCGAGCTATATTGGCTGGAACATATGTTCCTGCAGGTTATACCATGCCAGGCAGGTCGATTGGTGAGCGGTAAGACTAAAAGCAGCAACTCAAGGTCTGAGGGCGAAGTCGTACTGCTGACTGTAGAGAGGTGTGACAGCAGTAAGGTGTTTCCTTCAGACAACCAGCATGACAGCGATGCTGCCTTCCCACAAGGAGGGGTGGGGTTAGAAAAGGTCGACCCCAAAAATGTCACACCTCACCTTACCTCACGGATTTCCGTCTCCGGCGGTAAAGCCCCTTGAAGAACGGAGCTAACCCATTAAAAACCTTTCACGAAAAGGCCGTGCGCAACCGGCCTCAAGCAGTTGTCTCTTGGACTCTGCGGTCACGCTTCCAGGTCGTTAAGATCAACACTAATCTGAATTCCCTTTCAGGTTCCTCAGGAAGTACCTTTCCATGGTGTGGGCAGCCGGGAAGTGACATCAGCCCTCATACCCGTAACAGCACACGAGACCAAGGTGGTCACATTCAAATCCTTCCCGCACCTCCTAATACCTCTCTTATCTCCACGACTAACCCACCTCACGTCTCTTTATCACCTCGCACTGCTAGAGCAAACGATTCGAGTACGTGGAACGCCATTCCTGGTCTCCTGAAACCACGCTCTAAACTATACGTAGGAGCTTTTAACGTCCGAACACTGTGCCAAATAGGACAGCAGGCTTCCTTAGCTAGGACTTTAGAATCTCGCGCCATTGATGTGTGCTGCGTCTCCGAAACGCGCATACAGGATCCAAGTAGCGTCATTCATTTCACCTCACCATGCCAAAATAAAGAACCGACTCGATTCACACTCCGTGTATCTGAAAGCCCAGATGATGCTTCTCGTGGCCTCCCCGGCCTAGGTATAGCATTGAGTCCTAGGGCAGAACTAGCTCTCTTAGACTGGATCCCAGTAGACAGTCGTTTGTGCGCTGTCCGACTAAACGGAACAATAAGGACTCGGAAAGATAGGGACACTCGTCGTTGCCTCTTCGTCGTCTCTGCCTATTCTCCCACTGACTGCAGCTCAGATGATGTAAAAGATGAGTTTTACAGAAAGCTCTCCGACCTTCTCCGAAAAGCTAGGCGCTCGGGTGTAGTAATAGTGGCCGGTGACTTTAATGTTCAAGTAGGTAAACTAAGCGAAAGGGAAAGACACCTAGGTGGATCTTATAGCATCGTGGCTGAAAGAACAGATAATGGCGACCGTCTGTTGCAGCTATGCTCAGATAGGCGCCTGTTCCTTGAAAGTACTAACTTTGAGCATAAGGAAAAACATCTTTTAACATGGCGACCCCTAATTCGTCCCAACGTTGGACCCAAATAGATCACATCGCTATCAGCCACCGATGGAGGGGCTCGATAGAAGACTGTCGCTCATTCTGGAGCACATGCTTAGATTCAGATCATGCTCCAGTACGAGCGCGTATTTGCTTGCGTCTTACTGGACGTAAAAAGACGCTGCATGTAAACCTCTTAGGGGCCTACTAAATGACAGTCAAGCTAAGATTATATTTCAGAAACAACTAGGAAAACAGTTAGGCAGCCATGTATGTGATGCCCACCCCGAGGCAGCATGGAATGATATCCGAAAAGCTGTGAAAACAGCAGTGATATCTGCTAGTACGGTAAACCACAAGGTTAGGGAGAAACACTGGATCTCAGCAGCATCTATCTCACTGATAGATGCTCGGAAACTCATTCCACCTGGCTCTGAACATAATGAAGAGCGGAGTCAGCTTAAGCGCAAGCTGACAAGAAGTCTACGCAACGATCGTGAACAGTGGTGGGTAGCGAAAGCAAGAGAGATGGAAAAGGCAGCGGCAATAGGTAATAGCAGACAATTGTTCAGACTTATTAAGGAAACCGGTATTGGGAATTCGACTGTTAGCGAAACAATCTCAGAGGAAGATGGACATATTACACATTCTCAATCCAGGAGATTGGATCGATGGGCAGAACACTTTAGGGATCAGTTCAACTGGCCTTCAGCCACACTTCAGTTTCCCACGATCTCCAGGCAACCTGGATGGTAAATTACTTTAGATCCTCCGACTCTTTACGAAGTTGAAAAAGCCATAGGAAATCTGAAGTGTGGGAGAGCAGCAGGCCCTGACAGGTTTACTCCTGAGATTTTCAAGAATGGCGGTCCAGTATTAGCAGTGGGATTGACTGTGGTCTTGGGTAAAATTTGGGAACTGGACAAAATCCCATCTGACTGGTCTCAATCACTGATTGTGTCAGTCTATAAGGAAGGACAAAAGTCTTCTTGTGACAATCACAGAGGAATCAGTTCGACAAATATAGTGTCTAAAATATTAGCTTCAATAATACTTCGACGCCTAACTAAAGCTCGTGAAGAGCAGATTAGAGAAAACCAGGCTGGTTTTCGACCTGGACTTGGTTGTATAGATCAGATACTCGCACTACGTCAGGTTCTAGAACACAGACACACATTCAGACGCCCCACAATGGTAGTATTTCTCGACCTTAAGGCAGCATTCGACTCTGTTGATCGTGAGGTTCTATGGCAGTGTTTGTCATTGACAGGAGTACCAAAGAAGTACATTAACCTTATAAAGGCTCTCTACTCGAACACAAATGGTAGAGTGAGAGCTTATGGCGAACTGTCATCAGAATTGATTACCTCAAGTGGTGTTCGTCAGGGCTGTCCACTCTCCCCATTCTTGTTTAACTTTGTGGTCGACGTACTTTTAGAGATAACACTCTCCTCATCTAAATTTCCAGGGGTTGAACTTCTACCGGGAGGTTCACTTGTTGACTTAGAATATGCAGATGACATAGTTTTATTTGGTGAAGACGCTGACAAAATTCAGAGTCTTCTGACCACTCTAAGCAACAATGCAAGCATGTTCGGGATGCGATTCTCTCCCTCGAAATGTAAAATGTTGCTTCAGGATTGTGTTACATCGACACCCGAACTAGTGATAGGGAGTGAAGTAGTTGAGTGTGTCGACCGCCTCACTTATCTTGGAAGTCTCATCAGCCCTTGTGGTTTGGTGTGTGACGAAATCTCAGCACGGATACAGAAGGCTCGACTAGCTTTTGCCAACTTGCGTCATTTATGGCGTAGGCGAGATATCCGTCTATCAACCAAAGGACGTGTTTACTGCGCAGCAGTTCGTTCCGTCCTTCTTTATGGCAGTGAAACATGGCCGGTAAGAGTAGAGGATATCCGTAGGTTACTAGTATTGGATCATAGGTGTCTTCGAAACATTGCTCGTATATCATGGGACCATCGAGTAAGTAACACAGTTGTTAGGAAACGGGTACTAGGTAAGGATGGCAAATCAGTTGATGAAGTAGTGAAACTTCATCAGTTGAGATGGCTGGGACACGTGTTACGTATGCCCAACGACCGACTGCCTCGATGTGTGGTGTTTTGTTATAAAGGAGTAGATTGGAAGAAAGCTAGGGTTGGCCAAACCAAAACATGGCACAAGTCCATGAAGTCACTGACAAGTGAACTGAGTCATGTTGGTAGGTGTAGACTACCTGGTTGGGGACCGCGAGATGATAGCAACCGATGGTTAGAGACCCTGAATGACATGGCTCAAAATCGTTTGCAACGGTGCAGGTGCATCCACTCTCTGTGTTCTCCCAAATTCTAATCTTCTGAATTTGTCATGTCCCTTTTCTTTTCCTCTTTCCAAATTTGTTTCACTGGATTATACTCTTTAAATAACATCTCCAAACCCTAATCTTCCCGATTACTGCTTATACTCTTATTACCTCTACCACTACGGGATTTGAATCGACAACTGCATCTCTGTGCTAATGTGGTGTGGCAACTCGAACTGATGTACGTGCGTACGAAGTTCTACGTTGTTACTGACTGTCTGACTGACTGACTCTTTCCACTACAATAGTGAACAAAATTTTGATTGCTTGAGATGCAACCAGCCTAATTTTTAAGAGGTCCATCTGTATACTAGAGTAGTTTATCTAGAAAACTTCAGAAATATTGTAGATTCCAGTCCCTTTCATATCCAATAAAAGTGGAAAAAATTTCTTCACGTTTTATTAAACCCGAAAAATTAAAATGACACACGTCCTTTAATGTTATGTAGAATTAATGTGAAAAATAGTTATCGTTAGCCTATCGTTGTCATTACTGAATTAAAATCCAAATGCACATCATATTTTCAAAAAAATAACTACGGAAATCATTAAATCATTGATCAAAAACCGTTTAAACTACCATGAGAAAACTATTCTTTTTCAGGTTATCATCTACTGAAGCTATACAGTCGTCTTTGTTTATTAAATAAAGGATGTCAAAATTCTAGTAACGGTCTTATTTTCTTTGGAACGAAGGCTAAAACATTATGTACAATCTAAACTAGGAAGCTCATGTAAAGTTGTAGACAGAGAAAAATTAAATTTAATAACTTGTTATTTCATGACCCTTATATTTATTTCGAGATAAGGGTACAGAAGTGAACATTTTGAATATCGTCATTAAACTTATCAACAAGCGGAGTGGTTTCTGATTTTAGCTAGTATTTTGCCTTGTAAAAACAAACAATCGATTTTGTACTTTTATGTGTGATAAGTGTTTAGGTAAGTGTCTGTACAGAAGTTACGCAACTAAATTTTATTCTATGCGAGTAGGGATTACTCAACTTTGCATTGACAACACTGACCACAAGGAATATGAGAAAGTAGTTCTTAGACGCAATTAATGATTCACTTATGTGTAAAGAGGAAAGCTAACATCTGAAGAATATCACCTGGTTTTAAATAAATAGAAGAGCAAACAACCGATCACCCTCATGTGATGTAAAAAGTCGAATAAATAATAACTCTTCTCTTATTTTGTCAATAAACTGATAGAAAGACCTAATATTTCAGAGCTTTGAAAACAATTACGATCTACCTTGAACTTATTGCTGTAGAGATAGAGTAATTTAGCCAGGTTTTAAATCATATACTATTAAGTTGTGTCAAATAATAAAGTGAAATTTGTTACGATCTGAATAGATTGTAAAAGATTAATGCAACATTCGAATGAAAACACTGTTAATAAACATACTGGGAGATAATAAAGAAGTAACTCAGTTAGTAACAACGTAGAACTTCGTACGTACGTACATCAGTTCGAGTTGCCATACTACATTAGCACAGAGATACAATTGTCGATTCAAATCCCGTATTGCTAGATGTAGTAAAATTATAAGCTGTAATCAGAAAAATTAGGGTTTGAAGATGTTATTCAAGGAGTATAATCCAGTGAAACAAATTTGGAAAGAGGAAAAGAAAAGGGACATGACAAATTCAGAAGATTAGAATTTGGGAGAACACAAAGAGTGGATGCACCTGCACCGTTGCAAACGATTTTGAGCCATGTCATTCAGGGTCTCTAACCATCGGTTGCTATCATCTCGCGGTCCCCAACCAGGTAGTCTACACCTACCAACATGACTCAGTTCACTTGTCAGTGACTTCATGGACTTGTGCCATGTTTTGGTTTGGCCAACCCTAGCTTTCTTCCAATCTACTCCTTTATAACAAAACACCACACATCGAGGCAGTCGGTCGTTGGGCATACGTAACACGTGTCCCAGCCATCTCAACTGATGAAGTTTCACTACTTCATCAACTGATTTGCCATCCTTACCTAGTACCCGTTTCCTAACAACTGTGTTACTTACTCGATGGTCCCATGATATACGAGCAATGTTTCGAAGACACCTATGATCCAATACTAGTAACCTACGGATATCCTCTACTCTTACCGGCCATGTTTCACTGCCATAAAGAAGGACGGAACGAACTGCTGCGCAGTAAACACGTCCTTTGGTTGATAGACGGATATCTCGCCTACGCCATAAATGACGCAAGTTGGCAAAAGCTAGTCGAGCCTTCTGTATCCGTGCTGAGATTTCGTCACACACCAAACCACAAGGGCTGATGAGACTTCCAAGATAAGTGAGGCGGTCGACACACTCAACTACTTCACTCCCTATCACTAGTTCGGGTGTCGATGTAACACAATCCTGAAGCAACATTTTACATTTCGAGGGAGAGAATCGCATCCCGAACATGCTTGCATTGTTGCTTAGAGTGGTCAGAAGACTCTGAATTTTGTCAGCGTCTTCACCAAATAAAACTATGTCATCTGCATATTCTAAGTCAACAAGTGAACCTCCCGGTAGAAGTTCAACCCCTGGAAATTTAGATGAGGAGAGTGTTATCTCTAAAAGTACGTCGACCACAAAGTTAAACAAGAATGGGGAGAGTGGACAGCCCTGACGAACACCACTTGAGGTAATCAATTCTGATGACAGTTCGCCATAAGCTCTCACTCTACCATTTGTGTTCGAGTAGAGAGCCTTTATAAGGTTAATGTACTTCTTTGGTACTCCTGTCAATGACAAACACTGCCATAGAACCTCACGATCAACAGAGTCGAATGCTGCCTTAAGGTCGAGAAATACTACCATTGTGGGGCGTCTGAATGTGTGTCTGTGTTCTAGAACCTGACGTAGTGCGAGTATCTGATCTATACAACCAAGTCCAGGTCGAAAACCAGCCTGGTTTTCTCTAATCTGCTCTTCACGAGCTTTAGTTAGGCGTCGAAGTATTATTGAAGCTAATATTTTAGACACTATATTTGTCGAACTGATTCCTCTGTGATTGTCACAAGAAGACTTTTGTCCTTCCTTATAGACTGACACAATCAGTGATTGAGACCAGTCAGATGGGATTTTGTCCAGTTCCCAAATTTTACCCAAGACCACAGTCAATCCCACTGCTAATACTGGACCGCCATTCTTGAAAATCTCAGGAGTAAACCTGTCAGGGCCTGCTGCTCTCCCACACTTCAGATTTCCTATGGCTTTTTCAACTTCGTAAAGAGTCGGAGGATCTAAAGTAATTTACCATCCAGGTTGCCTGGAGATCGTGGGAAACTGAAGTGTGGCTGAAGGCCAGTTGAACTGATCCCTAAAGTGTTCTGCCCATCGATCCAATCTCCTGGATTGAGAATGTGTAATATGTCCATCTTCCTCTGAGATTGTTTCGCTAACAGTCGAATTCCCAATACCGGTTTCCTTAATAAGTCTGAACAATTGTCTGCTATTACCTATTGCCGCTGCCTTTTCCATCTCTCTTGCTTTCGCTACCCACCACTGTTCACGATCGTTGCGTAGACTTCTTGTCAGCTTGCGCTTAAGCTGACTCCGCTCTTCATTATGTTCAGAGCCAGGTGGAATGAGTTTCCGAGCATCTATCAGTGAGATAGATGCTGCTGAGATCCAGTGTTTCTCCCTAACCTTGTGGTTTACCGTACTAGCAGATATCACTGCTGTTTTCACAGCTTTTCGGATATCATTCCATGCTGCCTCGGGGTGGGCATCACATACATGGCTGCCTAACTGTTTTCCTAGTTGTTTCTGAAATATAATCTTAGCTTGACTGTCATTTAGTAGGCCCCTAAGAGGTTTACATGCAGCGTCTTTTTTACGTCCAGTAAGACGCAAGCAAATACGCGCTCGTACTGGAGCATGATCTGAATCTAAGCATGTGCTCCAGAATGAGCGACAGTCTTCTATCGAGCCCTCCATCGGTGGCTGATAGCGATGTGATCTATTTGGGTCCAACGTTGGGACGAATTAGGGGGTCGCCATGTTAAAAGATGTTTTTCCTTATGCTCAAAGTTAGTACTTTCAAGGAACAGGCGCCTATCTGAGCATAGCTGCAACAGACGGTCGCCATTATCTGTTCTTTCAGCCACGATGCTATAAGATCCACCTAGGTGTCTTTCCCTTTCGCTTAGTTTACCTACTTGAACATTAAAGTCACCGGCCACTATTACTACACCCGAGCGCCTAGCTTTTCGGAGAAGGTCGGAGAGCTTTCTGTAAAACTCATCTTTTACATCATCTGAGCTGCAGTCAGTGGGAGAATAGGCAGAGACGACGAAGAGGCAACGACGAGTGTCCCTATCTTTCCGAGTCCTTATTGTTCCGTTTAGTCGGACAGCGCACAAACGACTGTCTACTGGGATCCAGTCTAAGAGAGCTAGTTCTGCCCTAGGACTCAATGCTATACCTAGGCCGGGGAGGCCACGAGAAGCATCATCTGGGCTTTCAGATACACGGAGTGTGAATCGAGTCGGTTCTTTATTTTGGCATGGTGAGGTGAAATGAATGACGCTACTTGGATCCTGTATGCGCGTTTCGGAGACGCAGCACACATCAATGGCGCGAGATTCTAAAGTCCTAGCTAAGGAAGCCTGCTGTCCTATTTGGCACAGTGTTCGGACGTTAAAAGCTCCTACGTATAGTTTAGAGCGTGGTTTCAGGAGACCAGGAATGGCGTTCCACGTACTCGAATCGTTTGCTCTAGCAGTGCGAGGTGATAAAGAGACGTGAGGTGGGTTAGTCGTGGAGATAAGAGAGGTATTAGGAGGTGCGGGAAGGATTTGAATGTGACCACCTTGGTCTCGTGTGCTGTTACGGGTATGAGGGCTGATGTCACTTCCCGGCTGCCCACACCATGGAAAGGTACTTCCTGAGGAACCTGAAAGGGAATTCAGATTAGTGTTGATCTTAACGACCTGGAAGCGTGACCGCAGAGTCCAAGAGACAACTGCTTGAGGCCGGTTGCGCACGGCCTTTTCGTGAAAGGTTTTTAATGGGTTAGCTCCGTTCTTCAAGGGGCTTTACCGCCGGAGACGGAAATCCGTGAGGTAAGGTGAGGTGTGACATTTTTGGGGTCGACCTTTTCTAACCCCACCCTCCTTGTGGGAAGGCAGCATCGCTGCAGATGCTGGTTGTCTGACTGTACAGAGGTGTGACAGCAGTAAGGTGTTTCCTTCAGACAACCAGCATGACAGCGATGCTGCCTTCCCACAAGGACGGGTGGGATTAGAAAAGGTCGACTATAAAAATGCCACACCTCACCTTACCCCACGGATTTCCGTCTCCGGCGGTAAGGCCCTTTGAAGAACGGAGCTAACACGTCAAAAACCTCCCACGAAAAGGCCGTGCGCGACCGGCCTCAAGCAGTTGTCCCTTGGGCACTGTGGTCACGCTCTCAGGTCACTGAGACCGCCTCTAATCCAATTTCCTTTTCAGGTACCTCCAGAAGAACCCTTCCACGGTGTGGGCAACCGCGAAGTGATAACCGCCCTCATACCTCTAACGGCACCCAAGACCACTGTATTCATAATCAACCTTCCTCTTCAATTCCTATTATTCCTCCTACATCGACTTTCAACCCTAAACTTCCTCCTTCGGCTTCCTCCTCAAGTGTCACCATAGCCAACGATTCTAATGCTCAAAACTCTGTCCCAGGTCTACTGAAACCTCGCTCCAAACTACACATTGGAGCTTTCAACGTACGCACTCTATGTCAAATCGGTCAGCAGGCTTCCTTGGCTAAAACCCTAGAATCTCTTTCCATTGATGTATGCTGTGTCTCCGAAACACGCATACAGGATTCCAGTATGGTCATTCACTTGACCTCACCTCGGCAAAACGGAGAGCCAACGAGATACACCCTCCGTGTATCTGGTGACCTGATGGCCAGTTCTCGTGGACTGGCAGGTGTAGGCATAGCACTAAGCATGAGGGCGGAACAAGCACTGCTAGAATGGATCCCCGTCAACAGTCGTCTATGTGCTGTTCGGCTAAACGGCTCCGTAAGAACTCGGAAGGATAGGGACACACGTCGTTTCTGCCTACACTCCCACTGACTACAGCTCAGATGAAATGAAAGATGAATTTTACAGAAAGCTGTCCGAACTTCTTCAGAAAGCTAAACGCTCAGACATAGTACTCGTAGGGGGGTGACTTTAATGCTCAGATAGGTAGTTTAAACCAAACAGATAGGCATTTAGGTGGGTATTTTAGTATTCCGACACAGCGAACAGATAATGGTGATCGCCTGCAGCAACTATGCTCAGACAATCGTTTATTTTTAGCAAACACAAATTTTAAGCATAAGGAGAGACATCGTCTAACATGGAGACCCCCTACACCAAACCAATGATGAACTCAAATAGACCATATTGCCATCAGTCATCGTTGGAGAGGGTCGGTAGAAGATTGTCGCTCATTCTGGAGTACCTGCTTAGACTCCGACCACGCCCTAATACGGGCACGCATCTGCTTGCGCCTCACTGGACGCAAAAAAGACCCACTAGAACTTAGTTGAGTAACGAGAAAACCAAAAGTAGGTTCCAGGAACAACTGAGGTCACGATTAGGTAGTTCTGAAGACGAGGCTGACCCAGATGTTGCTTGGAATGAAATACAAGCAGCTGTGGAAACAGCAGTGACATCTATTAGTGACTTAAACCACAGAGTTTCAAAGAACCAGTGGATTTCTTCAAAGTCTATCACACTGATGGATTCTCGCAAACTCGTCCCATCAGGTTCTGAACATGATGAAGAGCGACAACAAATCAGATCTAGGTTAAGAAAAAGTCTAAGAAACGACCGTGAGCAGTGGTGGGCAACGAAAGCAAAAGAGATGGAAAAGGCGGCGACTATAGGGAACACAAGACAGCTTTACAGACTAATAAAAGAAACTGGAATTAATAAGTCAAATGTAAGTGAGATTATTTCGGAAAAAGACGATACTCTCATCTGCTTCCAGTCCAGACGTTTAAAACGATGGGCGGAACATTTCAGAGAACAGTTCAACTGGCCTTCAGCTACTCTACAACTACCCTCCATTCCCAGACAATGTGAATGGAACATTGAAGTAGGTCCCCCAACTCTTGCTGAAGTTCAAAAGGCTATAGTTAATCTGGAACGAGGAAGGGCAGCTGGTCCAGATGGACTGGCTCCAGAGGTCTTTAAGGGTGATGGTCCAATTATAGCGATTAGGTTGACTAATATTTTAGCTAAGATCTGGGAGTTAGACGTTATTCCATCTAACTGGTCACAATCACTTATCGTCCCAATATATAAGAAAGGGTCAAAATCATCCTGTGACAACCACAGAGGGATTAGTTTAACTAATATAATATCTAAAATACTAGCCTCGATAATTATCAGACGCTTAACTAAGACTCGTGAACTGCAAACACGAGAGAACCAAGCTGGCTTTAGACCTGGTCGTGGCTGCACTGACCACATATTCACCATTCGTCAGATTCTAGAACACAGGCATACTTATCGGCGTCCGACAATGGTGGTCTTTCTCGACTTAAAAGCAGCATTTGACTCGGTAGACCGAGAGATTCTGTGGCAGTGTCTGTCATTGAAAGGCGTACCACAGAAGTACATAAACCTCGTAAAGGCTCTTTACTCGAACACTACTAGTCGAGTCAGAGCTTATGGCGAACTGTCATCTACTTTTGCAACCTCAAGTGGTGTCCGTCAAGGCTGTCCACTTTCTCCATTTTTGTTTAACTTGATCATAGATCTACTGATGGAAATAACTTTCTCGTCGACTGAGTTCTCGGGTATTGATCTCCTACCAGGAGGTCCACTTATCGACTTAGAATACGCAGATGACATAGTCCTGTTTGGTGAAGGCGCTGATAAAATGAAGAGTCTTCCGGTAGCACTGAGCAACAATGCCAGGATGTTTGGAATGCGCTTCTCTCCCTCTAAATGCAAGTTGTTGCTTCAGGACTGGTCTACGTTAACACCTGAACTAAGGATAGGGAGTGAAGTAGTCGAACGCGTTGACAACTTCACTTATCTTGGAAGTCTGATCAGCCCTAATGGGTTGGTATCGGACGAAATCTCAGCACGGATTCGAAAAGCTCGTTTGGCTTTTGCCAACTTACGTCACCTTTGGCGGAGGCGAGATATCCGTCTATCAATAAAAGGACGAGTATACTGCGCGGCAGTCCGTTCTGTTTTGCTTTACGGCAGCGAAACATGGCCATTAAGAGTAGAAGACACTCGTAAGCTATTAGTATTTGACCACAGATGCCTTAGAAATATTGCTGGCATCTGCCGGGATCACCGGGTAAGTAATAGTGAGGTTAGACGCAGGGTATTAGGGAATGATGGTAAATCAGTTGATGAGGTTATGAATCTTCATCGACTGAGATGGTTGGGCCACGTGTTACGTATGCCTGAACACCGATTACCACGACGTGCAATGCTATCCGGTCTTGGAAATGGTTGGAAGAAAGTTAGGGGCGGCCAAACCAAAACGTGGCATCAGTGCTTGAAGTCACTAACTTCTAGTCTGAGCCATGTTGGTAGATGCAGACTACTTGGTTGTGGTCCGCGTGACTTTCGTAACCAATGGTTGGAGACTCTTGGTGACATGGCTCAGAATCGATCACAATGGCATCTGTGTATACACTCCCTGTCTTCCCTTAAACTAAGAGATTAAAATCACTTCATATCTTTCTTTCTACGAACCAATTCTTTCTTCTTGTACTATATCTCTATATGCAATCTTTCTCTTATATATTACCACCTTTGACCTAACCACTGCTATGAATCCGTTGTTCATCTTGTTGTGGTGATGCGGTATGGCAACCTGGACCGATGCACATATGTGCCTGGTCCTACGTTGTAGCTGACTGACTGACTGACTGCTGTCACATCCCTCTACAGTCAGCAGTACGACTTCGCCCTCAGACCTTGAGTTGCTGCTTTTAGTCTTACTGTTCTCCGATCGACCTGCCTGGCATGGTAGAACCTACAGGAACATATTTTTCAACCAATTTAGCTCGGTTGGGTCATCACGATACGCAAGCCCGACCATCGCGTCAAGATAGCAGCTTCGGTCGGGATAAAGAGGTAGTAAAACAAATGAAATAATAATAGTAACAGCAGATTGAAATTCATTCTGTTTTACAGAGTTTAGTTTGATTCACAGCTTAAATAAGTTTCCTGTGCGTTACCAACGCTTTTTAAAGTAACTATATTTGCTTAGAGTGGTGATAATTAACATGTCTATGTTTTTCATTTAAATGATGTTGAAAAATCATGAAGTAACTCAATGCTTAGATTTAGGCGTTAAGGTGACTTGGGTTGTGTAATCTCATACGTCCTCATTTTCCAAGTCTCGGAACTGAGTAGTAGAATTAGCCAGCTAGTGGACGACAGAGCTAGTTAGAAAATCGCTTTCAGTCAGAATAGCACTGCATCATTCGTAATAACTACCTATGAGTACTCATTTCTAACAAATGCTTGTGATGAATAAATTGGCTGTGCACGAGATATGTAAGTTATAGGACTCAAACAACGAGAACAATACAAACCCAGGCATGTTCAGATAATGTACCCTGAGTAAATTTAAAAAATCGCGTCCTGATTTTTCTTTCAAATGCACAAAATATGATTGTAGTAGTGATTTACTTCATGATCAGGGAAATTCGTTCATGTTTTGTCATGTTATATTTATGTTCATTTTAAGGGGAAAGTGACAAAATAACACTAATTAGATTAAGAACCACTTGACTTTTCAGCTTTATCGTACAAAACACATTCAGTCCAAAAAACGAATCATAATAAGTCTTGTCTGGGAAGAGCGTATTGACAGGTCAATGTAAGTTTGGCATGCTAGTCTAATTGATACTTATAAAATCACACTTTGCATTAAGCTTCCGAAAAAAATGAAAATTGCTTTGAAAAACGAAAGTAATACTTCATCACAAAATGAGATACTATTCTTCTGACTGATGGTGTGAATTATAACTTAGCGATAGTTTCATGCTTTCCTGTGACTATCTTAAAAGCTCTTATCGTTTTATTGCTAACGAAGTGTCGCGATCATCAAATTTCTTCGGGTTGTTGCGTCGAATACACTTTCAAAGAGGAACATAACACTTTGTTAAAGCTTCCCCAAACTTTGCGTGATCTAAACACAATCACCTATTAACTATTAGGACTAAAATTAATTGAGTACGAAAAGTTTCTCACTAACAATAAAATACAATATACATCACATAATAAATAGATTTTTGGTGAAAAGAATATAATCGTAATACTCTTATCATCACTTCAATAACAAAAAAACTAGATGTTTGAAATGAAGTCGTTAGTCTTCTATGGAAATGGGGATTTATGACTACTACCGCCATGACGTTTCAATACTAATGATAGTGGGATGTCCGCTCTCAATTCAAGTAAAACTGAACTTCTAAAACCGTTATTTTTTAACTTAATAGTTTAGGGATCAAATAAGTTTGTATCAAAACTTCCAAAGCGGCAGCCGGCAGATGGGTCATTGCATAGTGGTAGCAACGTATGAAGTTTCTACCGATAAATCACACGTTAATGCATATTTTGCCATGAAACATCGCCTGTTCGTTATCCAAGCAAGATAAAGAGGCGATTGTATAATCTCGTCTTTTAATATTCTTGCCATTGCGTAATGGATAAGTAGGCTCTAAAGATCCCGATCAACCTACTACACAGACGAATTACTGCCGGTTTTTCGTTTAAAACCGAGATAGTATAAGTCACGTAACGATCAAGTTATTGAAAAAAAATATTATTTACATCTGAAAAATTCTTTTGAGGAAATGATCTGACTAGTTTTCGACATCAGTCTTTAACCACATTGTTTTAATGATTCCGGCCAGCTTACAGTTTCCAGTCAGGAATTGAAGGCATTTTAAGAAATTCACTCTTTAAAAACGTCAGTTTCCTAATTCCTTACTAACTAATTTGACAGGCTCGTCTTTCTTTACATGAGCATGTGGACGAGAGTTCCGCTTCATCTTGTACTTTGTTCTTTCCATCAATCAGCAGTCTTTCGCGTATGCATGGGTGGTTAAGGTGATAAAATACTTCTAATCTGTGTAATACACAACTCCTATTAAGAGATACACACAATAATTCCATTGCCTATTGGTCTAATTGTCATTAGTTCACGCACAAACAACTCGTCCCACTGAAGATAAAGTGTCATAAAAATGGATCTGATATCACATGAGGTTTTCAGATTGCTTTCTTTAAGATAAAACATATGTTACGTGAGTAGTTTTCCAGTATATGTCCATAATTCCCGGGTTTTTTCTTGAATAATTTATATGAAACTTAGATATCAAGTCTTGCTACGTAATATCCACCGTGTGCACTATACAGTTGCATAACACAGGTTTTCCCACGAATATATACTTCCGAAGACCTAAGTATAACTCGACTTCGATCGAAGTCACGAAAAATTACCTTGACAGAAACAAAAATGTTTTGCGTAGTATTTCCGAGCAAATAAAATGAATGAGAAACGCGTAACTTAATGAACATTTACAAATATCAAACTTTTTAATCGCAACTTTCATAACCCTGATAATATAGGAGCGAATGTAACCAGCTTTTAAATATTGAAATACTCTCGGGATAACATATACATAACATAATCAAAAACATTGAAAGATGACCCTTACACTGATAGGCATATTCTTTTGTAAGGGGAAATCCTTGTCGGACATCACTGTATTTTGCGCGATAGATCCACAAAATTCAGTTTATCACACTCATGAGGTCAGATTGTATAAACTATACTTAGTAGATTAAAACAACTCAGAAGCAGAAATTCCCGTTTGTTCACAGGACTAACGTATTCGATAAAATGATAAATGTCCCACCTACTAGTAACTACGAGCGTGCTCTTTGCTTAAAGTTACTCTAGCAGTGTTAGGAATATTTCGATTAACTAATATGACGTACTTCAATGAAGTAAAATTCGAAACACCGTTGCACTATGATTGGTGAGTGCGAAGGGTTTTGGAAAATTATTATGAGGCTACTAGCGACTGATAAATAAGGAGGTATAGATTTGGAGGATTCGCCACTGAGAACAATGAGCTAACCATTGTGCTGTTTTTCTAAGTCCTCCCTTTCATTCCTCATTGATTTCCACTAATTGTCTGTTTGCATTGTCCTGTGCTTGTCTATTGTCTGCGCCTTATGAACTGTGCTAAGGACATTATTAAATTCTAGTATGCTGACACTGCTAGCTGAAGAAACTTTGTTACGCACCATGAATTTATCTTAGAATATTGTATATATTATGTTCATCTGGCAAGTTTACTTAGTAATCCTCAGTTCACTAACTGCAGTGCAGTGTGCCTTCCAACCTGTAACTACTTGTTCCTCTTTTATCACAGTGGTTTTGCTTGTGGTGAGCACTAACAACAGTATCCCTCAATTAAATCACACCAACAGTTGTTCTTTGTTATCTGCTGGTACTTCTCATCTTAGAATTTAGTTTCTTCGAAAATATGAATTTTAAGTTTAACTCCGTGGGACAAATGAAATATCACTAGGCCCTAGCTGAATCATCTGGGAGTCAAGTCACGGAGTACCGAACAGCTTGCCTATCAATATTTAGGTTGGGGATAACAAATGCCTATCAGAAAAGTACAATGCATATATTTTTATTGTATAATTAATAAGTAGCTAAACTATGCATATTCATGTTCCTCTTATCAACAGTTTTATTTTGACCTATAGATTATTATTATACGATTCACCGTTCTTGAGTTATGCCCAGTCTATTAATTACAGTTCCCCAAATTCACAGGCACTTTTGGCTAGATCTTGTACAAATGTTTTTTTCTGTCTTGCGGTGCGATGTGGTCTGTTTGGTTCGTATACAACCCAGTATGTTTGAAATACATGATTCATAATGCAGAGGCTGAGATTGGTGTTCTGGACTTAACAGGCAGGGCGAAGCAGGACCGGCAAAGACTCTAGACTGCTCGTAACGGCTTTATGCGTCATTGGTCCGATCGACTATTCACTGCTCTCTAATTAGCGGTATAATTACGTGTACCAGCGGAGACGAACAATTCCGACCAATGTTCCAGTTTGATACAGTTTATTTAGTTGCGACAAGATTTACTGAGCCTCATTATTATTTTGTCGCGATTGGATTTAACAGTACTACTAAAACATATGAACTGTTATGAAAGATTCTTTTAATACGTGAAAATACTGATAAGTATGTGACTTTCAAACAGATAGCTGACAGTATTTCGTTAAACGTGTGTACATCATTGAGTGCCATACACTGGACTCATGGTTGTAGTGTGCAGTAGACCAATTATATATGTTCATACGTGCTGGCTGATGGTGTATACAAGTCGTTTGCAAGTATCAAGTTTGGGATAATATGGAAATCGATTTGTATGGAGTGATTATAAGGCTCAAAAATCAACTACGCTTGTGTACCACAAATATAGGTGACACGGTGCTTGCGATTCTTTAAGCTAAATCAATTTTTGCAAAGATGATAAACAGTTTGTACCGCTCATGTGTTTATCAGGGAGAGCATAGGTTGCGTACATAGGGTGTACAGTCCTCAACTCATGTCTACGATAATGGCGTGAGTCTTTTTCGGTATAAATAATACACATAAAGTCGTAAAAACTGCGCTGTTGTTGAGGCTACCAAAGTTGCGCAACTCGTCAAAATGCCAGTATACTTACTTACTAACGCTTGTCACCTTTCGTGGTGGAGCATAGGCCGCCCACTTACATTGTTCATCCAACTCTGTTCTCGGCAAGCCCTTCCACTTCTTTACAGTTGTCACTAAACCATTTGATGCCTGCTTCCAATTATCGACTCAGTGTATTCCTTGGTCTTCCACTTCTCCGTTCCCCTTCAGTATTCCAAGCTGGGGCTTGCATCATGACTCAGTTTGGTGATTTCCGTGATGTATATCCTATCCACTTATAACACCTCTTCCGAATTTCCTCTTTAGCTGGAAGTTGGTTTGTCTTCCCCTACAGTAGGTTGTTGCTGGTGTTATCCGGCCAACAGATATCGAGTATCTTGCGTGGACAATTACTTATAAATACTTGAACTTTTCTGAAGATGGTTGTGGTAGGTCTTCACGTTTCAGCTCCACATAGTAGGAGTGACTCGACGTTCGTATTGAAGAGTTTGAAGTTGATATTGTTTGAAAGTTGGTTTGAGATTCATATGTTCTTCAACTGTGAGAATGTTGTCCTCGCTTTTCCAATCCTTGCCATTACGTCTGCATCAGATCCTCCCTGTTCATCGATGATGCCTTCCAGAGTTCCTCTATCAAGTATGATTGGGTTGGTGTTTTCTGTGTTGTATTCGAGGACCTTGCTTTTTCCTTTATGTATGTTGAGGCCTACTGAACCACAGGCTGTTGCTACACTGATTATGTTCATCCGCATTTATTCGTGTTTATAGGATACAAGGGCCAGGTCATCTGCGAAGTCCAAACCGTCTAACCGATTCCGAGCTGTCCATTGTATTCCGTGTTTCTTCTCCGATGTCGCGGTCTTCATAACCCATTCGACCTCCGGAAAGAAAGGAAGAAGGAGAGTAAGCAGCCTTGTCTGACTCCGTTCCTTACTTAGAATGTATCTGTCAGCTGTCCTCCATGCACGACTTTGTAGTGTATGAATTCCGTATGATGATAACGGTCTTTTCAGGTACAGCATATTGTTGAAGAAGTTTCCGTGAAGTCCTCCAATCCACACTGTCAAATGGCATCTCATAGTCAATTAATTTGATGTACAGTGACGAGTTCCATTCAACCGATTACTCAACTTTGTTCCGTAGTGTTGTGATTCGGTGTGCACACAATCCTTACCAAGTACAGCCTGTTAGTCTCGAAGCTGTGCGTTTATTGAGTTTTTCATCCAGTTCAACAACACTCTGTTAAAAACATTTCTTGGTACAGATAATGGTGTGAAGCCTGTTTACTTCTTGCACTCGCTGAGATTTTCTTTCTTTAGTACCTTGATGAGGTGTCCTTCTTTCAGGTTCATAGTCACTTGTTCGTCCTCCCAAATCCTCCTGAATAGGTGAGGCATTTTCGCAGTTACTTTTATGTTTGACTTCAGAGCTTCAGTTCGTATATTGTCAGGTCCTGCTGCTATCCTCCTCTTCATTTGTCTGATGGTCATCTTGATTTCTTCGACAGTTGGTGGAGTGGTATCTATGGGACGGTCTATATGTGCTCCATCGATATCCAATAGACTCAATGGAGCTGGTCTATTCAAGAATTTTTCAAAGTACTCTACACACCGGTGCTTCTGTTCTGGGATCTAGGAGATCGGCCTGCCTTCTGTGACTTTGACCGATCTCTCTAGTTTACTATATCTACCTGCAAATTTCTTCGTTGCACCACATAGTTGTCTTATATTCCCTTCTCTCGCACCCAGTTACACTGTCGTTACTAGTTCTTCCACGTGATTCTGCTTGTCGGCTTTGATGATCTTCTCCACTTGCTTGTTTGCTTCTGCGTACTCAGCTTGTGCTTTGGCTTTCTCTGCTCATGTTCGGCTGTCGTTAAATGCTGTCTTCTTGTTTTTCTTTTCCCGAGTCTTCCCCAGGGTTTCGATAGAGACCCATCCCTTATGTTTTTGTCGTTTTTAATGCGATTTCGGCTGATTTTAAACATTTTGTCATACCTTTATGCCCGAAATAGACTGAGTGGAGGTATCAGATTTCTTTAGGTTTTTAATTATTATGTATCTGCCTCAGACGATAATAACTCCCGCCGAGTTATTAATATCGCCTTCTCTTGGTAGATGTATAAGCCACAAAACTAGCATATTCCAGAAGATGAATCAGCCTCATGCACAAAAGGTACAGTTATGTGCAGCTTCACAAGGGATTGAGAGAACATCTAAACGCTACAACGTAGCACTTAAGCACATCTTCTTCGAAGTTTCATTCTTTAGGTCGCCAAAATTTTTGTGAAGGAAGCCAGTGGCACAAATATGCACTACTCTCGAGCGATTCAGAAAGCTCACTTAAATGTATAATTTTTAAAGTTAAAATCACCAAAATCTATGTTGAGATATACATAATCATGCTACAAGTATTAAGAGTTTAATAACGCATTAACCAGTAATACATTTATAGTCAAAATATGCTACTCCAGTCAAATCAAAAGCCAGAAGTGAAGAGTTTAGAAGTTATATTTGAAAATCTATCAGTATATCACGGAACGTTTCCTTCGATTTCGAGATTTTCCGTACTGATTATGATAAAAGCACTAATCAGTGCTACCTGTCCCACATGAGACAGATCGTTTTCGCAAAGAACTCTTCGAAGAGTTTGAGAGCGTCTGCGGTCAGGAAGAATATTATGGCAACGTGCTATAGTGTGACAGAATTCTCTGACGTCATTTCGTGTTGTTTGAGGCCTTTCTTTAACTCAATAGACCTCAGCGTTGGGAGTGCTGGCGGCCCCCAGAATCCGATCGGCAGATGCAACCAGCTCGTCTACAGCGTTGTTTTGAAATAAAGCAAGCACTGGCTGCACCTGTTGGGGAAGCTCAGACAGGAAACGTTGTCTAAACAGGCCGTCGTCAAAGTTCCGTCGACCAGTGACCTCTCGCATTCATAGCAACATTTCTGTTGCTGAGTCACGTTGTAGATTGATGTTATTAAAGAGTTAATATAACCTTTGTCGGTCGGTTAGATATCCACGTTTAAGAATGGCCTTTCTTAAAGTTTCGTAAGCTTCCGAGACATCACTAGTAAACATATCAGGTGCGATGCACCTATAGAAATCGCGCGGTAGGGCTTTCACTACTGCAGAGAGCTGTGCACGTGGGTTCGACACCGTACTTGTGGAAGTCAGTTTCTGTGTAGTAGAACCAGGCTCCTATTTTGTCAGGCCGAAACGGCACCAGCTGAAAAGAGGGAGGCAAATGAGTCATAATCTTAAATAACTTGGAAGTCTGTCCCGTCATGATGGATATAAAGTATACCAGTGAACGAGAAAAGAATCCGAAAATGTGAAAACGATACCACAATATGTAAACTGCAACAATTAAGAAGTGATATACGATGTTCCGACCAAAAATTAGACGGGAATGGTGTGAACAACAGCTAACTTCGAAGTCATACCTCGTGGTCGGTATCTTAACACTTTTACTCCGTCGTCGTAGTAAGGTGCTATTGATGCTTTGAAGACCATATAACATAAAGGACATGATTACGGAAATATATTAGTTAGAGTAGGTACAAGTGAAAGTGTGACCAAAATCGCAGGAACCGGCCCATGACGTACGATCAAGTGATGTGAGCTGGTTTTCCTCGACCTTGACATGGATCGATGGACTGTTCGACATCCAGTGAACCAACTGTCAGCTGATTTGGCTGGGACTCAGCGATATCTCACTGGCCCAACACTTTTTTCCTTATTAGATGGCATCTACTCTTTGCAATCTAATTGTAAATTCCGGCGTATTGGATAGCAAAATTTTAATAAGCATTTTGCATAAATATCCCCTGACCGTTGATTGCTGTTCTTTTTTGGGATTCAAGTGATGAAAACGCGGCTTGTCACTGAAAACCTTGTTTTTGTGCAAGCCAACCTTAGTGTAAATATTTTTTGTCAAGTAAATTTTCCTTGAAACCACATTGAACCTCTTACTCGGATCGAGTGCGTTGACGTGTATAGGCATCATGTTTTAGCTAAGAATCTTTCTTTGCATGTGAACGTAAACCTCTTACTAATTTTTTATAGATTGCGGATGAAAAATTTTCTCTGTCATTTGCAATGTGAACGTTTCATTGTTACTCTTACGTAAATGTCAGTGATAACTGTATATGTAATAATTGTTAATGACCTTTTTTCATTTACACCACTATGTTGATTATTCTCGGGCGCGTATATAACTTGCTTAGCCAATGTGATTTGAAGGATAACTTTTGAAGTGAACAGTATACTAGTAAGTTAAGTCTACTAAAATTAATTATTTCACTTGTCAATACTGTGAAAAACGAGACTTTGTGTAATTTTGAATAACACTAGACAAATCAGTATTGATTTAGGGTAAAGTGTTAATTTCGGGACTTTTCCCCCAGTGAGAAGCGCTTATGAAAAAAACACTATCTAACCCAGGCTAGGAAAAAAATGACCTTTTGATGCATTGTTGCTTATATTCACAATGACTTTTACTAAGGATTTTCTCCGAAATTTATATATAGTTCATCTTTATTTCACTGTTTTGTCCGTTTTGGGAGTATTGCAAATAATTCTTGAGTGTGCGTTTTGTTGTTGACTTTGTCACTTGGTTGATACAGTCTGAATCCAAAAACAGTACAGATTAGTACATGGTACTCACGGAATAGACAATCGTATGTTTCTTGTATATTATCTTTGTTGTTTTGGAAATGAAACTCGAAAATTAGAAATTAGGTAAGCAGTGGTCGAAACAAAAGATAACAAGCTATAGTCCATACTTTAAGATAGTGTGGAATGTTTAATGAAGCCAGATGATGAAATATATCCAGATAGCTACTCAGTCCTTGCTTATATTGTCACCCCAAGTGTATTTACGTCAAGTAAGCGCCAATATCTGCCGGTGGTTGATGTTTAAATAAACTTATTTCATTGAAACATGTAAGTGCTACTCAAGATTAATGATGAACCATAATAGAGAACCCTAACTACAGAAACGATCGAGCTTGTGAGCTGACTGTGAATACTGACCATTATTAAAATATGGCAATATACAAAAGCTATAATCAACAGACTAATAATGGAAAAACTAATCGATAAAACCTAAATGAATATGAGAATTGGTGACAGTCCGTGTTTTTGTCCAGCTCACCAATGTGGAGTGATGCTCAACAGATCGCCGTCAATTGCCCCGTGCTACGCACCGCTGGCAACATTTAGCCAACTTAGATTAAACGATTCTCAACATAACAATAAGTTTCCAAATATATCTTTAAACTCATTTTCTGGCTATTGATTTAACTGGGTTTAAGATCCCTCGGTCACAAAGGTGTGACAGACCAAAACAATGTCAAACTCCGGATCCTTATTTCTGATTCAATAAGCAGCAAGGATTACAGACTATAAATCGCAAGTATAGGTGACACAAAGAAGTTGTCTCTATTGGATGATAAATGGTGAATGCTGCATACTTATCCAATGACTGAATTGAAAGTGATTGAAAAAAGATGAGGAAACACGAGTATCACTCTGGACTCATGTCAGTGATATTGGTACGAAAAACTCTTAGTGTTTAGGTAGAGGAGACAAATTCGTTTTTAGTTGGCGGGAGTTTCACTCGGATGATCATGAAGCCAGCCCACAAATTGAACTGGACAGGTAAGTCATCGAGTATTTGTATCGCAAGCATTTACTAGATAACAATCGCAAAGAAACAATACTTCAACAATTATATAAGTCAGTTATCGACGGAGTTCGCCTTGATAGTTGCATCTGTTGAACACATCACATTTATCAGCTGTTAGGTCCTAAAAATCTATATTTAGTGGTGATGAGAATTCGTTTTGAATTAACCTATTTAATGTCAGTGAATCATTGGTGCATCAGAAATAACCAGTGCTGCTTTAGGTGTTTCGGACCATTTACGTCTTTAGATTTGCTCACATAATAGGTATGCCGAACCAGCCTTGAATGATGGGTTACGTTGTTTGGTTGAAAGTTTCGAAAAGAAAATGACTGATCACTCATTGATAAGCTTAACATTTAGCTTATTTTGAGTGAAATAAACACATAATAACATCAGAGTTGAATAAATGCACTAGTTCGGATGTATGCTATAATGTCACAATAAAATAACAACATTGTTTATGCGCTGAAAGTTGTGATGAACGTTCATTTGAGCTGTATTAGTTACACAACCGAATGCGTAAATACAAATGCATATGACCAGGTGCAGATACCGTAGTCATTTTGTAAAGGCCGATGCAGAAGGCTTATTATTTAGCTCTAAGTAACATATTACTAAAGGTAATACGACGAAGTATCTTGTTAAGACCCAGGTTGAGATTATTTTTGTGCATGCAATACGTTTTATTAATATCGCCTCGCGAGGTATGAAGATACATGATATCGACTACGATATAAAATAAGACTAATCTGTGTGAAATTAACTATGAAATGTTACTAAGCATCATAAACATAGTAGAAAATTATATAATGCAATTCTGATATTCATCTGGGTTACTGTTGCCTTTATGTAATGAAGATTTCAAGAAATGTTATTGTTATAACTGTGACCCGTGTGCGCCGTTAATGTATCGCGTAACGATACAGCCAATCAGGGAGCAGTAAATTATCGATCGGGTCAGTGACGCGTAAACCCATATGAAATCGGCCGAAGCTGCTACCTTGACGCGGTGGTCGGGCTTGCCTATCGTGATGACCCAACCGAGCTAAATTGGTTGAAAAATATGTTCCTGTAGGTTCTACCATGCCAGGCAGGTCGATCGGAGAACAGTAAGACTAAAAGCAGCAACTCAAGGTCTGAGGGCGAAGTCGTACTGCTGACTGTAGAGAGGTGTGACAGCAGTAAGGTGTTTCCTTCAGACAACCAGCATGACAGCGATGCTGCCTTCCCACAAGGAGGGGTGGGGTTAGAAAAGGTCGACCCCAAAAATGTCACACCTCACCTTACCTCACGGATTTCCGTCTCCGGCGGTAAAGCCCCTTGAAGAACGGAGCTAACCCATTAAAAACCTTTCACGAAAAGGCCGTGCGCAACCGGCCTCAAGCAGTTGTCTCTTGGACTCTGAGGTCACGCTTCCAGGTCGTTAAGATCAACACTAATCTGAATTCCTTTTCAGGTTCCTCAGGAAGTACCTTTCCATGGTGTGGGCAGCCGGGAAGTGACATCAGCCCTCATACCCGTAACAGCACACGAGACCAAGGTGGTCACATTCAAATCCTTCCCGCACCTCCTAATACCTCTCTTATCTCCACGACTAACCCACCTCACGTCTCTTTATCACCTCGCACTGCTAGAGCAAACGATTCGAGTACGTGGAACGCCATTCCTGGTCTCCTGAAACCACGCTCTAAACTATACGTAGGAGCTTTTAACGTCCGAACACTGTGCCAAATAGGACAGCAGGCTTCCTTAGCTAGGACTTTAGAATCTCGCGCCATTGATGTGTGCTGCGTCTCCGAAACGCGCATACAGGATCCAAGTAGCGTCATTCATTTCACCTCACCATGCCAAAATAAAGAACCGACTCGATTCACACTCCGTGTATCTGAAAGCCCAGATGATGCTTCTCGTGGCCTCCCCGGCCTAGGTATAGCATTGAGTCCTAGGGCAGAACTAGCTCTCTTAGACTGGATCCCAGTAGACAGTCGTTTGTGCGCTGTCCGACTAAACGGAACAATAAGGACTCGGAAAGATAGGGACACTCGTCGTTGCCTCTTCGTCGTCTCTGCCTATTCTCCCACTGACTGCAGCTCAGATGATGTAAAAGATGAGTTTTACAGAAAGCTCTCCGACCTTCTCCGAAAAGCTAGGCGCTCGGGTGTAGTAATAGTGGCCGGTGACTTTAATGTTCAAGTAGGTAAACTAAGCGAAAGGGAAAGACACCTAGGTGGATCTTATAGCATCGTGGCTGAAAGAACAGATAATGGCGACCGTCTGTTGCAGCTATGCTCAGATAGGCGCCTGTTCCTTGAAAGTACTAACTTTGAGCATAAGGAAAAACATCTTTTAACATGGCGACCCCTAATTCGTCCCAACGTTGGACCCAAATAGATCACATCGCTATCAGCCACCGATGGAGGGGCTCGATAGAAGACTGTCGCTCATTCTGGAGCACATGCTTAGATTCAGATCATGCTCCAGTACGAGCGCGTATTTGCTTGCGTCTTACTGGACGTAAAAAGACGCTGCATGTAAACCTCTTAGGGGCCTACTAAATGACAGTCAAGCTAAGATTATATTTCAGAAACAACTAGGAAAACAGTTAGGCAGCCATGTATGTGATGCCCACCCCGAGGCAGCATGGAATGATATCCGAAAAGCTGTGAAAACAGCAGTGATATCTGCTAGTACGGTAAACCACAAGGTTAGGGAGAAACACTGGATCTCAGCAGCATCTATCTCACTGATAGATGCTCGGAAACTCATTCCACCTGGCTCTGAACATAATGAAGAGCGGAGTCAGCTTAAGCGCAAGCTGACAAGAAGTCTACGCAACGATCGTGAACAGTGGTGGGTAGCGAAAGCAAGAGAGATGGAAAAGGCAGCGGCAATAGGTAATAGCAGACAATTGTTCAGACTTATTAAGGAAACCGGTATTGGGAATTCGACTGTTAGCGAAACAATCTCAGAGGAAGATGGACATATTACACATTCTCAATCCAGGAGATTGGATCGATGGGCAGAACACTTTAGGGATCAGTTCAACTGGCCTTCAGCCACACTTCAGTTTCCCACGATCTCCAGGCAACCTGGATGGTAAATTACTTTAGATCCTCCGACTCTTTACGAAGTTGAAAAAGCCATAGGAAATCTGAAGTGTGGGAGAGCAGCAGGCCCTGACAGGTTTACTCCTGAGATTTTCAAGAATGGCGGTCCAGTATTAGCAGTGGGATTGACTGTGGTCTTGGGTAAAATTTGGGAACTGGACAAAATCCCATCTGACTGGTCTCAATCACTGATTGTGTCAGTCTATAAGGAAGGACAAAAGTCTTCTTGTGACAATCACAGAGGAATCAGTTCGACAAATATAGTGTCTAAAATATTAGCTTCAATAATACTTCGACGCCTAACTAAAGCTCGTGAAGAGCAGATTAGAGAAAACCAGGCTGGTTTTCGACCTGGACTTGGTTGTATAGATCAGATACTCGCACTACGTCAGGTTCTAGAACACAGACACACATTCAGACGCCCCACAATGGTAGTATTTCTCGACCTTAAGGCAGCATTCGACTCTGTTGATCGTGAGGTTCTATGGCAGTGTTTGTCATTGACAGGAGTACCAAAGAAGTACATTAACCTTATAAAGGCTCTCTACTCGAACACAAATGGTAGAGTGAGAGCTTATGGCGAACTGTCATCAGAATTGATTACCTCAAGTGGTGTTCGTCAGGGCTGTCCACTCTCCCCATTCTTGTTTAACTTTGTGGTCGACGTACTTTTAGAGATAACACTCTCCTCATCTAAATTTCCAGGGGTTGAACTTCTACCGGGAGGTTCACTTGTTGACTTAGAATATGCAGATGACATAGTTTTATTTGGTGAAGACGCTGACAAAATTCAGAGTCTTCTGACCACTCTAAGCAACAATGCAAGCATGTTCGGGATGCGATTCTCTCCCTCGAAATGTAAAATGTTGCTTCAGGATTGTGTTACATCGACACCCGAACTAGTGATAGGGAGTGAAGTAGTTGAGTGTGTCGACCGCCTCACTTATCTTGGAAGTCTCATCAGCCCTTGTAGTTTGGTGTGTGACGAAATCTCAGCACGGATACAGAAGGCTCGACTAGCTTTTGCCAACTTGCGTCATTTATGGCGTAGGCGAGATATCCGTCTATCAACCAAAGGACGTGTTTACTGCGCAGCAGTTCGTCCCGTCCTTCTTTATGGCAGTGAAACATGGCCGGTAAGAGTAGAGGATATCCGTAGGTTACTAGTATTGGATCATAGGTGTCTTCGAAACATTGCTCGTATATCATGGGACCATCGAGTAAGTAACGCAGTTGTTAGGAAACGGGTACTAGGTAAGGATGGCAAATCAATTGATGAAGTAGTGAAACTTCATCAGTTGAGATGGCTGGGACACGTGTTACGTATGCCCAACGACCGACTGCCTCGATGTGTGGTGTTTTGTTATAAAGGAGTAGATTGGAAGAAAGCTAGGGTTGGCCAAACCAAAACATGGCACAAGTCCATGAAGTCACTGACAAGTGAACTGAGTCATGTTGGTAGGTGTAGACTACCTGGTTGGGGACCGCGAGATGATAGCAACCGATGGTTAGAGACCCTGAATGACATGGCTCAAAATCGTTTGCAATGGCGCAGGTGCATCCACTCTCTGTGTTCTCCCAAATTCTAATCTTCTTAATTTGTCATGTCCCTTTTCTTTTCCTCTTTCCAAATTTGTTTCACTGGATTATACTCTTTAAATAACATCTCCAAACCCTAATCTTCCCGATTACTGCTTATACTCTTATTACCTCTACCACTACGGGATTTGAATCGACAACTGCATCTCTGTGCTAATGTGGTGTGGCAACTCGAACTGATGTACGTGCGTACGAAGTTCTACGTTGTTACTGACTGTCTAAACCCGTATGAACAGTCTAGATTGTTTATTGGTACTGCTTCCTGTCTAGCACAGCCAGTTATGTAAAGAACACCAATCCGAGCCTCTGTGATATGAATCATTTATAACAAACATACGGGGTTTATATATCAATTTAACAGACCACATCGTACCATAAAATAGGAAACAATATTTGTAGAATACTTTGCCAAATGAGGGAGGTAGTGATTAATAAAGAGGGTATAATTCAAGAATGGTAAGTCGTATATTAATAGTTCATAGGTCAAAATAAAGCTCATGATAAGAGGGACACGAATATGAATAGCTTAGTTATTCAACAATTATACGATAAAAATGTGCGGATCCATAAATGGATCACAAAGTTACCATTCATTATGCTTATCAGGACATAAGTTATCTAATGCTATCTAAATCCACAGGAATTCAGATCAAATACGGGGTATTATTTAATTAATTCTTTGATTGCCATAGCGTTGTGTATTATCGACCGTACCAATGACGCATAAAGCCGTTACGAGCAGTCTAGAGTCTTTGCCGGTCCTGCTTCGCCCTGCCTGTTAAGTCCAGAACACCAATCTCAGCCTCTGCATTATGAATCATGTATTTCAAACATACTGGGTTGTATACGAACCAAACAGACCACATCGCACCGCAAGACAGAAAAAAACATTTGTACAAGATCTAGCCAAAAGTGCCTGTGAATTTGGGGAACTGTAATTAATAGACTGGGCATAACTCAAGAACGGTGAATCGTATAATAATAATCTATAGGTCAAAATAAAACTGTTGATAAGAGGAACATGAATATGCATAGTTTAGCTACTTATTAATTATACAATAAAAATATGTGTTGTATTGGTTCAACTCTCAAAAGTTACCATTTATAATTCTCGTCGGAATATAACAATGTTGTCGTGAACTACCAACGTGGGTGATCTGTGTGAATGACTGGGAGCCCACTTGTGATGCATGGAAGTTGTGTGACCTCTCAGCTTACATCGAAGTCACACTTCGTGGTTATTACCTGATGTGGAACACCCCCGCGTCGTATCTAGACACCGTGATCACTTTGATGACCGTATAGCTGTGACGATTAGAATTACTGTACGAACTAGGAATCCCAAGAATGAAGCAATCTAGACAAAGAACTACGTAAGCACGAACCGACCTATTTATTCTGATCCAACTCTGAGATAGACGAACTGAAAAAAAATAATTAAACCCATGTTATTTGTGGACATCCATAATAACCTGGAGACCTGACGTACTAAAACGTAAATTCCCAGATTAATTTAATTAAGGGTGAAATATAAGCCACTTTCTGGCTATAGAATAAAGTTATTCACCGCCTAGTGTCTATGCATGTAGTTACTTCTAGAGCTACGCCCTGGGTTTCCCAAGTCATTTCAGTAATAACGTAGTGTGCGCTACTGATGTCAACAGGTATAATAATGTGTATCATCAATCGAAAGTGGAATGCCTAGTGACAGAAGGTTAAGAAGATCGAAGAGAACAAGAACAGAGAGTGATTGGTGTGGAAATGAAGGAACAATCAAGCCTGAGACAATTGATTGACATTTTGCGAAGGAAGTATTTACTGCATAGTTCTCAGATTTCGCCAAGATATTCTGTAATGTACTGAAATACATTTGGTTGATCTCACTTGTGTTCTCGTTCGCTACAGTACTACTAGTATATGATAATCGAAAGACAACAATCATAGCACTAATACGATTATGACCTAACAAGTGGTGACTTCCAGTAAATTGATGAAGTAACGATAAGAATTGCTAGGCGCAGGTATGCATTACGTTTGTATATCAACGACCTAAATGTTATTGTGAGTACGACAGCTGTAGACAACGCCAGCTATCAAACTACACGGACCAAGATTGACTTACATTTACAGCACATTAAACTTACTGTCACGTTAAAGACACCATACCATCTTGTGTCCAGAAATAAATCTACGTTTGGAGGGCAACGCCGTTCCTATTCCCGACAGACTTTAGTATCAGCCAATGACGGAGCCCGAAAAACACTAATTGTAACCATCTGTTTGTGTTGGAGGACGAAAATTAAATCAATAAATTAGCCAAAGTCAAATTGTTGTATAAAATTTCTGTTCATCCGCGATGATTTTATGGTCATAATAAACCCCCACCATTTTTACGACAATCGTTCCATAAAGATCGCCAGTAGTTAACTGCGTACCTTTTAATTGCGCTACAGAACCCAAATAATTAACCTATGCAGTTTGCTCACATAGAAAAAAACTATTAATATAATCTAGCTCGTGGTACATTGCGCCCTAGTATTTGCTTTGCATGCTCCTTTATACCACATAAGAGTCAGCAGTCATAATACCTCAACACATATTCGGAGAGAAATTCCAACTTAACCAACATTTGATGTATGGCAAACTTCCCCAGGTTGCTCTTTGAATAGATAAAGTTATGAAATATGAAATAAGCAAAACACATGTATTGTAAAATAAGTACAAAAAGAGTCCTAGTATCTTCCGATTGAGTGCAAAAATAAGAAAATTTTACAAATTGAATTCACTATACCATAAGATAACCAATAAAAAAATCAAGAAAATCAATCACATGTTACAACCAACCAAAACAAAAATACTATACAGTTTTACGTTGTTCTTCATGGGAATAATGCCAAAATACAAATGATATGCACCCAGTATCCCAAGTTGCTTTCAGGACTGAATCATTCAACGTCTTTTTCGTGTAACAATGATTCCATTGGGAAAAATCTGAATTACAGTCTGTTCCTTCCGGTGGAGGCTTTATTTGTACAGAATTGACACAACGACGACATTTGAATCTGAAACATAATTCAAAAAACAACTGCACTTCCGGTAATGTAATAAACTCAGGAATATTGAAGTTGATAAACTTGACAAGAAATTCTTTGATTAGAAAATCTCACAGATAAAATATTAACTACTTTCCACTATGCAATGTTGATTACAAAAATTGTTAATATACTCCCGAGTAAAACAATATTGAAATACATTTCTCTTTGATGGTTTTTATCAGCAATAAATTTCGTAGTCGGCATCAAACCATTGGGTCAAAGATGAACATGATACTCGACTAGTTGTTTTTTGGACAGCTAATTAATGTATGACAACCTCACAATAATGTTAGCAATAACTGGTTTGTCCTAAAACACAAATTTTCATTTGTTCATACTCACACATTCAAGAAACCTACAGTTACGACGAATAATGGGGCCACCAATTACCTATTGATAATGTAAACGAAGTTTGCATGACATAACAATTCGTTAAGTCAAAAAAAATGCAGAATTAGAAATCAAAAGTAGTGGTGAAAAATTGTTGGTCTATTAAATACTATTAATATAGGGGATTTGTGGAGAATACAGTTTTTACATGGACTGAGTATTTGTTAGACCACCGTTTGGAACCTGGAAGTAATGGGCATTCGCCACTTCCTGGGATGGCACTCTTCAGCAGTGCGCACCCACCACCCCCGCACAAGGGGTCGAATCTAGAACCCTCAGACTTACATACGGATGCTTAATCTTTAAACCACTAAACTGGAGTCCAACAGTGTTAATACCCAATTCCAATCAATTCTGGATATAACACAACCCTCATCCACCGCCTGTGGTAGATAACTGTCTCATATATCAACATGGTTGAACTCCGCTGGTCACATCAGAGTCATAGTTGCGCACCGCTAAAGAGTCCCGTAATAAAACGAAACAGCATTCCAGTGCTTCCAAATTTTCAACGGCGGTCTAAAGACCGGGTTATTGATATAAAATATAAACATTAGAAGGAAACATTTTAGTGCATAAGAAAATTAGGTTACTAACAATAACCAATGGTTTGTGTGGTCAAATAAAAATCAAAGGCGAAGATTACACATAAAAATGAATTGCAGCCAATGAATTAAGGAATATAATTTAACACAACAGAAGTAGCATACTCAAACACATTCTGTGTGCAAAAATGGTCAAGTCTGAAAAGATAGATTCTAATACATATTGCACGAAAAATCAGGTTTTGAAAGTTTGATATTCTAGAAAGCCCCATGACGTTCTGATTGGATGGAAACACTTCAGCTCTTTTAGGGCCTCTGGAGGATCCGTTGTAGTTTTTGGAAGCCGCCCCAACAGTAACCATATCCTTTATATAAACTCCAAGTACACCACTTATTAAAGATTACAGTAGATATGTGTAAACACTAAGACCACAACACTCTATATTTTTGATTGAATTAGAGGTAAAAGTGCACAATACAATGAATACAATACATTTAAAAATAACAAAATAGTCCAATTTTACAAATAATATTAACTGAACCAACCTATCATGAGTATCCGATAACGTCTCAAAATGGTACATGAAAAGCTCCCTCAAATCATCGAGACTAAAGTGACGTTCAACTTCTTCCTGTTGATCAACTACACAACTGCTGAGAGCTTTTTTATGCGCTTGGCGTTGAAGCATCTTCTCTTCAATGGTACCTGTCTAAAATTTCATGATAATTGTGAAAGTAAACAATGAATAACGAGTTTTATTTGAAAAGATATTCAATACAGAATACTGATATAATTGAATAGATGTAAAAGTCTCGGATAAAAACAACTACTCACATTTTACAGTTTACATCACAAAATGACCTTAGCTAAACTTTCAGGTCTTGTTATAGGTACTCGAAGATCCTGGATACGATCTCCGACGAGGCCGTAGATGCGAAATGCATAATAGTCCTATAATAGGATGAAACAGCTAACCACTGCTTTGTGGTTCTCAACAGTTGTTTAATCAAAGTTAGTCCGCGATACAAGGAACAAACCTCAATACTCCGTTAAAAACCGCTTATACTAATATGCTTCTAATGTTATAGAAATATACTCATCCAGTTAAAATATTCTATGACAACAAAATGTTGGTTAGAAATGGCAGTGCATCAGTATAACATAGCACCACCTTCCACCCGATATAATAAAATAACGTAATAACTAGTTCAAGAGTGTTAATAAACGATAAAAGCCTACCGAAATAAGTCGATAAATGTAGCACTGTTTCTTCTGACCATCGCGCCATACACGTGCCATCGCTTGATCATCATTAGCCGGATTCCAATCAGGATCAAACATAACAAGACGGTTAGCACCAATTAAATTAAGACCACAGCCACCAGCTTTACTGCTCAACATAAAGACAAAATCACGTGACTGAAAATGAAAAAAAAACATAAATGACAACCACTCGGTCAAATTAATTAGATTTAATGTCCAGTAGATTTGTAGCTCGTGAAGGTGATTTGCATAGAGCTACAGTCTCTGGATTGTGTGGTGCAATCGTGAAGCTTACACCATCTTTTGGATAAAAAACTAAATTCAATAAAAAAATGTACTTCTGACGTCAACACTTTTTACTTTCAAAATGGCCTTATATAAACAAATGAGTGGAGTAGCTATGGGATCTCCAGTATCTCCGATTGTTACAAATTTATTTATGTCCTGCATTGGGTCGCTAATTTTTGCCAGTACCATCAGACCACGCATCTGGCTCAGATATGTAGACGACACGTTTGTCATTATAAAAAAAGACTTCTCTTAGAAATCTTTTCCCAAACACATGAACATACTCTCAGAACACATCAAATTCACTTTTGGAAAGGAAGACGAACATAGTGAACTACTTTTCTTGAACTGTTTAATTAAAAGGAATTCTAATGGTAGCCAGAAGAATTACAACAGATATTGACAACGTACAAAATTAAAGCATTCCATAAGGCAACTAACATTCTAAGAAACGCTTTGGTTAGAATAAAAGATAAGATCCCATTCACTTCCCCACAAAACTGTGTCTACAAATTAGGTTGTGTCGATTACGATGCGTTATATATTGGAGAATCTTCCCGTGAGATATCGATTCGTGACAGGGAACACTTAAATTATACAAAAAGACCTGATAATCCTGTACATTAAATCATTAATAGCAGTACACGCTACTTTGAGTAAACACCAAATTGATATTAAAAATATCAAAATAATTCAGAAAGGCTTTCCCAATTATAAAGAGATGCGAGTAGCCGAAGCGTTTTACATAATGCTTAGTACTTCTGCCATCAATAGGAAAGAAGGCTTGAATATTCATTCAACCTGGACTGTTTATCCAAACAACGAAATTTGACCTTACTTATTTTCCACACAATCTACACACACACACACACACACACACGCCTAGTTTGAACCCCACTACTTCATACTACAAATGTATACATTTTTCACTTTTCATACACACATTCTGATGCACGACTTAATACAGTGACTAGTCATACAAATTCACTTTGACCAAGAATAACTTGACACTGATATAGTCAGACCTATTATAACTTTGATTGTACTAAAAACATTCTGCATAGTTTTTTTGTACTATTTAAACTTGTGTGAATTTATTTCAGTTATTTATTTACATTAAGTCAGGAAACGTCAGAAAAACAATTTTTACACTCATTGGGATATAATAAGAAATATATTTATTATTAAATTTCTACTCAATGCTCGATTTATTTGAAACTGTCGAAACTTGGCATTGATACCTAAAACCAAATTCAAGTTTAACAGAACAAGTTTTTAGTCAAACGTACGAAAATTCTAATACCTCTTATCCATCTGAAGTCTGTGTGGACGTTGTTCAGAAACGCGATAACGGTTTAACATGCGATAGTGAATTCGACAGTTTGTTAGAAATGAATTTACATTTTAAAAAAATTTAAGTTAGCTAAAATCAATCAGCTACAACGTAGGACCAGGCACATACATGCATAGGTTCAAATTGCCATACCTCATTAGCACAACAAGATCAACAACGAATTCATAGAATCACTTAATTCAATAGTGATAATAAATAAAAGAAAGATTGCATACAAGGATATAGTACAGGAAGAAGGAATTAGTTCTTAGCAAGAAAGATATAAAGCGATTTTAATCTTATAGTTTAAGGGAAGACAGAAAGTGTATACATCTATGCCATCGTGATCGATTCAGAGTCATGTCAACCAGTGTCCAATCATTGGTTGCGATAGTCATACGGACCCCAATCAAGTAGTCTGCATCTACCAACATGGCTCACACCAGAAGTTAGGGACTTCAAGCACTGATGCCACGTTTTGGTTTGGCCGCCCCCAACTTCCTTCCAACTGTCTCCAACATTAGTCAGCATTGCGCGTCTTGGTAAACGGTGTTCAGGAATACGTAACACGTGGCCTGACCATCTCAGTCGATGAAGATTTACAATATCATCAGTTGATTTACCATTATTCACTAATACCCTACGTCTAACCTCACTATTACTTACCCGGTGATCCCAGCAGCTGCGAGCAACATTTCTAAGGTATCTGTCATCAAATACTAGTAGTAGTTAGCCAGATGCAAAAATACAAATGTCAACATAACTAGCTTAAACATCTTAGTAATCAAGTATACCTGCAAACTAGGTTATTGGTCACATTCATTATGAGGGTAAGAAATAAACTACAATCGACTAAACCAAAGAAGAATTCAAATCGAATAGGTACGAATAATAGACTAAATTCACTGTGAATAAAACTACAATCAGTAAACAGAGAATAAGATTTTTGATCAATGATACTTTTAAATTACAATGTTTGAAGAACAGCATTTATAGCACTCATATTAATAATAGGAAAAAAACAAAAGAAGCACTTTTGGAAGCATTACATATAACCACTGGTTGTTTGTCAATTAGGAGTGTGCATTAATCCTCACATTAAATGTTTACGAATGAATAATAAAATTCACCTAAAAGGGAATTCTTTCTATGCATATAATTCTGTGATTAATCTTTACAAAGCACTTTAAAACTGACGATATATAAAGCAATCAATCTATGCAGACACTGACAACAGTGACCTGAAATAGCCCCAAGATGTTAGTCTATATAACTGCAGCTAAAGGAAGTTAACAAAATGGAAACACAATGTCAATTGTTTTAAATAAAGTTAATTCACACAGCATGAATGAAATCGGGTGAAAGGAAAATTATAAAACAACACTGAAATTGGAAATCTAAACAAAGATAAAGAATAACTGTTTACTAAACCAGTAAAATCTCAAGCAAATACTTATTCCAAGTCATCACAAACTACGTTCACGGACTTAAATGCAATCAAATAATGAACAATTTGTTATGAAGATTATAGTGCAATCAGATAAGAATTTACTTACAGTTGGATCGTTAAACTGTTCGACAACTTTTGCTCGTTTTTTTATTGTCATTGTACCGTCTAGTCGTACAAAATTATACCTGTAAATACAGAAACTCGAAAATATAATTTCCAAAATGTTAATTAGACAATTTTATAGAAATATAAAGTTTAAAAAACTAATCTTTTTTCAGTAAAGAGACGGATGTGGATGATTTGATAAAGTAACAAGAACTGTACCGGCTGAAAAATTCCACAGGGGAGTAACAATATCACAAAAATTAACGAACTGTTTATAACTTGTTTTAGCACTAAAGATGAAGTTCACAAGTCTTAATTGTGAGTCTAGACGCATATATTATGTTAAACGAATTAGACTTTATCACTTTATACGTTTGAATAGTCATGAATAAATACGCCTGATCAACATCATACAAAACTTGTTTCATATTTTATCACAAATCGTAAAAAGTTAGTAAAACTAATAAGATACGGCTGTGATACACAGGAAGACATTGTTATGATCCTATGCTCAAGCACATCATTATTGCACAAATAAGTAAGATAATATTCTACATCAATTATCTTATTCAAACTTATTACCTAGTGATAACAATCAACAGGGTGTTCACTAACATTGCCTCAACAATACAAATGAAATTATACCTAACAGATATTTGTATTCAAGTCAAGGGGTAAAATGTACCTTATCGCAGTGAATCAGCTAGTTGGTGATGTTAATTTTCAATACCATTGGGATTTGTAAAGAAAAACACAAAACGCACAAAATAATGCAGAAACTTAAAGACTATCAAATTGTTACCAAACAAAATAAGTTGAACAGGTAAGAGGAAACCACTTTAACTTGTAGCAGGATGTAAATACTGGGATCAGCAAAATAATATATAATAAATAAATTCAAAATGTCCATACTTTCAGTATATTTTTTCCAGCATTAATTTGAAGTGTCTTATGTACTAAAGGGCACAATAAGGACTATAGATAAATTAAAACTCACCCTCTTTGAAGGCACAAACGTTCAAAGAGATCCAATGTTTGAGTGTAGTTTGAAATGAGCACAACTTTATCAGACGTTGTAGACTTAATTACGGCCAAAAGACAGTCAAGAACTTGAAATTTACCTAGAATCAACCGAATATTAGAAAATTATCAATGATGTATAAAGCATGTATAAAAGTCCCTATAAATACACATGAGAAACTTTGATATTTATGTTACAAACCTATTAGTCCTCTAAAACACATGACTTAACTCAGATTTTAAGGATAATATTTATTACTTCGTCTTCCAAAATTTTATTCAACTTCGTATGTTTAGAGAAAGTTAATCGGAAAAGGAAAATACGTAGGAATTTGACGAGAACAGTTAGAGGAATAAAAAATGTCGAAGAAATAATTTTGGGAGTATTTCCTGAACAACCTTGTTACTGATACATCCTGTTATGAATTTAAAATACTTGCTTTTATGAACCAACTGTGAATATCGAATGTTTTCGTTTCACTACGACTGGCCCATTTTACATGAGTTTAATTTTTAAGCAGAGTTGAATGATGACCAGCAGCGGAACCCAGAATGAATATTTCGTCCTAATTGGGACTAGTCAGATTGGCGTACCTACATAACAGTGTTGATATCCACTCCGGGACTTGAACGTAGAACCGCTCGCTTCAAACGCCACTGCATTATCCACTTAGATATTGGATTCATATAGGTATCGGCATATGAAACGGAGTAAATTTTAATTCATTTCCATTGGTTGTTTGAATCTTCCCACTAGTGTTTAGGACTGCAATCGATCAAGTCGACCTAACGGACATATCCGGTTGACGAGTCTCAACTAGTGCAAAACGCGCGCCCTGGATCCCACTGATAGCCACCATCTAAATCCGCTCATGATGCTTTAAAATCCTCGGCAACAGTGAGGCATGCGCACAGGATGCACATATGTCAAAACAGACTGATTAATTCCAGTCCTAAACACCAATGAGATTATTCAAACAACCAATACAAGGGCGCCTACTTTTGTTCGATGGTTTCATTCACTTTCAAGTTACACAATACCCACAATCAAGTATAGTATTTCATGAAGTGCTACAAGAGAATGCGGAAACCTGAATTTTTCATCCTCAATTCGATGGCAGTTGGTGGAATTAATTTATTGTTTACGTTGGTGTCTACCGACCATTTTCTCGGTTTGAAACAATAGGATTTTTTAAAATGGTATTATCAGTTTGTAAGGATGGGAATTTCTACATGATGAAATGAAGTTCAGAGATCGTCAATTTTTATTAAATGATTAGTAGAATGCAAGTTTCGATTCACTAAGAAACACTTATGAGGTTTCCTGATGTAGCACTTTTTATAGATACCACAGATTTGTATACTTTCTTATAAATTGAAAAGAGAGCTCGTGTTACCCTGCACCGACTGCATTTAAATAATACATGAAATTTCGAGAACTGCGGAGTATAGCTCCAATTTATATCTTACTCCAACATACTCGTGTTTCAGTAGGTTCTCTCTTGCAAGTTAAAAACAATAGTTGCTGTTCGCTGTTGAAGGTATAATGTATACATGTGAAATTAATAATTAAAAATGAATACTCGACACAAAAAATAAAGAAATCAACAGCAAAAATAGTTGAACTACAATATTCGATTAACCAAACAACCATCTAAGCACAACTAATTTAATAAAATCAAGTAATAATTCAGAAATTGAATTGCTAACCAGATAGTTCAGGTTTTACAGAAGCGTTAGATTCAAGTGAGCCTTGATAATTAGCTGGAAAATAACTAAGGGCATTATGAAAGCCATCAGTATTTGCTACCATTTTCTCATATACTAGATCTGGATCTAAACAATAATAACATTGGAAGCAAATATTTCTGATTATGAAAGCAACTGTACATCAAAAGAAAGTATCGAGTGAAATAAGAGTACACTATAAATAAAATGAAACACTTGGTAAATCTGACAACGGATTATTCAACTGAAAAATATTCGCCAAACGAAAATTGATTAATGATCATAGGCATCATTAAAACATTGCTCAAGTATGTTATGGCCATAAAGTGAGCAATATTAAGGGTTACATTCAATGTATTACATAAAGATGGAAAATCGATTGATGAAGTAGTGAATTTTCATTGATAGTGAAGGTTAGAACATGTTTTACGCATGCCCAACCACTTTCTATCTTGTTACGTGATGTTTGCTTTGGAAAAGACAGGAGACTAGGTAACCTGAGTTAGTCCTGATAATGGTGGTCTCTCAGTCGACCCATCCTCCTTTGGAAAGAGTCGACAGATGGAGCTTCAATCACGTGTTGAAGTAATAAATTCCATTTGTCGATAATTCGATAGGAAAGTCGATAGTCAGCTGACAAGTAATTTGTTATAGGCCTGTGAACTTTTTAGTGTCCTCATAAACTCTTTGTTTCGGAAGACAAGAAAAATGAGGGCATTTCGGATGCAAATGTGTCACACAGTAATTTAAAAACTGTGATCAGTTCGCCTCTAGTTCTTCTTTGTGACAACGGAAATACGTTTGGTTTAGCCGTTTGAGCATCATATGGGAACTTTGCCTTCCCCAGAATCAGCTCAGTTGCGGTTTTTCGAACCTTTACCAACAGTTCACTTTCTTGTTTTAGGAAGGAGTCAGTCGCTTGTAAGTAGTGCTCGAGTTTAGGACGAACGAATACTGTATACAGAGTCAGAAAAGTTTTGGCATCGACATGGTGAAAGGCCCTATGTATTGACCACAGGGTCCCACAACCTTTGACGGCTATCGCACGACAGTGTGCAGTAAGTTTGAAGTCTTGACCAGCGATGACGCCAAAGTCATTGTGTGTCTGGACAACAGATAGCTGGATGTTATTCACTGTGTATGTACCTGTACCATGGTGAGCAATATGCATCATAATGCACTTGGAATTATCCATCAGCAACTACTGCCTTTTCCATCTCTTTTGATTTCGTTGCCCACAACTGCTCACTATCATTCCGTAAACTTTCGGTCAACCTAGATCTGATTTGTTGTCGCTCTTCATCGTGCTCAGTGCCTGATGGGATGAGTTCACGAGAATCTATCAGTGCAATAAATGTAGCAGAAATCCACTGGTTTTTCGTAACCGTTTGGTTTAAATCACTTATAAATGTCGTTACTGTTTCCACAGCTGTTCGTATATCTTTCCAAGCAACATCTACTTCAGCCTCGTCTTCAGAACTGCCTAAGTATGACCTAAGTCGTTCCTGGATTCTACTTTCGGCTTTCGCGTCACTCAGTTCAATTCTAGTGGATCTTCTTAACGTGGTTTTTCTGCGTCTAGTGAGACGCAAGCAAGTACGTGCTCGTATTGTAGAGTGATCGAAGTCCAAATAGGTATTCTAGAACGAGCGACAGTCTTCTATCGAGCCTCTCCAACGACGACTGATGGCAATATGGTTTGAGTCCATCGTTGGTCGGGTCGCCAGATAAACGGAGGGCGTATGTCGTCGGCTCTCCATTGTGACGAGGTGAGGTCAAAAGAATGACCACCCTAGGATCCTGTATGTGTCTTTTGGAGACACCGCATACATCAATGGTACAAGATTCTAGGGTTTTAGCCAAGGAGGCCTGCTGGCCGATATGACATAAGGTGTGTACGTTGACGGCTCCAATATGTAGTTTGGTTCAAGGGACGTGCGGTGCAATGACTTTTAAGTATAAATTTCGAAATATATCCCAAGACATTTCAATTAGGCACTCTGGTTCTATTGACCAATCTACTTCTGATGCTGAGTGAATAATACCTTATATATTTACTTTCCAGACGTTTGGTGTGGGTTGGGGTGATGCGCGCTCGTTTATAGCAACTATGTGGAAGTCAAAGTTGAGAACTGGATGATCACTTTTACCTAAGGGTGGCATATAATCGAGGTTTTTGACATCATCCTCATAATGGGTCAATGTGAGATCTGGTAATGATGGTTCAGATTCCGGGTAGTATTATAGTTAGCGGGATATAGATTGGATTAAAGCATGTCCCGTGCACGATTGTGTTGATGCGCACTGACTGATTGTTTCTTATCCAATCATATCATGTAAAAAACTATAAATATACTAACGTTTCTCTTATTGTGCTTCCTACTTCCATCTGCCTTGTTTGGAATATGATTTCTTCCCTGTTCAACCGTGTTCTAATCTGAAGACTTGTCGAGTGAACTGGTGTCCAAGAATGCTAAGCAATAGCAATAGCTGGGTCGTAGCAAGAGAAAATTATAACATATAGGGACATGCATATTCAATGATTCCGCAATGACAAAATAAAGACCACGTTTTTTCTTTATTTGTAACAACTCATATGCAATCGCATTCGTATTCAACATCTGTTGTTTCTCTGTACAAATTGTAACAAAATGGACAGAATTGTTTGGCTGTACTGATACACACGCTACCGCTGTAATTTTAGTTATCGTTATCTCTATCATATGTTCTATTTTATTGGCCACGACCTGTGATTGAAGGCTGTAATAGTCATAACATCATTTTAAGCAAATTTTCACTACGTTGGAGTTTTGACCCGGATTATTATTGAATAACACTATCGGATTTATCTTTCGCATTACCCCGTTGGTGCCAACACATGCAGAAGAACCTTCGTTAATCAAGTGAAGTCAATTGTCTTTTTAATCTCAGAAAGAGCTTACAAGTAACACTCATTTTATAACAATTATTTTCATTTTATTATTCAATACATCATTTTGTTGTTAGTGCTATTTATTACCGTTTTGCATTACTCATAAACAGATACTTCAAAATTTGTATTTCAAATAATTACTGGACTTACGATTACATAGCTTTTTTAAATGTGTTATAGACGCCAGACTAGACTTATCATTACGCGAATCATCTGCACTATTCATTTTCAGTGAAACTTCACGTACCATTCGTTTAACAAAATCTGAATACACCTCACGCTGACTTCCAACTAAATTGCAGCAAACTACTTGTTCAACTGAAACGGAGAATAATAAGGGAGAAATTGGCGTATTTCATCAAAATTAAATAAAAATGTGAATATTTCTGTGAAGCAAGTAGATTTTAAAGTTAATGGAACCCTGATAACAGTGAATCCAAATATAAAAATGGGGACCAAAAGCGGAAAATAATTCGGTGTTATCAACTTTGTAAATCAGCATAAGTTTCTACTTTATTTATAACCAATGTGTGTGTGGTCACACATAGGGAGGAGTAATCGTGATCTCAACATTAGGATGAGTGAACATGTACCCAAATGGCTTCAGAAACAAATACAATCAAGTGACCCAATAAGAGCAGAGGATAAACATCCATCATCCTCTATTGCTAAACATATAATTGAAACAGGTCACAAGATTGATCTAAATTCAGCTTTTGTAGTGCTGTATAAAAGTGTAAAGGGGCGTATACTAAGGTTCATTGAAGCCTTAGCCATACGAAAATTCAAACCCCCTTTATGTGTTCAAAAACAGTTTGTTCTTACCTTAAACCTACCCTGGTAATATTGACTTATTATCCAGAGTGATTAGGTTTCGCTTTGTGTTCACATTATTATTATTATTATTATTATTATTATTATTATTATTATTATTATTATTATTATTATCATTATCCTTATCTCCTCTTACCCCGTTTCCTGTCTAGTTGACCTTTTATTTTTATATATAAATGCTCTTAACAAGTATATGTGTGACCAGATTGTTCGAAATGTATTGCGCTAATATATCACATAGTTCTGATAATCTTCGTCTTCTAATATCATTATCGAAATATAACCAATAAAATACAACAAGCGTACGAGTGATCAATTATGAAAATGAATACATGATGTACGAAAAACTACTTTTAAAAACTCAAATAAGGATAAACAGCTGTTTTGGTTGAGCTTTATTTTACCTTGTGAATATATAAATGTCCATCATGTTTATACTATGACTAATGGTGACAATTTAAGTGAACCTAAGTGAATACAAATTCTAAAGTGAGAGTTTAGCGTTTGTTTCAGTTTATATTAATATATATTTGACGACAGGGAACAAATAAGTGACTCAACTGAATAGCTGATGTAAGAAAAATACACACACATATTGCTAATAACTACTTGGTCTCATAATGTTACTCTAAGTGGCCATATACTTCAGAAAATATTTAACATCAATTTATAGTAAATTAGAAAACGTACACGGAAAAATAACTTTAATCAAGAGAAGTTACATATGGTAAGAGAAAAAATTACTCTTATACACTGAAAACAAAATAATGTAAAAAAAAGAAGCAAAAAGACACAAACTGACATACTTTTCACAGGTAAATATTTTGTGAGTAGAGCCTGAGTCCGACGGATAATACACCGTGTCACAATACCTAAAAGCTTTTCAAAAGGAGTTAAGTAACAATTATAATAATAATGATGATATGTTCAAGTGGTTGAAGGCTACGTTTAAAGACGATTAAATAAATAAAGATGAATGATACATTGTCAAGCCAAATGAAAAAAGGTATCCAAAAGTGCTGTTAGTAAGAAGGCAAAATTTACACTCAAAAAAATAAAGGAATTAAGTAAACCACCGGTACATACGATGCTAGTCGATTCATAACTTAGAATTTCCTCTTATGAAGTAAAATATAGATTCATAGTAGGAAATGTTGATGTGGACTATGAATTAGAAATTATGAGTCTTTAGGAAGAGAATGAATCAACAATTACCGTTGAAATTAAATCAGAGGACTCGCTAGCATTTCAGCAAAACAACGTAGTAAGCAAAAAAGTAACAAAACATAACAGCAAAAAGAAAAAAACTAACTAAAGGAATAAAATAAGTAAAACTGACTACACGAAGACGATGCAAACATAGAGAATAAGTAAGCAAGATTTTCATATTATTTTCTTTATAATCTTCGTCTCCTCTTATCCTCCATTTGTTTAGATGACCTTTTATTTTTATACATAAATATTCCAAACAAGTATATGTGATCAGGTCGTTCGTAATATATTACGCTAATGAATCACATAGCTCGGATAATCTTCGTCCAATTATTGCACTATCCAAATTTACCAAAGGGACTAATTCCGTTGTAATATAACTGCTATTATTACTAATGGTTTATCATTACTATTGATCTTCCGAGCACTCACCCCACTATATTATTTTTTACTGATTTCATATAACTTTATAAACAACACAGTCTTTTATTAAACATCTGATAGAGTTTCTAATTGTAGTATTATTTCTTTCACCATATCTAAACCATATTTATTCTAATCATTAATCTCATAATATTATCTCACAATTCCACTAATCATATAAGCTTGTTCAAGTTAACAATGAATAATAGTATTAATTTGTAATTGTTGTTTACTTTACTGGTTAAAGTGATTGTATCTTAGCTGAATAACCAAGATCTTTTTGAAAACCTTTCACCGTCAGTTAATGACGTCTTCTAGCTATAGCATCCAAGGTGAATATCTAAATGTCATAGAAACTTCCACACTACGCGCGTTCATTGACAGCTCCTATTTGAACAGAAATGTCATTGAAGCACTGCTCATGTATATTCGGACTATCAAGTGAGCAATATTAAGGGATATATTTAATATATTAGAATAAGGATGGAAAATCGATGGATGAAGTAGTGAATTTTCATCGACAGAGGAGGTTAGAATATGTATTATGTATGCCCAACCACTTTCTGTCTCGTTACGTAATGCTTGCTTGTTAAGTACGTCAGCGGAAAATTAGAGCCTACCAAACTAAAATATGACAAAAGCCCATCAAGGCATTGACTGTTGCACTGAGCAATGTATGTAAGCGTCGACTAATTTATTTATTTTTCATTTATTTTATTTGAAAACAAGGAGGCAGCGAATATATATGATCCACCCTTCATTATTCGATTTATGTGGGGGCTGTGACACATCCGGGTACCCAAACCTAAGCAGGTGGTTTCCTTGGGGGGCCACTCCCCGAGCCTTTGATCTGAAGGTCCAATCCACAAGTCAGAGGAGCAACGTTAGGAGATGCAGTCTCATGTTAGCCGGTGACCAACAATAGGTTCATACGTCATTTGTTTCCCTACGATCCTGGAGCCCGTGTGCACCACTGGTTTGGAAACAGGGTTTTCCAACTCCCTTATATGGGTCCTTCGTATCCACTAACCCTGTTAAAGCGTGGGACATTCGCTTTTTGTCCTCTCAATTTCGTAAACAACATCCCATCCGCGAGAAGGCAATGAGTTGGACTTTCCTGTCAGTGACTGTATACGCGTGGCTATGTGAGAGCATTTAAAGAGGGCGAGTGAACTCTCTCCACCCTCGGTCGTACCAGGGCATTTGGGGGGCCTTCGACTAACTGGTTGATGTTCGTGTAATTAATGTAAATAAGGGTTAGGAACCTTGAGTGGCATGACTCAGAATCATTCCCAAATGCTCAGGCGCATTTACTTTTTATCTTCCCTTTGATCTTAAGTTTCAAAATTATACTTCCCTTTTTACTTTACGAACCCACTATTTCTTGTTAAATCATTGTCTTAAAGTAAACTTTCCTACTGCTACTACTGTAGTTAACGAGAATTCAGGTGGGGATAACCAATTTATTATATAACGCAAGGTTATAGAGTTCTTTAGTAAAGTGTGAAAACAGGACAATAAATACTTCATTTTTAAACCTTCCATCAATCGTCTTTCACATCCTTCATGATTCTTCACTTATTGATTCCTTTCTGTTTCCCTTTCTCTGTTCTTCAGTTCAATCTTCTTAACCATTTTTGACAGGCCTTCCGCTTCCGATCGTCGTTACATACTACTTATATCCGTAACATGCACCATACTACTACTACTACTACTACTACTACTACTGATGTTGCAACTAATTTTGTTACACTGGGATTTATCTGGATAATTTCATCTCGCTATGTTAATAGGATATAGCAGCTTGAACCGATGCACATGTGTACTAGGTAGTACAGTGTGTATAACTGACTGACATTTATTGAATCAGAGAGTAATGAATGTTCAGATGTCGAACTTAAATCTTGAAACTGGTGAATGTTTTCCCATGAAATTATCAACGTCACATAGCATGGACAAGAACAGGTAGGAATACAAAATTTTAAGAAACATACTTCCTGTAGTATCTCTTCACCTTTCTTTTGATCTTCCTTTGTAGCATCTGCATCACGTCCACGCAAAATGGGTATTTCATAACGACGTCTAAATTCACTGGCTGTACCCAATAATCCCATATTGACAAAGTGTACTAGACTGAAATACTCCAGTAAATCATTCTGAATTGGTGTCCCAGAAAGAAGTACACGACGTGGACATTTTAGTTGAACTAGTGCTTGATATGTTTGATTTTCAGAATTCTTTAAACGATGGCCCTATTTAAGTGAAATAGAAACGATGGCAAAAATCTAGATTTATTATTTCGAAAAAAAGGATTCCTACAAGAAAATCTGGTTTACTTTTTTTCAAGAAAAAAAGAAGAAATAACAGACAAGTAGTCGGTTTCCCAACAAGATATATTAGGCTGTGGTAATCAAACTTTGAACCAAAAAAACTTATCCAGAAAAAATTTACTTCTGAACAGGTGACTGAAAGATTGCATTATTTTGTAGTATACCACAGTTTTACTAGCCAATCAAGTTACTTCAGAAAACTGGCTCACAAATGACCTGGTACGACCGAGGGTGGAGAGAGTTCACTCGCCCTCTTTAAATGCTCTCACATAGCCACGCGTATACAGTCACTGACAGGAAAGTCCAACTCATTGCCTTCTCGCGGATGGGATGTTGTTTACGAAATTGAGAGGACAAAAAGCGAATGTCCCACGCTTTAACAGGGTTAGTGGATACGAAGGACCCATATAAGGGAGTTGGAAAACCCTGTTTCCAAACCAGTGGTGCACACGGGCTCCAGGATCGTAGGGAAACAAATGACGTATGAACCTATTGTTGGTCACCGGCTAACATGAGACTGCATCTCCTAACGTTGCTCCTCTGACTTGTGGATTGGACCTTCAGATCAAAGGCTCGGGGAGTGGCCCCCCAAGGAAACCACCTGCTTAGGTTTGGGTACCCGGATGTGTCACAGCCCCCACATAAATCGAATAATGAAGGGTGGATCATATATATTCGTTGCCTCCTTGTACCGAAATTTGTTAAAATAAACAAATAAACTGTAAAATGCTGTATACGAAGTATTAAAATTGACGATGGAAACTTCCCTTTAACTAAATAAATCTACTCAACAGCAAAGAGAGCAACTAAACAATTATTCTAAGCCACAAACTCGTACAAAACCCAAGTTATTGAAAGTAAACCATCCACGACTGTGGTTAAATCGTTTTGCGCATCCATTTTTTCTCACTAATTATCAGAGAACGATTTTAAGGTTTCGTAAGTAATAAAATACTATTGAAGTTTCACTAGCTCAATGAGCCATGTAGAAGACAGTAGACCTCTTGAATAAACTGCTGGTTTAAAGAAGCTCACAATGTAATTAAGCACAATTTGTAGAAGAGCGTTCACATCTGTAATTGCCCTGTAGGTACAAAAACTATGAATCCAATGGTCAACAATTTCTGCGTTAGTCCTACAGCTACAACAGTGGCCTTGAATGTTGTTAGAGGTATGAGGGTGGTTATCACTTCCCGGTTGCCCACACCGTGGAAGGGTTCTTCTGGAGGTACCTGAAAAGGAAATTGCATTAGAGGTGGTCTTAGTGACCTGAGAGCGTGACCGCAGTGCCCAAGGGACAACTGCTTGTGATCGATCACACACGACCTTTTCGTGGGTAATTTTCTTGTTAGCTCCGTACTTGTTGAGACCTTATCGCCGGAGACGGATATCCGTGGGATAAGGCGAGGTGTGCATTTTTAGAGTCGACCTTTTCTAATCCCACCCGTCCTTGTGGGAAGGCAGCATCGCTGTCATGCTGGTTGTCTGAAGGAAACACCTTACTGCTGTCACACCTCTGTACAGTCAGCAGTACGACTTGGGTTTGTTGCTTTTAGTCTTATCGCTCTTCAACCAACCTGTGTGACATGATAGGACCTTGAGGAACGGTTGTTCCAGCCAGTATAGCTTGGTTGCTTCATCACGATAGGCAAGCCCGACCACCACTTCAAGGTAACAACAACGGTCGGGCGTTACTCCTACTTTTACGGCGTGGTGTATATGTTTTTCGTTTGTACCGAGTTCAAAGCTAAAGTAATCAGTGAATTTTGGTGGAGTTTTGTTCTCTGAGCTGGATCCAGCTCAGAGAACAAAACTCCACCAAAATCATCCACCTGAGCTACAAATCTTCTCCACCATCTCGTAATCAGTGAATATTACATCCTTTTGGCACTCATCAACTCATGATCATAATGTAAGAATCTGTTAAAATAAACACCTAATTGTATGATGTTGACAGTTTGCAAGTGAATATCTTTTCAGATCTAACTAGAAGAAAATCTACATTTTTGTCCCGGATATGATGTAAAATCAACCTACCAGTAGATGAATTCACACTACTGAAAATTTGAGCTTTGATACTAACTTGAACGATACTGCTGTTTGTAAGTCAAACAACTGTTTCCGAGATCAACATGGTTGTGGAGATATCTAATGTGAATTCGAGAAACATAGATTGTGAAAAATTTATCTAAACGGTTAATTGATTAAATGAGCCATCCTGGAAGCATAATTTTAATCATTGAATCAAAACTATTTGGTCGTTGGATTAACTGAGTTGTGTATAGTTTTAGGCGCATATATATATATATATATATATATATATATATATATATATATAACGGCATAATATAATTATTAATCATTAATATAGTATTTAACACCGTTACGACAGAAAACTATGAATGAAATGCAAATTCCTAATAAAGATAGAAAAAGATTACATATGTGATTTGAATGATATGCTAAAACATCCCCCAACTTAGATCTGATTAACTGTTATTCTAATTTACTAAGATCGTGATAAATAATAGGTGTTGAGGAATAAGGAACTAGACGCTTTGGACGAAACACAAAAGTTAGTACTCGTTTTAAAAAAGGGAAGCTTAAGCAAACTCGGAGTAGCCCAATTTATTCCAAAAAACAGGTGAATGTTTTTGATGCAAGCAATAAAGTAATGAGTTCGTAAAAAGCAGAATCGCTAGATTGTGGGGTTACTTGAGAGCATATAGTGTCTAAGGACGATATTAAAGATGTTTATCTTATCGATCCAAAGCAAGCCCATCAAATTCAAATCATTTTGTTTGATGTTATAAAATATATCATCGAATACTTTTCTACAAATTAGATATGATCATTTTTCAGCTAGTCATAACATATCTGCAAGAGAATTTCCAGCAGCATTATCTGTTGGTTTGATTTGCGAACATCCATGAATGTTTCACATACTGTGAGAAGTTAAGACGATATCAGATGAAGATTAAAGCTGAAGGGACATAGCTAAATTACTAACAGATAAGTTTACATACTTTCTTCTCTCTTTGTAATCAACCTGGAATTTTGTGAGATCACTTTCGATCCCATTTTATGATCTATACCTGGATGTATTCTGGTGTATGATACATATGTGGACAGATATGTAGTAGCAATCTGAAGTGAAATGGGTGCCAGAAGAAAGAATTGAAGGGAAAAGAGAGGGAAACAGAGAGCAACTGTAACAATAACAGAATTGAAAGAACCATGTAAAGCATGTAAAGGACAATTAAAGATGTGCAAATAATGTATTCAGTGTATGGTTTTCCCATTTTATGAAAGTACTTCAATTTTGCAATAAACATTAAATTGGTTATCTCCACCAGTCTTTCGTTAACTACAGTTAGTCAGTCAATCAGCTGCATTGTAATTTGAGAATACACGAGCATTGCCACAATCATCCTTCCCTAATGAAGCAGAATTACTGTCACCCCGTAATGCCGGAATATCTCATCTTCTCTTAGTCCTTTGATTTATGTACGAGCATAAGCATTAAGGGTATTCTATAGTCAATCAGCTACAACGTAGGACCAGGCACATACATGCATAGGTTCAAATTGCCATACCGCATCACCACAACAAGATGAACAACGGATTCATAGCAGTGGTTAGGTCAAAGGTGGTAATATATAAGAGAAAGATTGCATATAGAGATATAGTACAAGAAGAAAGAATTGGTTCGTAGAAAGAAAGATATGAAGTGATTTTAATCTCTTAGTTTAAGGGGAGACAGGGAGTGTATGCACCGACGCCATTGTGACCGATTCTGAGCCATGTCACCAAGAGTCTCCAACCATTGGTTACGAAAGTCACGCGGACCACAACCAAGTAGTCTGCATCTACCAACATGGCTCAGACTAGAAGTTAGTGACTTCAAGCACTGATGCCACGTTTTGGTTTGGCCGCCCCCAACTTTCTTCCAACCATCTCCAATACCGGATAGCATTGCACGTCGTGGTAGTCGGTGTTCAGGCATACGTAACACGTGGCCTGACCATCTCAGTCGATGAAGATTTACAATATCATCAGTTGATTTACTATTATTCACTAATATCCTGCGTCTAACCTCACTATTACTTACCCGGTGATCCCAGCAGATGCCAGCAATATTTCTAAGGCATCTGTGATCAAACACTAGTAACTTACGAATATCATCCACCCTTGGTGGCCACGTTTCGCAGTCGCAAAGTAAAACAGAACTAACTGCTGTGCAGTATACTTGCGTCCCTTAATTGGTAGATGGATATCTCGCCTTCGCCACAGATGATATAAGTTGACAAAAGCCAAACGAACTTTCTGAATCCGTGCTGAGATTTCGTCAGACACCAAGGCGTTTAGGCCGGTCAGACTTCCAGAATAAGTGAAGTTGTCGATGCATTCGACTACTCCACTTCCTATCCCCAGTCAATCAGCCAGTCAGTCAGTCAGTAACAACGTAGAACTTCGTACGCACGTACATCAGTTCGAGTTGCCACACCACATTAGCACAGAGATGCAGTTGTCGATTCAAATCCCGTAGTGGTAGAGGTAATAAGAGTATAAGCAGTAATCGGGAAGATTAGGGTTTGGAGATGTTATTTAAAGAGTATAATCCAGTGAAACAAATTTGGAAAGAGGAAAAGAAAAGGGACATGACAAATTCAGAAGATTAGAATTTGGGAGAACACAGAGAGTGGATGCACCTGCGCCATTGCAAACGATTTTGAGCCATGTCATTCAGGGTCTCTAACCATCGGTTGCTATCATCTCGCGGTCCCCAACCAGGTAGTCTACACCTACCAACATGACTCAGTTCACTTGTCAGTGACTTCATGGACTTGTGCCATGTTTTGGTTTGGCCAACCCTAGCTTTCTTCCAATCTACTCCTTTATAACAAAACACCACACATCGAGGCAGTCGGTCGTTGGGCATACGTAACACGTGTCCCAGCCATCTCAACTGATGAAGTTTCACTACTTCATCAATTGATTTGCCATCCTTACCTAGTACCCGTTTCCTAACAACTGCGTTACTTACTCGATGGTCCCATGATATACGAGCAATGTTTCGAAGACACCTATGATCCAATACTAGTAACCTACGGATATCCTCTACTCTTACCGGCCATGTTTCACTGCCATAAAGAAGGACGGGACGAACTGCTGCGCAGTAAACACGTCCTTTGGTTGATAGACGGATATCTCGCCTACGCCATAAATGACGCAAGTTGGCAAAAGCTAGTCGAGCCTTCTGTATCCGTGCTGAGATTTCGTCACACACCAAACCACAAGGGCTGATGAGACTTCCAAGATAAGTGAAGCGGTCGACACACTCAACTACTTCACTCCCTATCACTAGTTCGGATGTCGATGTAACCCAATCCTGAAGCAACATTTTACATTTCGAGGGAGAGAATCGCATCCCGAACATGCTTGCATTGTTGCTTAGAGTGGTCAGAAGACTCTGAATTTTGTCAGCGTCTTCACCAAATAAAACTATGTCATCTGCATATTCTAAGTCAACAAGTGAACCTCCCGGTAGAAGTTCAACCCCTGGAAATTTAGATGAGGAGAGTGTTATCTATCCCCAGTTCAGGTGTTGACTCAGGCCAGGGTCAAAATCATCCTGTGACAACCACAGAGGGATTAGTTTAACTAATATAATATCTAAAATACTAGCCTCGATAATTATCAGACGCTTAACTAAGACTCGTGAACTGCAAACACGAGAGAACCAAGCTGGCTTTAGACGTGGTCGTGGCTGCATCGACCACATATTCACCATTCGTCAGATTCTAGAACACAGGCATACTTATCGGCGTCCGACAATGGTGGTCTTTCTCGACTTAAAAGCAGCATTTGACTCGGTAGACCGAGAGATTCTGTGGCAGTGTCTGTCATTGAAAGTCGTACCACAGAAGTACATAAACCTCGTAAAGGCTCTTTACTCGAACACTACTAGTCGAGTCAGAGCTTATGGCGAGCTGTCATCTACTTTTGCAACCTCAAGTGGTGTCTGTCAAGGCTGTCCACTTTCTCCATTCTTGTTTAACTTGATCATAGATCTACTGATAGAAATAACATTCTCGTCGACTGGATTCTCGGGTATTGATCTCCTACCAGGAGGTTTACTTATAGACTTAGAATACGCAGATGATATAGTCCTGTTTGGTGAAGACGCTGATAAATTGCAGAGTTTTGGTAGCACTAAGTAACAATGCCAGAATGTTTGGAATGCACTTCTCTCCCTCTAAATGCAAGTTGTTGCTTCAGGACTGGTCTGCGTCAACACCTGAACTAAGGATAGGGAGTGAAGTAGTCGAACGCGTTGACAACTTCACTTATCTTGGAAGTATGATCAGCCATAATGGGTTGGTATCGGACGAAATCTCAGCACGGATTCGAAAAGCTCGTTTGGCTTTTGCCAACTTACGTCACCTTTGGCGGAGGCGAGATATCCGTCTATCAATAAAAGGACGAGTATACTGCGCGGCAGTCCGTTCTGTTTTGCTTTACGGCAGCGAAACATGGCCATTAAGAGTAGAAGACACTCGTAAGCTATTAGTATTTGACCACAGATGCCTTAGAAATATTGCTGGCATCTGCTGGGATCACCGGGTAAGTAATAGTGAGGTTAGACGCAGGATATTAGTGAATAATAGTAAATCAACTGATGATATTGTAAATCTTCATCGACTGAGATGGTCAGGCCACGTGTTACGTATGCCTGAACACCGACTACCACGACGTGCAATGCTATCCGGTATTGGAGATGGTTGGAAGAAAGTTGGGGGCGGCCAAACCAAAACGTGGCATCAGTGCTTGAAGTCACTAACTTCTAGTCTGAGCCATGTTGGTAGATGCAGACTACTTGGTTGTGGTCCGCGTGACTTTCGTAACCAATGGTTGGAGACTCTTGGTGACATGGCTCAGAATCGATCACAATGGCGTCGGTGCATACACTCCCTGTCTCCCCTTAAACTAAGAGATTAAAATCACTTCATATCTTTCTTTCTACGAACCAATTCTTTCTTCTTGTACTATATCTCTATATGCAATCTTTCTCTTATATATTACCACCTTTGACCTAACCACTGCTATGAATCCGTTGTTCATCTTGTTGTGGTGATGCGGTATGGCAACCTGGACCGATGCACATATGTGCCTGGTCCTACGTTGTAGCTGACTGACTGACTGAGTCCGGAAGCAACATCTTGCATCAAGAGGGTGAGAAACGCATCACAAACATCCTGGCATTGTTGCTCAGTGTTTCCAGAAGACTGTATTTTATCAGCATCTTCACCAAATAGGACTACATCATCTGTGTATTCCAAGTCAATAAGTGGACCTTCTGGTAGGAGATCAGTTCCTGAAAATTCAGTCGACGAGAACGTTACCTGCAGCATTAGGTTTATGACGACACTTGAGATGGTTCTTCTTGAATGGACCAAACTGATTATACCGGTGGCACTTGCGATTCTTAAACGGAAAAATGTTTACAAAATATCATGAGCCACAATCCTAGCATATGGAGGGCAATGAGCCAGCAGAATTAAATAACGTCAGTTCTTTTTGTTTAATATCAAACTGGAAGGTCTTTATTGTAATGGCTATTCACCTGGTATTTACTTAATCTCCAAAACAGCTGTATAATGTTTAGTGTTAGTGAGCCTCCGACATACAGTTGTCACCATTTATATCATTTTAGAGTTTTATTCAATGAACGACAGAATTGAAGTACGAATGTGTAAGTCTTTAACATTTCTCAATCCATAAATAAAAATCAAACATTTAAACTAATCAGTCTTTATTTCATTGGCTTTAAGCCATTGTCACTCTAGACTGATTTTACTAGCATATGCTAAATAATCATCTAAAAGAGTTAAACAAGAGAATTACAATTATATGAAGTTATGATAATATAACACGAAATAACATAAGCTACCTCATCACAGAGAACTAGACCCACAGAACCTTTGTGTAAAACGGAAGCATGCAATCGAAAAGTTTCATAAGAGATTATTAAAATTGGCGAAGGAATTCGACGTCCGGTTTGTGAAAGAAAACCAGCTATTGGAATAAATTGAGAAGAAAAACAAATAAATCAAGTTAATATCAGTTTTTACGATACCCAGATAACGTTCACTAATATTGAGTAGGAGACAAGATACATTTATTCAGGTATGAGTAAATGAACTGTAAACACATTGTTTAAATCATAAAGCCATTGACTCTAATTAAAACAGAAGGGAAATAATAATCAAATACATCTTAACAAAGACGTTATTTATTAAGAGTCCAAAATATGCATGTACAAACAAGGCCCTACGAACAGTGACAGTGTTTAAAGATGCCCTAATTAAAAGGTTAAATAGAAGATACTGACAAGTTGAAATCAAGATTTTTTTTTCTCATGAATATTTATTACTCGGTTCTAGTGAGAATTATCTTACCTAATTTGCTATCAATATCTTCCTTACTCCCAGAATCGATAGCCAATGGATGTATTTTCCCGTGTAACCACTTTTGAAATTCATTGTACCAATTTCTTAGTAAGCTACTAGGCGTAACAACTACTGCCTTGTCGATTATTGGTTTACCTTCCGGACCTTGACGCTAAGAGAAATTATAAAACAAAGGAAAGTTAAGCACACCAATAACTTATCAGTAGAGTTCTAAAATATTATCTGATGAGTTTTTAAAACACAAGACCAAACCAAGTGAAGCCAATGAACAGGAGTTTATCGGTTGACCAGGAAAATGAGCAATTACATGTGAGAACATTAAGAGGGAGAGCGGACTACTAACCAATGGCATATCAAGCATATTTCAAAACAAATATCGAGGCTGTCTCTCGAGCTTTTTCATCCTGTCTGAATATATTTTTAGTCTTGTGTAATGTAAATTGATAAGACATGAAGAAGTGAGTTTTATATTAGGTTTGGTATTTGAGAAAACCAACCAACATTTGGAAAAATGTTTTTGTAAGATTACTCTTACGTCTACAGCATTATTATAATACACAGAATGTTGGTAGAAAAGTAATCTAATGCAAACTTTGAATATTGAAACGTGACATTTATTGTTTATTGACATTTATTTCAACAAATATCAACGGAATACATATTATATTCGCGTGCCAACTTACGGCCGTACTGTATTTGGTAGCTAGGAATATTATCCCAGTTGACCAAACTAAAGACTGAATGGAGTTTAAACTTGTAACTCAATAGCTAAGAGATAGGCGTCTTATATTGCTTAAGGATAACTCATTTTTTCACTGTTGCTACGTTACAGAAAGTAGATCAGGTTATGGCCTTCATATTAAGAAGAAAAATTTACCATACGAAATCAGTAAAGAAAACCCGTTCTGATTAAAAAAATACACATCAATAAGTATTCACTGGATTTCATCCAGCTTTATCGCTTCCGGTTAATCCAAGGTCAGATGCTAAAGACTAACTTTATAATGATCATTAGGTTTGATATTATGTTTAATGACTTTACTGCTTTAGTTTTGAAATAAATTAGTTCTAGAAGTTTCTACGCAAACACTTTGTAACCTGTTACTTCAGATATATTTAAACAATTTAAGTGAGTTGTCATCGCATTTAGCATGGAGCAACTTAAAACATTATCAGAAAATATAAGTATGAATTAACAATTACACTGCACTAACCAATAATGTCCAAATTAATGTGATACATTGCAATGTTTTGCCAAGACCCATTTCGTCTGCCATTATACATCCATGATTGTTAGGTATTTGTACACCAGTAACACAATCATACATAAACTTGACACCCTATAATGAAAGTAATATTTGAAGACAATGAACAATGAAAGCAGATGAATCTAAAAAATTAATTTCCTCAAATGATGAAATATCCAAACCAAGTTAGAACACTAGTGAATAATCTTACTGTATCGTTTATCGAGCGTACTTTCGCTGATGTTACTATTTTTGCAACAGCTTCCACTGACAAGTAGAAATTCGTGTTGTAGTAAAATATAAACTTATCAAGTCAGGAACAAAACATTTTGTGTGAATTTGTCAATAAAATCAACAATAATAGCTTACTCAACAGATACGCGTGCAATTCACAAAATATAAGTGCGAAACTTGACTAGAGCACGGGGAGATATACTCACGAAATCATTAAATACATCTGGTTAAAAATGCATGATTTTCTTTAACATCCACTTACAAGGTAAACTAATTGTTAGTAACTTACTTCACGCTGATGAGGACGAAGAATTTTCGATAACATTGGGTCGACGACGACATGAACTAGCTTCTTAGTTCTAGAAAATATTTAGTGAGTTATATTTATAATTACGATTCTTGTTTAAGAGCGTCATGGGCTGTCACTTCTGGAGGTGAATACAAAACTAGGGCATCTTCTTCAAAAGGGTCATGTAAAGCAACCCTAGATGTATTACGACGAACACCCAAGACCCTTACATCACTTGAACTACCTAAAAATAGAAGTATTATGTAGAAATCTTACCATTATAGTTAATAATTGGCACTCGGAAAGGCTTTGACAATATATTGCGAATAAGATTTTCCTAAAAAGATTTTCAATAAAACGATTTCTACATACGTGAGAATTGGGGTAGTCGCATGCAAGTGATGACTTTCTGAAAGAGTTGGGGTCAACTGGAGGATGATCTGGAACATTTTTTTCATGCAAAACAGTTCTGTACTTTTTAAGAGATGGCTATAATAATAGATTAGGTGAAAATCAGATACCTCAGGTGCACTGGACGACTCTCTTGTACAATTTAATTTACTCGGTGCTAAGCTTCTTCTCTTATAGGTTTAGAAAATTAATAACCGCACAAACCATAACATAACTTCAAAATGAGGGGTCAATAAATGAAGTCAGTTTTTTGGTTAACAATGTTAGCAGAAAATTATGTGATAACGTTGTGGACCCAAGATACCTAAAATATGAAAAATAAATTATAAATAATCACTGACAAGAAAATGTATAACAAAATGGTGCAGGTAGTAAAAAACATTTTAATACGATTGAACACCGAGAACTATGGAATATAGGACGATACGTTGCATGAAGATGAAAGATACGAAACTACACGAGAGCTAGTAAAAGAATATGAAACGATGAGAACCGTCAAAGAAAAAACTGGTTCGAAATTTATGTCCTGGTTTTATATCTCTGTACGACCCAACATAGGACCATGTATGGAGGTTCTCATCACTGATCGCTGAACTCTGAAACGTAGTTTGAAGACTATAAGTAATTATGTTGATCACAGTCTTGTGATACAGGAGTCATAATAGTTCGTGACGAGATTTTTTATTGATTATGTATGAAGCAAAGAATTATGGATGATTAAGCAAAATCTATACATGTGTTAAGCTCTATATTGAGTTTGATTGACTTTGTCAAATAAGTTATGGAGGCTATTCCGGGAAACTGGATCAATCATGACTGGAAACCTTGAATTATATAACTATTGGTTTGAACTGTGAAGGGAGCATTGGCTTTCTAGATGCCGTTTCCAAGGCAACTGGAATTGATGGCCAGTACAAGATAGCTTTATCTTACTTTTACTGAAAGCTTAGCAAACAATTATGACTATTATCGGAATTTCCAGTTAATTCGCAGGACTAAAACAACCAGCACGGGTTTAAAAGGGTACTGAGAAAATAAACCCTCTTCTGAAAAAGTCAAATTGATTTTTGAATAGTTTTATGGCGTTTTTGGTTGGTAGGTCAGGAATAGTTCCTTTAAATCGGGAATCATCCACGGGACCTCCAGAATATACGAGATTTGTGTAAAAAGTATTTGCTTTCCTAATATCAATATCTTAGATTACAATTCTTTCGTGGTTATTATTATTCTACACTTTATTGAACTAAAGATTAGAGACTGATTGGGTTGCCCAGTTAGATTTTTTAACGTAATTTTACTCTCAATAATTTTGGAATAAAACTGAAAACCAATCCATGAGTAATAAACATTAGTGACTGTATACTTATGTACACTGTTGTTGTTAAGCCCCAGTAGACAAATATAACGAAATTATTGAGGCCTATACAATCTTATTGTATTTACCTTTGTAAAGATTAAAAAAGGTTGAAAAGCAGTCAATTGTTTTTCTTTAGTTTGGAAAGTAACTGGTACGTTTTGCATTATACTATTTAATCATTAGCCCTGTATAGTCCCAACACTCATTTGTGAACAAAATTCGACTCAGAAACCATTTAATGTGTAGAACAACACACTCAATGACGATAGCATACCGTTTACAAGTATCACTTTTTGTCTCATTTAGGTTGGTAAATATTAAGTCTGATTCATCAAACTGCTTGATTCCATCTCAAAAAACAAAGCCATCTACTAAAATGATGAAAAAACACAGTGGAAGAACAGATAACACAAGGGAAAGGAAACATCAAATTCAGGCCAAACTGGCAACAGACAGGGAAGTGGAAATAAAGACATGTGGAGAAAGACTGCAACATCCATGGGAAATGAATAAAAAGCGAAATCTATCATGCGCTTTTCTTTAATCCCATTTATAACCCCTCATTTCGTTAGTTATTAGAAGATAGCTTCGTTTTACATGTTTTTATGAGTTTTATGCAAACCTTCAAACCTACATATAGCAAAATAAGATAACAAGCGCCAAATAGAGGAATTTTGTCGAATTATCTAAATATTGCTATATATCGTGTTCACGTTTTCCCCTAGTTAGTTCCTAATGAACAACTAAATACGCCCTAGCATTAACATGCTTTATTAGGTATATTACCTAAAAGCAATATACTTTCTTAAATTACTGAGGTCATTATACTGAGTAGTACTACGTATTATATAGTCCCATTTATGTCTGCCCTTTCACGAAAAGCCAACAAGCAGCCAAATCGAATGGACTATTCTACTTTCGCGTCCATAAGTGCAGTTGTAGTGTTGTAGACAACACACAACTTCGGACTTTCAAGGGAAATGAATAATGTTTCTGTTTGAATTGCAGTTGAATGCAGGCTGTTTTTATTGTGCTTAGATCATCTAGTTTTGCGTAGTAAGTTACTATTATCACTGTACAGAAACTATCAAAATCTCTCATTATCAGTCTAATTATTGGTACACCCAAAGTTGCACACAATCTTCAACAGTTCGCGACAGTTTGAATAACTATTTATTGAGACACGAAATTTGTTGCGCTAGGGGACACGGTTTACAGTGTACATAGTTTAAAGAACATTGTTCACGATATCATTAAACATGTTTGTCTAGAATAATTTTTCAGCCTTTCCTTTAAAATAATATACGCGAAAAATTAGGCGCTCAGTACACTTCAGATTCACGGTAACTAAAAAAGGAGCACGGCGATGTGCCAAAGCAGTTTGCATTCAAAGTCTATTGAATTAGGGCATGTCAGATTATATGAATAAGTCAGCAGTTAGTTATGATTTCTCTAATCCGATCTCCCAATTTCGGGGAAATATGACCCATTTTTGGAAAGCCACTATAGTGAATTTTGAGGGAATGGCACCAAAACCCCGAAATTACCCCAGATCATTAGAAATTCGTCAATATTTTCCCAGAATCTTATTACACTTTAAGGGACTCGGCTCCTTTCATCAAAACCCCAAAGTTTTTCATGATTTTGGGGAAACTTTGGAGAAGGTCGCAGAATTTTCCATGACTTTGGGGTTCTTCCCAAAAATTTCTCCTAATTTTTGCGCTTTACCCCGAAATTTCACCGTAACCTTATTACAGTTTTTGCAAACTCACGATGGGCGCTCATCAAGTTTGTCGCCCTAGTGTGACACCTGTTGGCTGCCACTCCCCCACCATCTCTTTCGTTATACCCTACACCATTCGATTGGAAGAAACAATTAGCATTCGCCTGGCCGAACAGGAAGAGAGACCACAGTCTGCAGCGGTAGCAACTTACCTGCATCACCTGCTTTTTGAAAAAAGTGGTGTGGACTGAACCCTTTTTGTTCCGTGACTATTTAACGTACTAAAACAATGCCGAAGAGTGGTGGTGAAAAGCATGCTGAACATGATAATCATGTCACATAATATCATGATGTATTGTAACTACCTCGTAAAATGTTTTGACAATACCCTGAATAATAGACTTTTGCTCACAGGACCGCGTAACACAGATTTCGGAGTTTTTCCCCAGAATCGCCTGTAAATTTGAAGAAACCACCGACTTGCCCATCCATCTGAGATTTCCTCAAACTTTGAGGAAGAATAAGGATGTTTATATGATCTTGGGGAAAACCCTGTATGGCCATGGAAATGTCACTTGGCCCTAGACAAATCATCCTGTAGTCAGGGCATTAATATCCACAGTTTACCAACCCTCGTCAAGGTCAAGGACAACCAACGCACGTCAGTTAGTTGCACTTCATTTACTGGCCCACGCAGCAGTCGTTACACTGTTTCTTGTACCCCCCCCCATACTAATATATCTCTTTGATAACGTCGTTTGTGTTTTGCGGTCATCAAAGCAGTCATTATACATGAGTACGACAAAAAGGTAATTCACGTTAGCCACTCACCTCGGAATGTGACTTCGATGTTAGCCAGTGGTCTAACTTGAGCAGGCCCCCAATCATCAAACATACATCATTTACGTTACTGACCTACAACCCCGAAACTCCCTTCAAAACCAGGAGACTAGATGAAATTTCTGAAAATGTTAAGAACCCGAAAAATTGTGAGGTTTGTCAACAAATCACAAATAACACTGAACTTTTGCCGAAGAACATGAAAGGATTTCTTAGACGTTTTTGAAAATTATTGGGAAGTGTTGAGAAAAACCCAAAATTCTCACAACAATTTTTGGAATTTTCCCAGTTTCAAGTTATTTTTGGTGAAATTTCGAGGTTTTGTGCCATTTTCGCGAAATTTTACCCAAAGTTGAGGAATCCGGCCATTGCTAGGGGTCTCTATACATAAACTCGTTTCACATAAAAACATGTGGTTTACTTAACATTGTTCGGTGTAGCGATTCCCGTCTAATCTGAAATTACTTTTGACATTAAGGCAGTGTACAGAGTAAAGCGTGTGAGGAAGTCTGGAAGAGAGTAAGATGTGAGCCGACGACCCAGCAAGAGCACTGCATCAGTAAATAAATCCCAAGAATCAATATCTCATAAGTCTTCGACATTTGATGCTGAATGCACTAGTTTCACTGGGCCCACCCAACTGAAGGTGCTTGGTCACGCATCCGTACCAGACCACGACTGGATACGCCTTGCTACACATCTAAAACAACTAAGCAACTTGAATCAAACGCTTCCCGATATATCCAAACTCTGTCAAATATATCTTCGAACTCCTTCATTCATGACTCCTGATTCGACTGGGTTGGTACACATCGATTTAAAGGTGTTATTGGTAAATGCGTTGTCAAACTCTGAATACTTATGGCATCTTTAGCACCAAGATGGTTTTACATTTAACAGGTAAAGATGTAGATAATAACCAACATCAACACAAGAAAAAACATAACATGTCCATACTGTAATTTGGAAATAGAAATTTGAAGCAGATGACTTAAGTTCCTGAACCCGTTCCAACTCAGGTATTTTACAACTGACCATATGTGACTATGCCTTGCTTACTTGTAGAACTTGTGGTCTACTATAATATTAGTGCTGCTCTAATAATAGACCTACCTACATACTCACCAACCACAATTTCATGTTTATCTTAAAACAATATTCGCCGTGTTTATCCTTTCTTCCTATCCTCTTATTACGGTTAGAAATCAAGTTTATCGTGCCAAATAGCTTACTTATTCTGACTTTAGTTAAGCTAAAACTCTGTGCTCGACAGTCTGGGGAATAGTTTAGAATTACGTCGGTAGGAATTTACTTCCTATAAGGACAGTTTAAGTAATGTACTTGTATGTCCAAGCCATGTCATCCACCAATTCTCTTGCCTTACCCAACGTAACATGATGCTCGAGCTATTCCAAAACCCGGACTTGCAAGGTGACTTGGAGGTGACGCAAAAGCCGTGATGATGACCTATTACTCAATGTTTCACTTCAGAAAAGCCTTTGAGTTCTTTGACCATCTGATAAAAAGACGGTTCATTGCCTCTCGTCTTAAAATGGTGTATGGTTGTGGTATCGGTAGTATAAAAGTTAAGTCACAGACTTATTTGGCGACTGAAGGAGGGGGACAGAGAATAAATCTCGATGGCGAGTTCCTTCAAATTTAATATTTCGCCTCGTAAAATAGTGCTCTAATTGAGAAAATCACAACACGGAGCCATTATGATCAATTTCTGAGGATCGAACTTTCCTAGTCATAATGGTGTCTATCTCTACCGCAGACAAATTATATCCTTCCATCACTCTTGCATTTTGGATTGAGTCTGACTTGTGGTGTATGACTAATATATTCAATAATATGAACAGGGAAAATAATGACTGCAAAACGATTACTTTGTGACAAAAAATAATATCTATAAATATGTATACAAAATTTAAGTTAAAGATAATCACAAAGTCTGCATTAACAACTAAGTAAAAGCTAATATTTATGTTCAAAATAAAGCTCACAAGTTTCGTGCCAGCGGGAAACTTTCGTTCTACTGATGGAAGCAACCGGATCATCCACGCCATCTGTTTTCGCAGATGAATTCACTGAGTTCGCTGTTACTGCCTTCAGTGATTCACTTTCAGTTGTATGTGGTGATTTCAATTCATGTGACTGTAGCTTCCTTACGTCATAAGGTCACCAAAATGTAGTAGATTTTCCTACCCGTTTGGATGCTCATTTGGACTTTGTTTTCATCAATGATGTGGGCATATATGTGAATCGCAAACGTGCTCCATTGTCTAGCTCGGATCACTGTATAATTCGTGTCCTACCTAAAGTATATGGAAAGCATGGGAAGAGTGCACTCTTACATCAAACCAAGAAAGTCAAATATGGGAATTACTCAGAAGAAAATATCCGAAATCTGAAAAACATGTTACATACGACTAATTGGGAATTATTTACAGTTGACTCACTGGAAATAACTACTGATTTTATCACTTGTTACCTTAAATTCTGCTTTGATATTTGTTGTCCGACTGAAACCATTTTTGTAAGTTTTGGTCGACTTACATCTTCATAACTAAAACGACTACAGTGGGTGGAAGAAAGAATGTACAAGGAGAAAAACTTTTATGAAGTTTGTAAGCTAAATGATCTGACAAACCCAGAGATTAGACTTCACAACTTTATGTTTATTTAAAAACTCTTGTGTTGCAAAAGCTCTCCAAGTATGTGGAAACTCTTTAAAGAACTTACAGGTGACAGACAGTTTGGGAGCGATAATCAGCTGAGTGTTTGTGACTTAAATAAGTCTTTTGTACGTCAGTCATCTGATGTGATGCTCCCTTCATCCACAGGTTTAAGGAATAGCTGTGTTCCTAGTTCCATCGAAACTGATGTCCGAAGATGTCTCCAGTTACTTAATTTATCCTGATGTTTAGGACCTGATGGTATCCCAAACCTCCTTTTTTTAAAAATGTGCTGACGTCCTATGTTATCCATTCACGACTCTCTTTAACAGATCCTTCCTATCTAATCTCATACCGAAAATGTGGAGAAAGATAAAGATAATCGCTGTACCAAAGAAAGTATCTGGTGATAAGAATGTAAAATTTAGACGTATTGCAATAACTACACCCTTCCTCAAAACAATGGAGAAATTATTAATACTTCCACTTCAGTCTGCGGTAAAAGAGCATATTGATCCGTATCAGTTTGCCTACAGATGCAAAAGAAGCACTTTAGATGCTATTGCTGTTCTGCATCACAATACAGTATTCAGCTTGGAAAAGGGTAAGAAGTATGTTCGATGCGCCTTTCTGGACTATACTTCAGCTTTTGATTCTATAACAAGACAAAGTTTAATTAACAAGTTAATCAGCGTCAAAACTGACAGCTAGATAACCAACTGGCTATGTTCCTACCTCTCTGGAAGGGAACAGTACACTGTGTTTGGAGGAAAGTGTTCAGAGTCTCTACTGTCTCATGAAGGTGTACCACAAGGAGCTGTTCTTCCACCTCTTCTTTTCTTTTTTTTCTGCATGATCTGCCATCTTCCACAGAAAACACTTTTGTGAAGTATGCGGATGATCTCACTGTATGTATGCCTATCTGTTCCTCTTTACATCCCATAGAAATGAATGGGTTTTTGTCTCGTATTGATTGTTGGTCTGTTTGGTAATGGTTTTATACTTAATCCGTCTAAATGTCAAGCTGTTAACTTTAACATGAGACATGAACGGAATCTAAACACTATTTTGAGATCCCATAATGCTTTTGCCATTGAAGACTGTTTGATAAACACAGTATCGAATGTCAACTATCTTGGTCTTACTTTTTCCTCTGATCTGTCTTGGTCTTCTCACGTTTTATTGTTATCGAAGAAAGTTTTCCGTCTGACTTACTACATAAAGAAGTTGCATGCTCTTGGGATTACTCGTCATTTACTCTTACAATTTGTCAATTCTTGCATATTACCTATTATTCTTTACTGTTCTCCATTATTCTTTCCCGGGCTTTTGAGAAAAGACTTTGTTGTATTGCGGAGAGTGCTGAAGGCAGTTAGCAAGATGTGTGGTGAATCTTTCGAGATCATAATTAATGTGGTTGTGGATAGACATCTAGTGTTATGCAAACTCCTGTCAGGTGTTATTTTATCAGATACTAACCATCCCATTCACTCTTATCTTTCTCCTTGTATATCTTCTGGTAGAACGAGACGTAATTAGACTAAAATCTATGCACGCAAGCAAAAGTATAAAAGTTCTATAATACCTTACCTAGCAAATATCCTCTGTGACGAACAAGTTGTCCGAGTCAACCTAGTCAATAACCTGCATTCTTAACATGTATCTAATTTGAAAAGTTGTACAGTTTTTCGGTTTTTTAATTCCTTTCTTGTCTTTGTTTCTGTTTTTTGAGTAAGGGAGTTGTTGAAATACCCTGTGCTGAGAATTCTACATTGTACCAAATATAATATTGAATAAACCCATTAATAATATTAATAATAATAGGTCTTTATTTCTAAATCTTGGAAGTTAGTGTTGATTCCACATTTACGTTTTTAAACACACAAAGCCTTTCAACATTCAACACAAAATAGTGGGAAGTATAACGCCCATAAACAATAAAGAAGTGAATGAACACTTGAATTTTAATGTTCTGATATTTGCTTAAACGTTTTTGATTAACTAGTAACCAATCAGCCTACAGATTTTCCAATGTACTAAATAAGTTGAGAACTAGACGACGCAATCAACAACTACAAATCGCCAAATTAGATCCCAAACACACAAATCGTTACAGAGCACAACTGAAATATTGGACATCCATACGTTGTATTGAGTGACCGTTCGTTTCAGGGAAAAGTCTATTTCAAGGTCACTACTAGCAAACAAGTTTCCCAGCATTAACGCCAATAACTGGATAACAGCCAGATGTCTGTCTTCTTTGTTCTCTTGATGAGTGTTTGGAGGAAAGTGATTTATGTATTTATCAACCAGTCGAACTAATACTGAGTATTCAACTGTTGTAGACACCAGGGATGTATTCGAGAGGATTAGAAGAACTGGGCACCTAGCATCCTGCAACCAATTCAGAGATGTTACCTGTCCATTTCAGAAGACCTTTTATCGGCATTTTGACGCGTTACGTGGAGCGTGAAAGTAAGTTGAACGATGAAGAGCGGTAAATCTGCTGTCGCTATTTTGTGTATGCTTATTGTTTTGAATACAGAACGAAGTTGAAGACCCATGGTCAGGGTGTAAAATTGTAAGTAACTGTTAGTACACTCCCTTTTCTTCATAACTGTAATTTTACCAATTGTCGTGGTATGATCTCAACCAGTACATAATAGCTTTGTCCTTGTTCTGAAATTCTGCCTTTAGTGAATTAAACAAGAAGTTTAAGGCTACTGTAATGTACAACAGCCTAAATGTTTCAATGTTTTCTGTTCAAATTATATTTTTGGATAACGTCCAAGCAGTTTTAGTTATCGGTACTTCATGGAACACTATCGATTTTGATAACATTGACAGTAACCCTAGAACTATTTCTCACATAGCAAGTCCCTTTTTTCTTAACAGACCGACAGTGAGATCTTACTGGACGCACCTGCCGAGCCAATATTTATATTTTGTGCTTCAGGTGATCAATAAAGTCAAGTCGTCCAATGTGCATCTGATGAATATTACCATTTTGCTTCAATTTCTTTGCTGCTTGTGTTCTACTTTTGAAAAATAAAAGCACTATATTATATTCAGTAAGTACCTGCCTATTTTCTATGAAGGCGATAAAGGGAGTTGTAACACGTTTAATGAGACTGTCGTCATATGTTCATCAATAAACCGAGCGAACACACATCCTGGTTCACTTTACTACATAGGGTGCCACTGTGCTGCTAGTGTTCTATTATTTTAATGGAGGAATCGCTTGCATAGCGTAAGTCATTCGGGTTAAAAAAAAAACTGTATGATCATGTACACAGATGGTTATGACATGTATAACGCATGTTCATCGACCGACTACCGCAACGCGCGATGATGATATACGAAATTAGAGAAGTGGAACAAGGCCTTGTAGTACTTTATTAAGTTCTAGCTTGCTCGGGGAAAGTTTGAAATTTATGCTCAGTTTCCGTAGATGATCTATTCTTTTTAAAACGGAATCATTAATTTTCAGGTTTTCAAGTCCCCAAAGCAGCCTACAATACAGTATCCTATCAAATGCTTCGTAGGAGTCAACGTCGATGACATTTATTGATTTATAAATACCAAGCAACTGGGTCTACCACTCACTTGGTGTAAATAGGCTAGTTATGCATGACAACCCTCTCCTGAATCCGTGTTATCCACTGTTTAAGAAACTTTGAGTTGTCACAATGGTTATGACGGCCGTTATGAATCATTCTTTACAGTATGTCAACTACGTAATTGGTAAAACTGACAGGTCCCTAATTTAATGGAAGTCATCCTCATACCGTCCCGCGAGTTGTAGTGACAGCCACATCATCATGGTCCGCATATAATTCCCTCTGGTTGGATGACATACCAAATATCGTAGTCAGCGGAACAGCGAAGTAATGCTCAGTGTGTCTGTTTTTTGGGGTGAAGCTCATCCGGCATGGTTGATACTTCCCAGTTTAAATAGTTCAGTGCCTTTAGTACGTCGCCGTCATTACGGTCCAAGGCGATTAACAGATTTGTAGATAATGGTTCTAGTCCTAGTCTTTTGTCGAGAGAAAACTCGTGAATGAATGCCATCCCAAATTAAGCAGTCATCGCTTCTGGTTTGTCGTGACCATTTTCTATTATTCGAAATTTCCTTTTTTCCTCTACTGAACCTGGTTCGTAACTTTTGTGCTTCTTGACTCTCGTTGGTACCAATTAACTTCCATATTTCGGCCGTGCTGTAGAGATTATGTTTTTACAGGTACCACGAATCGGCCTTTAAAGTCCATCAAAATTGCTTGCGGCGTTCGAGCATTTTTCATTTACCGTGTTAAACCCCAAACCTTTCACTTCACCCAGAACTGATCATGCCTTTTTCTAACGACTGTCCAGGGTATAAACGGTTGAGTTATATATATATATATATCACTATCATAGGAGATTCAATCTTTCCTGTACTCATGTGTCGGATCAGTTTTGAAGCCTTCGCCCGAGGACTCAGGGTTGATCGGCTTCACGTTATCTTTTAATAGAACGGGTTGGCGCATTTGCCTGATAAGTCACAGCAGATATAAACTTGAATGAGATGACCTCATGGCACTCCTCCTATAAACAGGAGGGGATTAATTCGATCAACACCAGCTGTGTGTGAAAACTAAGGCCAAAATAGAAGAGTACTATAGGGATTTTCAGTGTGTTGGATTGATGAAGAAACTGATTTTCAGCGACTTGTAGTCAAGCAATGTTTTTGATGATCCTATCTTTAGGTTAGCATACATTATGAACCGAAGTCGACTACTGTAAGGCTTCTTCGACTGTTTGACGAGTATCTCATTTTGCTTAGGAGGAAACCACTTGCTACATACCTAGGACTGCTGTTTGCCATTACTATCTCAGCCGGCGCCGCTCCAATCTACATATCTTTGAGCCGCGTACCATTGTTTCAATAGCTCTCTAAAGTACCTTCCAGATACTGTATGATGTCACTTCATATATGATTCATTCCGTTAGTTATATGAAGTACTAAACCAAACAGCTGAAGTTCATTATCATACACATCTGATACCGGTCTTTTCTATTGCATGATCACCATCAGGGCTTCCAGCATCCACTACTTTCATGAGCTCCGTCACTTTGCTTAGTTGTCTAACTTTAGTTTCATGAAATCCCTAGTAGTAACACCCACAATACTTTGGAAATCTTCCTACCCCTTATTTTGAAAGTGTGAAGATTTTTATGTATGAGGCTTTTCTCATGGCCTACACAGAGTTTGTTCATTTCTGCTGCTCCAGAGACCACTTGATATGGTCAATCAGGCTGCTGTTAGCATGGACACTGATGTCAGAATCACACACTTCATCTTGATTTTCCAAAGATAGATTTTTTGTGCCTTAAGGTAACCCTCGTGCTATTGATAGAAGGAACCAAACAAGTAGTGAATGGGTCTTTATTTCGATCTTCGCGCAGTCACAGTGGAGTGTGGGATTATTTGTTCAGACAAACAAAGCCTCTCAACATTCAATATAAGATAATAGGAAATATAACGCCTATTCAAGATAAGGAATTGAATGAATACTTGACCTGTACAGTTTTGGCATATGCTTGGTTGTTTGATGTCAACTCTTAACCAACCAATCTATGCTGTTACAGATTACCCCATAAAAATAACTTTCCGAGACGAGAGCCTGCTGAAATGATATCTGAATCCACTTTCTAATCTTTCACATTCAGTAACTATCGATCCTCCTCTGAACAGAATCTACATGTAAACGACTTAATTTGACTTCAGATGTGTCTAGGTCGAGCCTTTTAGCATTTTTCGGAAGACTTTCTGCTTGTGAAACATGAATGATCCTCCTAAGAGATTTCCCTCAGTAGGCTCTGAGGTTCCATTCCTTAGAACTAACCTCTTCCCTTCCTGGTAGTCATGTTTGTTAAAGGCTTAAAAGCTTCAATCTACCAATTTAATTTTCTGGATGTTACTGTCCATCATCGTTGGCTTTATTAGGTTTCTAGGAAAAAATTGTCTACATAATGCAGATCAAATTCTGATATAGTCTTTGTTGCGTTGACTTTAAGTTCTGAGGTTGTGTTCGGCGACATACGCTTTTGGAGCTTCGCATGTTTCACCTCTTCTTTTTCACGAGCTTTAAATCTTTCATTGTAGTTTCATGTTATGGGCAGCTTGTAGTTCATCCACGAAGAATCTTCCGGTCGTGCTTGACAGATAAATCACCTTAAGGGCTGGAATATATACCGTAAAGCAGTATGCTTTAAGCTCTTGACGCAAATGGGGCTTACTAGTAAACCATAGATACTCGACTTTTATTACTCACTTAGGAAACTGAGGCAGAGTGTGTGACGTCAACAATTTTGATATGTATATATAAGTCAAGACAGAAACTCTAAACCAAATAATCCACCTTAGTATAAAAATTCATCAAAGAAGGAGATTTAGACTTTCCATTCTTAGGTATGGGTTTCATAAGTAGATGAGTAACGGACTGTTGTTACTGTTCAACTCACTATCAAATTCTAGGCTGTTTGTGTGTCAAAGGCATCTAGACATTTAAAATGTCTGAAATTCTCGATCTGAAGTACGTTTTGCTCACTAGTTTCATATTTAGATGTACATTGTTTATTGAGAAAGGCCACGAGTGTGGCGCGTATCAGTATTCATCTCGGTACAAAAAGGCATGAACATATTCAGGTTATTGGGGGATTTCTCCCATCTCGTCGCCCTCATAATCCTCCTAAAGAAAATCTGGAAGACTAAGTCATGTGCTGGTAAGATACCTTCTGTCAGTACTCCTGTACTGTCATATGTACGCCAAAAACACTACAAAGTTTCGCATCTTAAATAGTGAAACTTTTGTCATTCTCGTCATTGCAATACTAGTCCTAGTAGGTTCCTTTCACATTATAATAAGATCGCACTGGCTTACTTTCTTCCAGCTAATTAGCTCACTCCCTAGATTATTCCACTGACTTTTGGGGATTCATCAAGATTCCCTTCGATTTGGTCGGTTTTTTTCCAAATATTGGAAATATTAGTGGTTTTTGAATTATTTGGAAAAACGTAAATATTCCTCCAGGCTGGGAGGTCGGTATTATTCTACGGGTTACGCCCAACACAAATTCGAGTGCAATTCATTACATCAGCACGTGGTTGGGGCTCCATCCGTTGACTCTTTCAAAAGAAAGTTGGATCAACTGAGACCACCATTGCCAGGATTAGCACAGGCCATTAATCCTTCCGTCTTTTCTGAACTGAAACTGAAAGGCTTGATCAACCCAAGCCTGTCAGCCTTGCTACTTACTCTCCGTATCTTCATGTTATCTTCAAGTGTGTTAATGGCGTAAACGTTGATAGTTAGTTGACATGTGTGTCAAATAATTACCAATGCTTCTACACCATAGTGTGAAAGTGTTGGAGAATCAAAGATAATATATAGCGGTATTCTGCTCACAGAAACTACCATTTAGATTGCATCCCATTAACTTTCACTCTTCGCTCTCAATATCTGGGTACCTTCTGGTCCAGGTATGTCTTCTATTCCAAATATAGAGGGTCCCTACATAATTCATGCTTGAAACAGCTACCTTATCAAATCATTTTCTGGAATCTAAGAATATTACATCAATAGCCAGTCCACGATCTTAGTACTTGCATCTGCCCGCTGTTTTTTCCCAACAACTCATTGGTCATAATAGTGTGTATCAATAGGTAGGAAAGTTTGCAACCTCACGTACATAAAGTACCTTCGTCATAAACTTATCAGTTTCTGAATCCTAGTCAAGTAAACGTTATATTTGCGAAGGTTTTAATAGCAGTGCTAATATGGTGTGGCAGCTGGAGTCGATGTACATATATGCCAGGTTTCATGTTGCATAAGACTGATTCAAGCGTCTTCATACAAATTAAAATAATTGAACTTACTGGTTTGAAGTCAGCTGCCATATACTCTGATAAAATTAAGATTTTCATCATTATTAAGACAGAGACTGAGGATTTTCATGTGGCACAAGTGGTTTAACTTTAGTGATATCACCTTGCGTACTTCCCTAAATCTGTTATGCCTCTTGGGAAATAAGCCGCCGACCTGGAACCAACGAAGTCTGTCATAGGCTGTATCGAAATCAAAAGAAGTATAAAAGGCGGTGGCTGAAGGTAGCACAAAACAGCTCTTCAGACTGGTAAAAGAAACGTACGAAAAAGTCGGGTGTAAGCGAGATGGTCTCGGAAAAAGACGACACTAATGTGTGCTCTCAGCCCAGACGTTCAGAAAGATGGACAGAACACTTTAGGCAATGGTTTACCTTGCCCTTCAGCTACTCTATCAGATATGGCTCAGAATAGAAGCCAGTGGCGATCCTGCTGTAACCTTCGTTTACTTTCTTCATAAAAAGTGGTTGTGTCTCCCTTAACTGAAAGATTTCTTCTGATTGTACCTTTCCGTTCCCTCATTATTACTATTATTATTGCTACACTACCTTACACCAACCTCTTCGTTATTGTTCTCTTTTTTTCACGCTCCTTACTTTTTTTCTTTCTCTTCGAATTCTCATTGTTTTGTGTGGCGCATATATATTGGCGCTCTCTTGTACCAATATTTATGTGTTCAAATAAATAAATAGAATCAGCTACTCTACATCTACCCACCATTCCCAGACACTGAATGGAACATTGAAGTAGGTCCTTCGACTCTAGCTGTAGTTTAACAGGCTATAGCTAATCCGAAACGAGGAAGAGCTGCTAGTCCCGATAGATTGGCTCCAGATGCCCTTAAGTATAGTGATCCAGTTTTAGCGATTAGGTTGACTAATATTTTAGTTAAGATTTGGGAGTTGGACGTAATCCCATCGGACTGGTCGCAATCATTGATTGTCCCAATGTATAAGAAGGGGTCGAAATCATCCTGTGGTAAAAATAAAGGGATTAGTTTGACAAATATAGCATCTAAAATAGTAGCCTCAATAATTATCGGGCGTCTAACTAAGACTCGTGGACTGCAAACACGAGAAAATCAGGCTGGCTTCAGAACTGGTCGTGGCTGCACTGACCACATATTCACCATTCGTCAGGTTCTAGAACATAGGCATACTTATCGGCGTCCGACAATGGTGGTCTTTCTTGACTTAAAAGCAGCATTTGACTCTGTAGACCGAGAGATTCTGTGGCAGTGTCTCTCATTGAAAGGTGTACCCCAGAAGTACATAAACCTTGTGAAAGCTCTTTACTCGAACACTACTAGTCGAGTCAGGACTTATGGCGAGCTGTCATCTACTTTTGCAACCTCAAGTGGTGTCTGTCAAGGCTGTCCACTTTCTCCATTCTTGTTTAACTTCATCATAGACCTATTGATAGAAATAACATTCTCGTCGACTGGATTCTCGGGTATTGATCTCCTACCAGGAGGTTTACTTATAGACTTAGAATACGCAGATGATATAGTCCTGTTTGGTGAAGACGCTGATAAATTGCAGAGTTTTGGTAGCACTAAGTAACAATGCCAGAATGTTTGGAATGCGCTTCTCTCCCTCTAAATGCAAGTTGTTGCTTCAGGACTGGTCTGCGTCAACACCTGAACTAAGGATAGGGAGTGAAGTAGTCGAACTCGTCGACAACTTCACTTATCAGTATAGCGGTTGTAGAGATTATTAAGTTTTCATTTGAGATTATGAACTGATCGATGTTAGACCACCATAGAAAACCTGGAAGTGCCGGATGGTCGTTTCGTCCTACTGTGGGACTCCTCAGCAGCACGCATCCACGATCCCGCTTGCGGGGTTCGAACCCAGGGCCTTCGTGAATTGGTTGAGGTTAGACAATAACACCATCCGTAGTGTCGCAATTCGGTCTGTGCACGACCCATCCTTACGCAATCCAGCTTGTTGATCTTGAAGTTGAGCGTCCTGCGATATCTAAACTTATCTACCAACCATTTTGAAAGGATTAAGTGTTTTCATGTCTTTGTGAATGAAATCTAGTCATTGAGGTAATGTCCGCAAATAGTTGTCGGTTTTCTATGTGAGCGATTTTGTTGATTTATGTAACCTTTTCAATATACTTCACTTGGATTACTTGTATCCACTTTGTAGGACTTTCAGGAAAATCTCAACTTCTTTTTGCGGTTGTGTTTATGTCACGTTACGTGGACTTGTTTTTCAATTTCATTTCACTGTATAACACCATCATGAAGCTTTTCTTTATCATTTGCTCTTGTGCGACCGTCTACTTCATGTATTTCAAATTCAAGGCTACCTACGATTCTAATCATGATACATTTGCTGTGTATTTGTTGCTGATCCCCAGTCTGCTTCTAGGATTAGTGGCCAATTACGAATTTTCTTTATATGAGGTAAGGCCTTCAATACAGATTTTTCGATTTTCACTTTGATAATTTGGCTGAAACAAACAATTTACAGTTAGGTATTGTAATGGTGCATCAGTTTAGATTGGCTCACACCAAACAATCCAAAACAACCAGCTTTTATAACGACACTGATTAGGTAATACTAGAAGCAAAACCAAAATGAGACTGAGTACGTAACTCTGGAATTGTAATTCTATTGTCCAAATTAATTTTAGAGGTAATCCATCCTCATCACTATAACTGATTAAAGTCTATGTCACTTAAGGTCTCCAGCTGATGAATTATATTATATATGAACATAAAGCTTGATGTTTCTTACACGTTTGAGATAACTTTTAAGGTACCTCTAGGATTAATCTTGTACTCTCGATAAATTACTTATATTTTCATAACAAAGCCAACTTTTCATGTTTGGGTAGGAAGTGGATAAACATACAGTACATCCTTCTGTTTTTTTAATCGAACCGTCATTAGTGGTGAACATAAGATGAGTGTTTGGCTTCCATAGAAAAGCAGCTTCCATAGTTTTTCGAATACTGAAGCACATACGAACAGAGAATATTCCTTTCCATAAAGCCTCATAGGGTTCCACAGTTATAAGCACAAGTGTAGCATTGGCTCAATGATTAAAGCGTCTGACTTCTAGAAACTAAGTCGCAGGATCGAACCCCACCCCATCTGCTTCGGTTTGGTCAACCAGGTAGCATCAATAGCTCTCACACTTTGTTGCTCATATTCAAATACCTAATAAATGATATATTATTTTCCATGAGCCCAATAGGTTCATAAAATGCATGTCTGATTTAAGGTAAATACACCTTTTGAAATGTGTAATAGGAATTGAGGATTTTCGGTAAGGTGAAATGGTTATCACTTGTAAACGTTGAAACGAAAAGAATCCAATGTACACCAGTCAATTCGTAGGTCTATCGAAACTTATTAAAATTTAGAATATATATATATATATATATATATATATATATATAATAGTGGCCGAGATATAGTGATGTGATAACCAATCAAATTCAAACTATAGTGAAGGATTACTCAATACATACAATTTTATGGATTCAATGAGAAATAAAAAGTAGAATGAGCCCTAAACAAATCGTTTGACAGATATCAAGATTATCATCCGAATAACAAAATGCAATTTCTGTTGCTATGTTTTCTTTTTGGTGTGTTTCATAACTAACTCTTTAGTGTGAATTATTTTACACTATCCTTGTTAAGTCCGATTACTAGATCTTGAAGTATTAATCAATCATTTGTATGGTATATTGCATACAATGGCAATATCTATGTAATACTTGTTTTATTTCTCACTTACGCCAATAACGCCTTGAATTTTAAATCTAGTAATAGGATGTATTCAGTCAGTTCTTATTCTCATTTTTAGTTGTCATATGCATGCTGTTAAGCAAGTACCTTAGTTTGTATATTCATATATAAAGAAGTCTACAATACCATCATAATTAAAGCCTAATCTCTTAATAATTAGGATCTTTCTAATACAAAGTTTGAGGAATAGGTTTGTGTTTAATGAACAATACAATGAATGGAGAAAGGTATGATAACAGTTAAGGGATCAAATGGAACCTTCTAATTAAAATACTGTAGATCAATTACTTGACAAATGCGCATCAAAAATATGTATGCTGATTCACTGGAAAATAGCTTCTGATTTTCATTTTTTTTTCTTTGCTTGGAACTGCTCAGTCTCTTTAACTTTTTCGAGATTATGCAAACCTTTTTAATACATGATTTGGATAGGTTTTACATATGCTGTCCTAGAAACCGACTCGAGGATTATTCTAACTAAACATGTGCGATGAGTTTATAAAGTGACACTGTAAGTCAATAAGTAATTCACTCATTCACTAGGTACTTGAATACAAGTATCAGGGTAATTATAGTACGTGGATGACCAGATTGAAGTATACAGATTGGGATTCGAGTCTGGGATTTGGTGTCTGAAAGTCGAACACATTGAATATTAAACCACCACTCCAATTCGCGGAAAACACTAATTTTAATAGCGTAAGAAAACAATCCATAAGGTCGCCAAACCAATTCATCATAACTTGTTATACAGTAGCCATTGAGCCAAGCAAAGTGAAGCTTCATGATCAACTGGTTAGCAAGTTTAAAACATAGATCAACCTAAACCTTAGGTCAATAAGTTGTGGATCGTTTGCAAAGTAAGGTATCATAGCTTCGTTTGATTCTTCAGAAAACGTCGACGGACATTTCCAGAGATCTTTTGCAAAGAACTGAGTGATTTCCTCACGAGGATTCACATAAAACGAGTCACATACAGATAGATATCAACGAATCGCGAACTTTAGCTTCAAATTTTAAATTTAAATTTTCCGTTAAAACGTGGAGCTACAGACAGTAAAGCACAGTTTAGCTATTTTCGTCTCCAGACATTTCATTTCGTTTCCATAAACAATAGGAAGTGTTGGTTGAAGTAGACAGGCAACTCAATATTCAATGTTCTGGGATTCGGGCCCACCATTTTGTGCTCCCTCCGTAATTCAAATATCACTAACATGAAATATATATTTAGATTACCTGAGTTTCTCTCGAAACCCAGCTTTTGATTTATTTTTACTAATTTATCACTAAAAACATTAACTTTTGTTGGCTTGATTACTGAAGAATTTTCCATTATTAAGTCATTTTTGAATGGTAAATGTGTTATCATCATGATTTCTTTAATCATGTGCCTCTTATTGTACATACCGGATGTTATTTCAAGTTTTCTTTACCCATTCCTTCTCTAATATGTCATTTTTTGTATTTCCCTTAACTACTCAAAGGTACTGTGGGCTTTCTCCATTTACTTGGAATCGGTTGCTATTATGCCTCAGTTGTTTATGATTAGCAAAACTGGCGAAGCTGAAACAATCACTTCTCACTACTTATTTGCGTTAGGATCGTACCGTGCATTGTATTTGTTCAACTGGATATACCGTTATGTTTTTGATGATTATCTCGACTATATTGCTGTTGTTGCGGGTATTGTACAAACATTATTATACTGTGACTTCTTCTATTTGTATATAGCTAAAGGTAAATTATATATTTGATTTCGCGTATGTTTTTAAATGACTGGAGGTAATTTTTAGCGTATTTTATCCACTAGTTAACATAACTGCTCCTATGCAACATGTCTACACTCATGTTGTTATTCGACTCGTTCGTTTACTGTTTCTAGTAACCTCTAGTATTTCAGTGAAGAGTCTATTTTGGAAACAATGTTCTGACTAACAATTAAGATATGAGTAAATGGTTAGCCACTACCCACCGCCTGGGTACTATGACTATTTCAATCGGTCTTCTTCACTTTTCAGATGCGTTAGTGACGTCTTAGAATTCATTTTAATGTTCATGGTAAAGATTTCATATACATGGTTTGCCCGACATTTTATTGTTTAATGGTTTGTTTCCTGAATATGTCTTAAAGCTATGTTCGATTAAAATAGAACTAGATACTCCAAGATACGATGATGAAAGGTCATTTCTTTATATCCTTATTCTAATATATGCTGTTTCAAGGCTCAGGAAAAGCCACTATTAGTACATAAAATTGCTGTCATTATAAGTCTTTGGACGCCGAAATACTCAAATTCTTGGTTGAAAATTGTTGGTTTAACTTTTCATACTCTGTTCGCTTCACAATATTACGTTAAACATCTTCCAGAGATTTGATAAAACATTCGTCAATTAAGGTCTAAACTTTTATATTAGGTATAACTTGTTCTTCATGATAGCCAATTTGACGATAAAACGAACTTTGCTGTTTAAACTACGTATAAGAGTCTTATTATTCACAACTTGGAGATATTTAGCTCGTGTTATGTTAATCAAAAATGCATTACTAGAAACTGCTTCTTAGTATGATCCGTTTACGCCCTATTATATAGAATTCGTCATTAATTACGATCTAACTGTACAGAACTAATGACTAATTCCACTAACAACCAACGTCACCTAATTAACTAACGTATCTCTTTCTTTTGTTTACAGTTATTAAAGGACGTGACTTACGACTACCTGCCTGATCTCTACTAATTTCCAATATTTATATTTTTGACTTTATGATGTTTTTGCTTTGTTTCTCTATAGTTGTGTTATAAAATAAAATGGTCTTATGCATCATATATTTCTGCTTACGATTCTTTGTTATTACGAGACTAATAATTAAAAAAATACTTGGACGACTGGTGATTGACATACATTTAATTACGGCGATCAAACAGTTTACTCCTTTTGGAGTCTATTTATTTATTTGAACACCTAAATATTGGTACAAAGATGCACCAAATACATATGCGCCGTACAATAACAATGAGAATGTGAAGGGATATAAAATGCGTATGAGAAAAAAGAGGACAATAACGATAAGAAATTAGTGTATGACAGTGAAATAATAATGGGAGAGGCAGTTCATTTAGCAAAGGTACAACCAGAAAGAATTCGTCCGGTTAAAGAAACTACGTTCAATTTTCTGAAGAAAGTTACAACAGGATCGCCACTGGCCTTTCTTCTGAGACGTATCTGATAACGTCTCAAGCCGCTGTGTTACATCATCTCTAGAACACCAACCAGGGAGTCGTGAGGGAACAAAAGAAGCCAGTCCTGTGCAGCTTTCTTTCATACCACGACAGCATGTCATACACTGACCACCTCTCCGCTTTTTCCAACCAGTCCCAGCGTCGGTAAATAATGCACGACGTGGAATTCTCTGAGACAACAACCATAAAATACATCCAAGCCACCGAAGTCGATGTTTCAAGAAAGTAATACCAATTGAATTATTGTTGCTGTGCCCGAACACATGATGCTGAACCTTTACATTATTAACATGGTATTGCCATGACGTCAGTAATCCTTCGAAGACAACGATGGTCAAACAGAGTCGACCTGAATGGCAAGTTGATGTAAGTCCTCCAAATCTTCACGAAGTTGAAAAAGCTATAGGGAATCTGAATCGAAGGAGAGCAGCAGGCTATGATAGGTCTACCTCTGGAGGTAGGGAGGCACCAATTTTTATTTTAATACACAGATATTGGCACAAAGAGGCACCAAATACCTATGCGCCACACAAATCTAATTTGATATGTGTGAGGGCTGTGATACTGCCCGGGTGCCCAAACCGAGGCAGGTGGTTTTCTTAGGGGGTCACACCCCGAACCTTCGACCTGAAGGTCTGACCACAAGGCAGTGGGGCGTCGTAAGGAGATGCAGTCCCATGGTAGCCGGTGACCAACGATTAGTTCGTACGCCATTTGTCTACCCCTAGGATTTTTAAGAATGGCGGTCCAGTATTAGCAGTGGGATTGACTGGGGTCTTGGGTAAAATTTGGGAACTGGACAAAATCCCATCTGACTGGTCTCAATCGCTGATTGTGTCAGTCTATAAGGAAGGACAAAAGTCTTCTTGTGACAATCACAGAGGAATCAGTTTGACAAATATAGTGTCTAAAATATTAGCTTCAATAACACTTCGACGCCCAACTAAAGCTCGTGAAGAGCAGACTAGAGAAAATCAGGCTGGTTTTCGACCTGGACTTGGTTGTATAGATCAGATACTCGCACTACGTCAGGTTCTAAAACACGGACACAAATTCAGACGCCCCACAATGGTAGTATTTCTCGATCTTAAGGCAGCATTCGACTCTGTTGATCGTGAGGTTCTATGGCAGTGTTTGTCATTGACAGGAGTACCAAAGAAGTACATTAACCTTATAAAGGCTCTCTACTCGAACACAAATGGTAGAGTGAGAGCTTATGGCGAACTGTCATCAGAATTGATTACCTCAAGTGGTGTTCGTCAGGGCTGTCCACTCCATTCTTGTTCAACTTTGTCGTTGACGTGCTTTTAGAGATGAAACTTTCCTCGTCTAGATTTCCAGGGGTTGAACTTCTACCGGGAGGTTCACTTATTGGCTTGGAATATGCTGATGATATAGCTTTATTTGTTAAAGACGCTGACAAATTGCAGTCTTCTGACCACTCTAAGCATGTTCGGGATGCGATACTCCCCCTCGAAATGTAAAATGTTGCTTCAGGATTGGGTTGCATTGACACCCGAACTAGTGATAGGGAGTGAAGTAATTGAACGTGTCGATCACCTCACTTATCTTGGGAGTCTCATCAGCCCTTGTGGTTTGGTGTGTGACGAAATCTCAGCACGGATACAGAAGGCTCGACTAGCTTTTACCAACTTGCGTCATTTATGGCGTAGGCGTGATATCCGTCTATCAACCAAAGGGAGGGTTTACTGCGCAGCAGTTCGTTCCGTCCTACTTTATGGTGGTGAAACGTGGCCGGTAAGGGTAGAGGATATCCGTAGGTTACTAGTATTGGATCATAGATGTCTTCGAAACATTGCTCGTATATCATGGGACCATCGAGTAAGTAACGCAGTTGTTAGGAAACGGGTACTAGGTAGGGATGGCAAATCGATTGATAAAGTGGTTTGTGTGCCACACCTATCCCGAAGGTTTTCAGCAGTCTCGTTGCAGTTTCTGATATTCCTTGTATGTACGGTAGGGTGATCCTTTTACTGATTTTTGTGCCTGACTCCCCGGAACGCCAACGTACAATTTGTCAAAAGAAATTTCACGAATACTGAGACATCTAGTAGATTCAGCCAAACACTCCATCAAATCCCCAACACAATTCTTGGACCAAATTAGGGACATTCAAATCAACAACGACGAACTCATGATATCCTTCGACGTAACTGCACTGTTCACCTCAATTGAACCACAGTTAGCAAAAGAAACTATATCCCTACTACTCAACAACGACACAAATCTCACCAAATACACGACGCTTCAAATTCAAAGTCTACTGGAGCTCATCGATTTATGCCTAACAACATATTTTCAATTCAACAACAAAATCTACAAACAAACAAAAGGGACACCAATGGGATCACCAATATCAGGACTGATCGCAGAAGCAGTGATGCAAAGACTAGAAGCCACGATATTACCAGTGATCAAGCCAAAAATTTGGATTCGCTACGTAGACGACACCTTCGTCATCGTCAAAAAGGATGAACTGGAAAACACATACAAACTGATCAACAACGTTTTCAATGACATCAAGTTCACAATGGAACAGGAGTCAAACAACCAACTAGCATTTTTGGATATATTGATCACTAGAACTGATACAGGAAAACTGGAAACTCAAGTATATAGGAAACCAACCCATACAGATCAAATTCTCAACTACAACAGCAACAACCCAAGGGCTCACAAAATCAACTGCGTACACACATTGTTCAAGAGGGCGAGGACACACTGCAGCACACTGGCAGCACGAAGAAATGAAGAGAAATACCTGAAGGACATATTTCAAAAGAACGGCTACCCAATCAACTTTATCAAAAAGCACCAACGGCACACAGCATCACAACCCAAGTCAGGCACAAAAATCAGTAAAAGGATCACCCTACCGTACATACAAGGAATATCAGAAACTGCAACGAGACTGCTGAAAACCTTCGGGATAGGTGTGGCACACAAACCAACAAAATCACTACAATCAATCTTATGCAAACCAAAAGATGAAATAACAAAGGAGAACAAATCAAACATTATCTACAAAATAAACTGTACCAACTGCGACAAACACTACATCGGACAAAGCGGACGTCCCCTCCGCCTACGCCTACATGAACATCAATTAGCAGTCAAACGCCATGATATTTCTTCACTTATTTCAATACACGTGGATAACTACGGACACTCATTCGATTGGGAAAATGTAGAAATCTTAGACAGAGGAAACTCCAAAAACACCAGAGAATTTCTAGAAGCCTGGCACTCAGGTCAATCAGCAATCAACAAACATATTGAAATCAATCCAATTTATCAACCAATCAGGAAAACCATGCATAAATATGGGAACAAAAATCAAACCAATGGGAGACACAACCAAAACAAAGAAGTAAACAATGATAAATTTAAGGTCAACAAGAACCAATCAACATCGAGGTGCACAGAACAAGCTGTGAAACACATATGAAGAAATTCAAACACTTCACTTCTATCTGAAGTTTGTGCTGATGATGTCGTTCAGAAGAACGATGAAAGCTCCACGACCAAACCATCCAGCTCAGAGAACAAAACTCCATCAAAATCATCCACCTGAGCTACAAATCTTCTCCACCATCTCAGAGACCCTGAATGACATGGCTCAAAATCGTTTGCAATGGCGCAGTTGCATCCACCTTTTGTGTTCCATCAAATTCTAATCTAAATTCTTCGTGTCACTTTATCTTTCCAAATTTATTTCAGTCGATTAAACTCCTTGAATAACGTCTTCAAACTGTAATCTTTCTGATTACTGTTTATACTTTTATTACCCCTACCACTATGGGATTTGAATCGACAACTGCATCTCTGTGGTAATGCGGTATGGCAACTCGAACTGATTTACGTACGTACGAAGTTCTATGTTGTTGCTGACCGACTGATAACTTCTGATAATCTCACCAACCATTTTGCTGTTGAATGGTATAGTGAGTTTGACATGCCTATAATTGGACGTAAACGAACCTCTAGTTTGTGAATCGTGGGTAAGTCATGGAGTCGAGGGGGATGTGTTCCGGAAAGCTTGAGTCCAATATAGGCATCCTCAGAGATGTATTGATATCGTTTTAAAGGTTTTAATCTCGTGGTTAACTGACGTTCGATCTTTTCATCAAGTTCTTTACATGACTCATGCGTCTGGAATTTAGTTTGATCACGCAGAAGGGTATTCATTTTATCTATGTAATTAGTCCTGTTCATAACTACATTGACGCCAAGTTACATGTAATCGTCTTTACCAAACCAGCACTTACATAAATCATGAATAGGTTTCCAAAGACGGGCTCCTCCATGTGTGTATACCAATTCATCTGTCGCAATGAAGTTAGTAGCATAGCTTGTATCCACAGGGGTTTATCCTTGTGTGCTTGTAAACATGTGTGGTCTATGCTACTTATTTTTCCTGTTATAAGTAGTATGTAGCATCTATCGGAACTGGAATGCACGCCATTAAAATTTTGAAAAGTTTCGCCTGAGAAGGGAGAGAAAAAATATTGTTCTAGTAACAACATAATTGAAAGAATCATGAAGCATGTAAAGGATAACTGATATAACATCTGAAAATGGTGTATTTAATATATGGTTTTCATATATTACAAAAGCAGTATGTAATTTGGCTTTGACAGTACATTGGTCTTCCCCACCTAAGAGCTCGTTCATGAAACATGTATCAGCATGTCTGGGAAAAGGAGTCACTATATCTAATAGCACCATTCTCTTTCACTTAGTAGATGGTGAAGATCAGATTAAAATAGATGAATCTATCTCTTAATATCAAGTTCCAAACAATCTACCTGAAGGTATTAGATTATGGCTTATCTACATAGACGAAGCCATCTGGATCAACTCCAGAGAAACGAACTTATAAATCCAGAAGAGGTATATCCAACCTATATGTCTACCTTAGTCCACGACCGGATCACCAGATACCTGGACTGGATATTGTAAATCTTTTATTCCCCTCCCATTTTATTTTGTGTTCATATCTTTCTTAATCTACGCATTCATCTTTCCCAATCCACGTGAATTTCTTTTACAATAGTTACCTTTACAACGCCTCTCTTTCTACATATTTTATTCGAACGACGTCATTATTATTATTATTACCTCGATTTACAAGACGAAATTCCACTATTATTCATTTTATCTATATGATTTAATATTTCGCTATTATATTGATTATAAAGCCATTAGTCACATTGATAAATTTCGATAGTGTAATAAGACGAAGATTATCAGAACGATGTGATATGCTAGCGCAATATTTATCAATGCTCTTAACAATTTATGTGTGATCAGATTGTTCGAAATGTATTGTTCTAATATCACATAGTTCTGATAATCTTCGTCTTTTTATTACACTTTCGAAATATTGATTATAACCTGATACTACTACAAATTATTCTGACCTTTATTAAATGACCTTTCAAATTTACAAATAACACAAGTTTGAAGAATGTCATAACAGATTCAAAAGTTCACCATTTCCAACATATCGTCAAACTCACTAATGTATGACTTATTTTGGCCTTGTAAAATATAACATTTATTATGGACCGATAAATGTAGAGTCTGATAATTAGGTTATTGAAAACAGTTGCACTCTCAAATATTCTTTCGTTTTTACTATTCTGTGGGTATTTTTAAACTGCTCATAAAGAATGTATAACATGTCATATAACTCGAAATATGATCAGTACAATTGAAATCACTATCAAACATTTCTCAATCCACTGACGTATATAATTGATCGTTACATAAAGTATAGCTTCTTTGTAGCTGATACACAAAATAATTTCCAAAAATATATTGATCGTCCAAATACGTTGACTGAAAATATCTGTTGAAAAGACATTTCACCCTGCCGACATACATACAACCGAACTAACATATATTTCAACAAAATCCGTTTGAAGTTATCTCAAGTAGCATGACGAAGTGATTGGCACGTATAATAAGACTGGTGGTTAGTTAATTTTCCATACTAACTAAATATAATCTCACTTAATTTTCACCTCAGTCAATTGCAACACATATTTTGATAAATTGTCTAATCTACGAGATGCAAATGCATTTCCGTACATCAATTTCGGAATCATGCTCAATTTATCTCATATAGTGAGTTGAAAATATATTTGTCAAAAATATAGGCAAAAGAGAAGAGCATCAGTGGTGTAGATACGTATGTATCAGAGTTATCGTTGGCATGATCTCGTTCTGTTTGCCTATTAACATGAATTCTTCGTCAGACGCATAACAACTGTGTAATTTGATATTTTGTGTTTGTACATCTCCCTATGAGTGCCTTAGTTGTACAACTTGAATTATTATTCGTTCTAATAACTAGTGCAACAAAACAGGTGACAGTCAATTGAATCATTCTGACTTCTCGATAACTCTGGTAAGATCTGATAACAAACCGTATGAGAGTGTCATAGTATTAAATGTAATCGCTTTGGTTTATACATGGTTATGTGTCTTGTTTGTGATTGTTATCCACACATATGTTGAGATGATGTCATGTGTGTAGTTCCGATATTGTTAATTAGAATCATCAACACAGTGTCTTCAGCTAATATAGATCTTTATTCTATTTATCAACTATGACACACTGGATGTGAGAATAATGATAAGTAGTAGGACATCGGGAATGGGATCGATATATATTCATTAGTTGGTTGGTCAGATAATATCCTGTAATGAGCGAACTTTGAAATTTTTGAATAAAGTATCTGGTTTGATGACTAGGTTCAAGGTAGCGAAGTAGTGATGTGGGAAATTCTACGCCACACTTTTTTACCATTACTATTCATTTATCTGTGATAGCTCAGCTGCATGAATCGATTATCATGTGTTAATATTTTTAACAACCGTACATTTTCAGCGTTTGTTTGCATGTTGCAGGATGAATTGAGAATCTTCTACAACCTTCCTTCGATGAGTATATCTTCGCACACTTCGTGAGTTTGGTCTGCATCTGACATCTACCTGGAATACATTTGTCCAATACTCCTCTCGTTCGGTCTTCTCACATCGCATCGTCAACGGTTGTTGGGGTAGCGACGTGAATTGCCTAGGAACATATACAAGATTAGCTGGGAAGAATTTCATTTTGGAGTACGATGAACGACAGAAGCTTTCTACCAAATAACTTCCGGTCCCACCAAACAAAACTTTCTTTGGGTGTCTGTGAATAGTTTGTATCGAAAACCGACTTCAGCCTGACAATTATTGAAAATTAGTGAGTTTATAATTTGGTGAAATGAACTCCGAATAATTAGGACTATTGTATTACCGAGTCAGATGACCTACGTGGTTAGATATGAACTACATTTTAAAATATTTGATTGTGTTGTTCAAAGTGAACTGATCAGAACATTTTTATGGCTGTCTAGTCTGATATTATACATACAAATAATTAGAGCCAAAATACCAGAGGTACCTCGTCAAAAACCTGTAACTTACCACCTACGCACTCATATTTCAGTAGCATGGTGTGATCTTGATTGTTCTTGTGTTTTCGACGACTTTGGAATTCATTTCAACAAGACAAATAAGTGTGAAGGTTAGTAAACAAAAGCAATGCTTAATCTCGCCACATACATAGCTACACATTCAGTAAATCTGAGCTTCCACTATTACTCACTGTCAGTGGCATGGGAAAAAATGTTTGAATTGGATTTTCTGGTATCTTTGGTAGTCGACTTCACAGTTTATCTAATAAATCTTCTTTCTCAGCATCATTTGTTTTTAATTATTGGGGTAAGCTATTCGCCTTAAATGTATTTATCACTAGTTTTAGTCTTTTAGCTCCATAAATAAATGACCGATTGAGTTGAACCAAGTACCAACAATTGCCATTATTTTAGTTGAAACGAGAATTACGACTTGTAATCCAGAGTACTGGTGCACATGTGTTTTATTTAGAACTTATCTTCCCACTATCTTTCAGTTATTGGATGACGACATATTTTAATTCTGATCGTTTATTATGTGTAACATTACTTAACCTCCCACCTAGATATACAATATATTTCGCGCTTAATGTCTCTTATTTGTTTGTCACACAATACTTGAGGACTGTTCAGTTGCTTCTATTGGGGTCAGGCATTCGAATCATCTTACCATTCAAATGAGACTTTTCGCCTCTAATGTGAAACCATAAATTCCAATTATCCCTGATCCTTTCTTCTATTGGTTCCTGTAGCTCAGTTGTTCTTTTTAAGAACTTTTGATTCTGTATACCAAATTGATTTAAACCGTATTTAATCAGTAATATATTGCCAATGATTTCATTTTGTTAAATTGATGGTTTCTGACTTTCTTAAATAAGGTGCTTACTTTTGCATGCGATTTTCATTTTGGTGTTATTCACTCTGTTTTCAATACTTCTAGTACACGCACATGGGCATTCGTACTCGATTACAACGCTGTGTTTAGTGTTTTTGTTTATAAAAATTAGCTCATTAAGAATTTTTTTTGAAAGGAAAGAACTTGCAGTGGCATCTGTGAGTACGGGTGGGAGAAACCGGGAGGAAGTGTTGAAAAGTTAAGTGAATTGCAGTTACAGTGCTACAACACGACCGTTGTTGCTACCTTGACGTGGTGGTCGGGCTTGCCTATCGTGATGAAGCAACCAAGCTATACTGGCTGGAACAACCGTTCCTCAATGTCCTACCATGTCAGACAGGTCGGTTGAAGAGCGGTAAGACTAAAAGCAACAAACCTAAGGTCCGAAGGCGAAGTCGTACTGCTGACTGTACAGAGGTGTGACAGCAGTAAGGTGTTTCCTTCAGACAACCAGCATGACAGCGATGCTGCCTTCCCACAAGGACGGGTGGGATTAGAAAAGGTCGACTCTAAAAATGCACACCTCGCCTTATCCCACGGATATCCGTCTCCGGCGATAAGGTCTCAGCAAATACGGAGCTAACACAAAAATCACCCATAAAAAGGTCGTGTTTGACCGACCTCAATCAGTTGTCCCTTGGGCACTGCGGTCACGCTCTCAGGTCACTAAGACCACCTCTAATGCAATTTCCTTTTCAGGTACCTCCAGAAGAACCCTTCCACGGTGTGGGCAACCGGGAAGTGATAACCGCCCTCAAAGCTCTAACAGCACTCAAGACCACTGTATTCATAATCAACCTCCGTCTTTACTTCCTATTATTCCTCCTACATCGACTTTCAACTCTAAATTTCCTCTTTCGGCTTCCCTTTCAAGTGTCACCATAGCCAACGATTTTAGTGCTCAAAACACTGTCCCAGGTCTACTGAAACCTCGCTCCAAACTACACATTGGAGCCTTCAACGTACAAACCCTATGTCAAATCGTTCAGCAGGCTTCCTTGGCTAAAACCCTAGAGTCTCTTACCATCGATGTATGCTGTGTCTCCGAAACACGCATACAGGATTCCAGTATGGTCATTCACTTGACCTCACCTCGGCAAAACGGAGAGCCAACGAGATACACCCTCCGTGTATCTGGTGACCCGACGGCCAGCTCTCGTGGACTGGCAGGAGTAGGGATAGCATTAAGCATGAGGGTGGAACAAGCACTGCTAGAGTGGATCCCCGCCAACAGTCGTTTATGTGCTGTTCGGCTAAACGGCTACGTAAGAACTCGGAAGGATAGGGACACACGTCGTTGCCTTTTCGTCGTTTCTGCCTACACTCCCACTGACTACAGCTCAGATGAAATGAAAGATGAATTTTACAGAAAGCTGTCCGAACTTCTTCAGAAAGCTAAACGCTCAGACATAGTACTCGTAGGGGGGTGACTTTAATGCTCAGATAGGTAGTTTAAACCAAACAGATAGGCATTTAGGTGGGTATTTTAGTATTCCGACACAGCGAACAGATAATGGTGATCGCCTGCAGCAACTATGCTCAGACAATCGTTTATTTTTAGCAAACACAAATTTTAAGCATAAGGAGAGACATCGTCTAACATGGAGACCCCCTACACCAAACCAATGATGAACTCAAATAGACCATATTGCCATCAGTCATCGTTGGAGAGGGTCGGTAGAAGATTGTCGCTCATTCTGGAGTACCTGCTTAGACTCCGACCACGCCCTAATACGGGCACGCATCTGCTTGCGCCTCACTGGACGCAAAAAAGACCCATTAGAACTTAGTTGAGTAACGAGAAAACCAAAAGTAGGTTCCAGGAACAACTGAGGTCACGATTAGGTAGTTCTGAAGACGAGGCTGACCCAGATGTTGCTTGGAATGAAATACAGGCAGCTGTGGAAACAGCAGTGACATCTATTAGTGACTTAAACCACAGAGTTTCAAAGAACCAGTGGATTTCTTCAAAGTCTATCACACTGATGGATTCTCGCAAACTCGTCCCATCAGGTTCTGAACATGATGAAGAGCGACAACAAATCAGATCTAGGTTAAGAAAAAGTCTAAGAAACGACCGTGAGCAGTGGTGGGCAACGAAAGCAAAAGAGATGGAAAAGGCGGCGACTATAGGGAACACAAGACAGCTTTACAGACTAATAAAAGAAACTGGAATTAATAAGTCAAATGTAAGTGAGATTATTTCGGAAAAAGACGATACTCTCATCTGCTTCCAGTCCAGACGTTTAAAACGATGGGCGGAACATTTCAGAGAACAGTTCAACTGGCCTTCAGCTACTCTACAACTACCCTCCATTCCCAGACAATGTGAATGGAACATTGAAGTAGGTCCCCAAACTCTTGCTGAAGTTGAGAAGGCTATAGTTAATCTGAAACGAGGAAGGGCAGCTGGTCCAGGTGGATTGGCTCCAGAAGTCTTTAAGGATGGCGGTCCAATTTTAGCGATTAGGTTGACTAATATTTTAGCTAAGATCTGGGAGTTAGACGTTATCCCATCTGACTGGTCGCAATCACTTATCGTCCCAATATATGAGAAAGGGTCAAAATCATCCTGTGACAACCACAGAGGGATTAGTTTGACAAATATAGCATCTAAAATAGTAGCCTCAATAATTATCGGGCGTCTAACTAAGACTCGTGGACTGCAAACACGAGAAAATCAGGCTGGCTTCAGAACTGGTCGTGGCTGCACTGACCACATATTCACCATTCGTCAGGTTCTAGAACATAGGCATACTTATCGGCGTCCGACAATGGTGGTCTTTCTTGACTTAAAAGCAGCATTTGACTCTGTAGACCGAGAGATTCTGTGGCAGTGTCTCTCATTGAAAGGTGTACCCCAGAAGTACATAAACCTTGTGAAAGCTCTTTACTCGAACACTACTAGTCGAGTCAGGACTTATGGCGAGCTGTCATCTACTTTTGCAACCTCAAGTGGTGTCTGTCAAGGCTGTCCACTTTCTCCATTCTTGTTTAACTTCATCATAGACCTATTGATAGAAATAACATTCTCGTCGACTGGATTCTCGGGTATTGATCTCCTACCAGGAGGTTTACTTATAGACTTAGAATACGCAGATGATATAGTCCTGTTTGGTGAAGACGCTGATAAATTGCAGAGTTTTGGTAGCACTAAGTAACAATGCCAGAATGTTTGGAATGCGCTTCTCTCCCTCTAAATGCAAGTTGTTGCTTCAGGACTGGTCTGCGTCAACACCTGAACTAAGGATAGGGAGTGAAGTAGTCGAACGCGTTGACAACTTCACTTATCTTGGAAGTCTGATCAGCCCTAATGGGTTGGTATCGGACGAAATCTCAGCACGGATTCGAAAAGCTCGTTTGGCTTTTGCCAACTTACGTCACCTTTGGCGGAGGCGAGATATCCGTCTATCAATAAAGGGACGAGTATACTGCGCGGCAGTCCGTTCTGTTTTACTTTACGGCAGAGAAACATGGCCATTAAGAGTAGAAGACACTCGTAAGCTACTAGTATTTGACCACAGATGCCTTAGGAATATTGCTGGCGTCTCCTGGTATCACCGGGTAAGTAATAGTGAGGTTAGACGCAGGGTATTAGTGAATAATGGTAAATCAGTTGATGAGTTTGTTAATCTTCATCGACTGAGATGGTCAGGCCACGTGTTACGTATGCCTGAACACCGATTACCACGATGTGCAATGCTGGGGGCGGCCAAACCAAAACGTGGCATCAGTGCTTGAAGTCACTAACTTCTAGTCTGAGCCATGTTGGTAGATGCAGACTACTTGGTTGTGGTCCGCGTGACTATCGTAACCAATGGTTGGAGACCCTTAGTGACATGACTCAGAATCGATCACAATGGCGTAGGTGTATACACTCTCTGTCTTCCCTTAAACTATAAGATTAGAATCGCTTTATATCTTTCTTGCTAAGAACTAATTCCTTCTTCCTGTACTATATCCTTGTATGCAATCTTTCTTTTATATATTACCTCCTCTGAATTAACCACTTATATGAATCCGGTGTCCATCTTGTTGTGTTAATGAGGTATGGCAACTTGGACCGATGCATATATGTGCCTGGTTCTACGTTGTGGCTGACTGACTGACTGACTGACAGTACTACATCAGTCGGGTGAATGAACAATTTCTACCATTTTTGAGTCCTTGCATCCAATGTAATATAAGGAAACACTTTAATTAATCATGACCTACTATTCGCGCTGAGTTATTGCGTGTAAGCTTAAGTCAGCTGGAAAAGTCTTTACCTGTTATATATCTTAGATTTAGTTTTCTAAACAAAAGTGCACACGAAATCAGTTACTTGGCAATGTTTATAATCCTTATTTCCACCTTATTTGTCATCTTAGCATGTTATTTTCTAATTGTCAGTCAAGACTTTTCTGCATACTTCACCTCCCTTTCTAAACATGAGAAGTATCCTGCTTCTTCAGTTTTTTTGTAATAGCTTTCGACATAATGGCCACAGAACCCTATTTTCTTGTTCTATCTATTCATTTAAAAAGTAATTACCGACGACTTTCCAATTTAGAAAAAAACAGTGGTATATTATCTCTATGCATATTTTTGAATTCATCTGATTGACACAATTGTGTGGTGAACAAGAAGTGACAAACTGTATTTTAAGTTTCACTGGAGGCACCGAAATTAATGTAATCTTCCAACGTGGTTTACTCATATGACATATAATAACAAGATACAAACTTATCTTTAAGTAAGGACAACAAAATGATAACCGATAATACACATAGTAATCGATTTATGATTGATTTATCTAAATCTAACTACTTGGATGAAAACAATGTTAGACTTTCACATTGTTATTACAGGAAATATCAGTCACCAGGCGTTACTACGTAGTAAAATACAATCAAACATATCTGTACATGATAGGGCGTTACTAATTAACGGCTTCTGTTTGCTAGCACGAAACGTAGGTTCAGAAACTCCTGTTCACTACCTCCATCCACCATCTTATTTCAAGGATTATTTACATGCAAAATAAAATGGATTAAAAGTAAACTTGATATGAAGTTCTAGTTGAATTAGCTGCAGACGTTTAATCACGACATTCCTTTTGTGTAATTTTCATTAAATATAGTGATGTGAAATTGATACTGCATAGAAAAACAAGTATATTTTAATTTATTCATACGGAAACTTAATTGCGTATGTGAATTCTTTCATTAATTATTTATGTGGGTGGAATGAAGTCTGTAAAATCTTTGTAAAGAAGACAAATCATTTTCAGAAATGCTTTCTAAGCATACGGGATTCATAGTATCAAAAACTCAATATATTTTAATTTTTCTGAAATAATCCAGATATATATTCACGTATAAATCTGTTTTCTAACACTTCACAAGCATTCCAACATACTAATCAACCATAATTAATTTAAACAATACAAAAATGTATTTGTAATAACATCTACGTAAAGTTCATTAGTTTACATTACACACTCGTGATATTATTTATTTACTTATAAGTACGTCTATTTATCTTAATTAAGTAATCAGTTGAAAGCAAGATCTGATAGCCAAAATACATTCAGTCATTTCATAAATAAATTGTTCACCTGGACCAGTAATTTGGTTAAATATTATTTTCTCGGATCTCTTATAGGCAAATGTTTCGAAGTGTATCCTCAAAATAATATCATTGGTTCGTTGATCCACCCCAAATAAATCATCTCCAGGTTATTTATTCTTCAATGTTTCACATTGGAAAACTCCCACTAAACGAGGATTTCTGCAGAAACTAAACAAACGTGCACAATTTACCAAATTAAGATGTTATAGCTCTCCAATTCATACTGGATGTCTGAAGGTTCAGCTACCCACACATTCTACCGTTTCTAATCGCTATTTAAAATAGTCACTAAACATAATACTAATCTAGATATCTATATTTGAACCATCTATACTTAACTGAATCGCCAACTATTCAAACCATTAGGTTTTACGTTTTGAAACCAGAAAACAGTTTGTTGAATAGTATAATCTATCTACAAAATACTTTACATCAGGATTATCTCTACAAAAAGCGCTGTGTAGAATAATTACTTTTGAAATTGATATTAATTCACCTTAAACGAAGAGTATGCTAACAATAAATTACTCGCTAGTTCTATAGTTCGAGTACCATGAATTGATTTCATAGTCACAACTATGACCATGTTTTTAACGAATTTAGTCATGATCGATCCTGAGGAACACAAATGAAAGCTGAAAATATACAGTTGTTAGAAGTTTGGATACATTTTAAACTATGCACGAAGTCCATCACAGATATTTCGTCAATAATGGTAAGTGTAGCGTAGAATTTCCCACATCACTACTTCGCTACCTTGAACCTAGTCATCAAACCAGATACTTTATTCAAAAATTTCAAAGTTCGCTCATTACAGGATATTATCTGACCAACCAACTAATGAATATATATCGATCCCATTCCCGATGTCCTACTACTTATCATTATTCTCACATCCAGTGTGTCATAGTTGATAAATAGAATAAAGATCTATATTAGCTGAAGACACTGTGTTGATGATTCTAATTAACAATATCGGAACTACACACATGACATCATCTCAACATATGTGTGGATAACAATCACAAACAAGACACATAACCATGTATAAACCAAAGCGATTACATTTAATACTATGACACTCTCATACGGTTTGTTATCAGATCTTACCAGAGTTATCGAGAAGTCAGAATGATTCAATTGACTGTCACCTGTTTTGTTGCACTAGTTATTAGAACGAATAATAATTCAAGTTGTACAACTAAGGCACTCATAGGGAGATGTACAAACACAAAATATCAAATTACACAGTTGTTATGCGTCTGACGAAGAATTCATGTTAATAGGCAAACAGAACGAGATCATGCCAACGATAACTCTGATACATACGTATCTACACCACTGATGCTCTTCTCTTTTGCCTATATTTTTGACAAATATATTTTCAACTCACTATATGAGATAAATTGAGCATGATTCCGAAATTGATGTACGGAAATGCATTTGCATCTCGTAGATTAGACAATTTATCAAAATATGTGTTGCAATTGACTGAGGTGAAAATTAAGTGAGATTATATTTAGTTAGTATGGAAAATTAACTAACCACCAGTCTTATTATACGTGCCAATCACTTCGTCATGCTACTTGAGATAACTTCAAACGGATTTCGTTGAAATATAGGTTCGTTTTTCTAACGTTTCCTAATCGAACACTACAGTGTAAATTAGATTGGTTATACGCTAGACTATCAGAAATCAACAGGAAATACGAAGTATTTGGCAAGAATGTTAGATCCGTACCATTCTACTTTGTCACAGACAGCGGATTATAATCAAAGTACAGGTTGTTACATATGTTCGACAGCCCAACTTAACACAACATCAACAGACCAAGGTGAACCTTAAGACGATCAATAGCTAACGAGTCGAAATATTAATGCTATCAATAGTGATGTTGCGTGTCGACTGACTAATTCTCAAGTCCTACCAATTCAGATGACCTATCATGACAATGACAAGTTAGACGAAAATTAGACAGAACTGTTAAGTCCGAATTCACCGGAGTGAGCTACCTACGAAATTGGTACTGTCCAAAAGTTCATGAAGTCTAGTCATATTACTTCTGTGTGAAATGTGTTAAACTACTATTCAGTGAGAAACTTATTCTGCTGTACAGTTAATTTATCTTCTCATATCTGTTCATTCGGCAGTTACGTCAACAATCTGGTCTCATGAGAAGACATCACCCTGTCACATCGTGTCACTGCACATCATTTGTCGATCAGTGTTCTGTTCTAATAACCAGAAGCCTTGTTCGTCTATCACTAAATCCTTCATCATAAAACAATGACTATCTTAATTTCCTCCTCTGCAATTTCACTCTGGCGATGATACCACATTCCAAAATAACATTAAAAAACTAGTATTCACTTTGGAGATACGACATAACCACGCTAGAACACCAAACATTTGTACCTATCTTCACGACCACACAAACCCTTACAGTTAATCTGATGCAATGACAGCCCCTGTTAACACCAACCAACCGTCATACTGGAGGCTTGTGAAACTAACTAACAAGAGTAGCTGTCGTATGATGATCAGACACGATCATTTCTAAATCATTCACCTTAGTTTTATGCAATCCACTTTCATTAAACTAGTAATTTTGGACAGTGGCTTACACAGTTAACTGATAGATATCCATTTACCTGGAAGTGAGCTTAATCTATGCAGTGAAGCCCACTAATACATACACAACAAAAATAGCCCTGAGATATCAAAGCACAGACCATCCAGATCTTTGGAAAATACTTTATTCAGCAGGGCTTTAGATTGTTTTCTACAGTAAGTGTAAAATATAAACTGCAATTTCGATTCACCTTAATGTGTATCGCTCAGTTTCCTTGTTATTGTAGAGATGGTTATGTTAGCCATAAGAAGCGAGCCCTTGGTAAACGAATATCCTAGCACTACCATGCATGGTTATCTAAAGGGGTATACAAATCACTCAATAGCTCATTTCTCGAACACATTGTCAATTCAGTTCACACGCCACCACGCATATCTGTGTTCAAAATCCTCAAAAAAGGTTTGGATGAGGAATTTATGCACAGCTGAGGTTATAGTAACTAACCATATTAATACTGAATTCTGTGTAAAGAAGAGCCACGTTCAACCCCTTATTCTCCCATGGTAATCAACTTACAAATTATAATTGCTAATTATTATCATCTGCTTCTCCTCCGTTATTAAGTAGACACTTATCTCTATCTTCTATCCCATAGATCAATATCTTTTATTGCTTCCACAACTATTACATACCATAAGCACTTGATTGTTAATTACTTTGTTAGATGACGCAACCTTCCTTATGAAATACTTGTAAACTTTAATTACATTAAAATAATACCCCTTCGATTTATAAACTATTACTTGAAATACTTGAAGGTTTTCGACAACGACTATATCATTGAAAAGGACTTTATTGTGACTAACCTCCACTTAAATAAATGTAACTATTTTTGATAATATTGTAAAACCCCTCTATGTTACGATAGACTAGTACACATAAAAAATCACTCATCAAGACAATAGTACAGCTTTAGGAAATTACATCGTCGAAAAAAACTTTCTTTGCTGAAAAGTCTTCTTTTTCTTAAATAACGGTCATTGATAATACAAGCAAAGTCACCGAACAGTTGAAATCAAAATAATGGGGAAATTAGTTAAGATAAGCAACTACATACAGAAGTGAACTCAATTGCTTAAGAGACACATTCCACAACCAACAATAACACGTTATGATTCAATATATAAAAAGCATTTCGGTATCTCAGATATGCAGGAAAAATAACTAATGTCAAGTAATAAAAATGGAACGAAGTATGAGAGAATAAGGCATTTCCACACAAGACAGCATGTTCAAACTTGGAAAAGTGAATAAACAGGAACGCCAAGATCTTCTAGTTTTTTACGTCCAGGCAGATTCTTCAGTTCCATGTACAACAAGCTGAATAAAACCTTAGCTCCAGATAGGTTTACCAAATTAACACAAGCTTCAAGACTTCCACCAGTGGCTAAAACATCGTCCAATAATAATACATTATCACCAGAATTGATAACATTCTTTTGCATTTCTACGGTATCCTATGGTTACAAATAGACGGTAAGACAATGAAGGGCATGTTCCAGAGCAATATTGAATGAAATAAGTATAAATATCGATTAAAATTGATATTCATGTAAACGGTTAACTCTTTACCATCCCTACTATCAAGGCTACTGCGAAAGACTTACAAAGGGTATTGTATTCAATATTAAACCTATACTTAGAATAGTTAACACTTGAGTGACTCCAAATGGAAGCTAGACTTCCCAACCTACTCTGTGAGGAGTAGTTACACTTAATGTTTCGGTAGATAAAGGGACTGTCTTATATCAGCAGTAGTCACACCCGACGAAACACTAATAATTTTCTACAACCATGATCGATTAGTCACACTGAGAAGTTGCCTCTTATTGTGTAATTTTCAATTGAAAATTCTTGGCAAGTCATTATAGGAATATTTACGATTGCTTTTACAAAACATCTGGATCATAACAGAGACAACAAAATAAGCGAATGACATTTATAGATATTCCAGGCTAACTTAAACTGGATTTAAAACAGTTTGTACGCTGAAGAGCTCAAAATTCGTTACTGTAGCTCTATTGATTCTTAAGCACTTCAGACAATGACAGCATTTGAGCGCATGATTTTGTCCTTTTAGTTATAAGTATACAAACTTTCTATTGTTAGGAAAGTAAACAATGAGCCAAGCAACCACTGTTGCAACTGACTGATTAGTTAGTTTAGCTCGTAGATGCCAAATGACTAAATCTACTACACTAGTCACAAGAGAAATATTAATTCGTCACTTGTGTGGAGTTAATTGCAAAAATAACAATCTTTATGTCACAAATCATATGATTTGGTAATATTACCACAAACTTACAGTTCCATATTCCAATGTATATCGATGAGAGTAACAAGGACCTGGAAGTTTTCCTGCTTTTCGAATAGGGACGAAAGAGCAGTTCAGACGAAGGGCAAGTGCTGGTCCAAGAAGAAAGCCGCGTGACTCGAGGCCCACAACAACATCTATCTTCTAACGTACTGTACACAGGTTGTAACACAACTTACTTTACATTTACACGCTGCCTCGGATGTCGCCACATAATATAATTCATCCAATAGATATTGGGTTAAGACAGGATTCATGAAAACGCCAAAGAAGTCACTTCATAGGTATAAGCACATATTATATGGAAAGGATAAAATACCGGAAGAGAATGCCTTTCACTGGAAAGTTCGGTATAATCCCGACAGCTGACTCGATGGCTCTAAGTCTAGAATCGCGATCAGACATTTTACGAAATGGACTGTAATTGTAACATCCACAGCTCAGTCCGATCAGTATTTATACACTTATGTTATCAGATGTAACGAAGACAGGTTGTTGTACAAGCACTACTTGGTTCATTAAATAAGAGTTTAGTAGGACAATTCTTGGTAATGTCTTTGATTCATGCCATGAAATTCACAACATGTATTTTTTCCTTACATTTTGTGTACTGCGCTACACCGAGCCTGTGTCCCGTATCGACCATGAAGTCGACCCCATTGATTTTGCTAGAGACCCCAGCTAAAGGTGCTCGATCACTCACACCAGATCGCCATTGGGTACATCGTGCTACGCGTCCTTTCCAACTATTAGCCAGCTTAGATCAAGCGTTTCTTCGACATATATCTTGGAGAAAAAGTCCGCGCTTTTCGAACAGGAATTATAGTCCTAACATGATTTGCATTTATCAAACTTTTGCTGTTATCTTACGCAATAAAAATACCGTTTCTAGTCAAAAGAACCTATTCTGAGCTATACGTTTAGCAGATTACTTTTTTTCGGGTTTCACCCAATTTAATAGTTAACCGTGGTTTTGCCTCAGCTTACCATTCGGTTTTTTTTCAGTTTTTCACGAAAAGGCTAGTTCAGTTTATCTCATCCGTTTTTATCCTTTTTGCCCGTTTTTAGCGTGCTTTTTAGTGTATTTTTAACGGTCTTAGTCTTTTGCTAGCATTTATAACACAGTTTACGTCAATATAGTCATGAGAAATTCATGCAAACGACCTAGATGCTATTTTGCTGTTACATCTGACACAGCGCGACAACTGCAAAGGTTAGTTCCACGAAGCGTGCACAGATCTCATAGCAACTGCTCACAACAGAATCAGCAAGTCGGATCATAAGTGGAAATGTGTTACGTGCAGCACGGATGCTGTAGTCTTGCTGAGTATCATCATTGTCCTACTGATAGGTCTGCGGAATAAGACAGTCATACAACAGGTAAGCAAACAAAGGCGCGCAACGAAAACAAGAATAGGGATGTCGATAGTTCTACCATCGCTGGAGCATGCATTAGCACTAAATATGACATGCTGAAACTCAGCACCATCATTACGTCGACGGTACTCGACTCCCTCAGCAAACTCGGGTCTCACAGCTCAAGGCCCTTGAACGCGACAATGGTTCCCCAAAACTCTGTAGGTGGTTGGACCCACGTTATCAGAGCTAAAAAGAACCAGGCGTCACCGTCTAAGCTGAACATCCCAGGAATGTCCGTCCGGTCATCAAAGAGCCTAGGGTTCAGAAACGTGCTTCGATCTCCAAACAACAAGGTGCTGAACCTGAACGCACCGGAAGACCTGGGAAAACAATAACGGTTCATGATGACTCTCTCATAATCATGAACCTCAAAGACAACCCTGACCTTCCTCTCAGTTTGCAGGACAAAAATGGCAGGATTCTATGGGGTGAATTGAACAAGAAACTTGAACTTTCTAGAATAGAGCCTTTGACGGTCACACGGCTCACTCGGGGAAAGGGATCTAAGCATCAAAATCACTTCGTGTAACACTTGAGAATGCTAACGACGTAGAGGATGTCTTGCGAGCTAGTGATATACTGAAATTCAATGGGAACGTAAGAATACTGCCCGACATACCGTATTCTTAGAGCAATTTCATCCGCAGCATCCCTAAAGAATCTCGCGAGGAGTTTTTCCGAGGAAGAAATGTCATTGTGCAAGGTGTACTGGAAAACACGAACCCTAGTAAAAAAACTCTGATATTAGGGAGTGGAAATTCATAAAACAGTCCTTGAGGCTCGAAAACATACTGACTCAACATGTGACGAGACTAGCCAAGAAGGACGGTGGTTCTAGACCCCGGATAATGAGGATAACCTTCCCATCCTCCCATAAGGCGGCCGCAACTCTGGAAGCATTTCATGCCAACATATGTAGGTTGCCACCTGGATCCACATGCATCCGGACAGGCTATATGAAGCCAGGAGCAAGCACAAAGACAAGTTGGAGCTGACCATTCCACTTGTGGACTGTCTTGATGATAAAAAAACGTGTAAAGGTCAGGGCCCACCAACTCGACAAACCTTATATAGGTAGGCTACCTGTCAATTCACGTAAGGCTCATACAGAGAAACAGGAAGAAGCTCACGAGTTTGAAATTGAAAGCATAAACTGCTTATTTACGAACGCCGCGAGTCTATCAAACAAAATGGATGAGCTACGTGAACTCAACAGTGCTAGTAAGGTTCATCTGATAGGAATATCTGAATCTTGGATATCTTCTCAGTTCTCGGACCAGGAGCTAGCAATACCTGAGACGTCTTTGTTTCCCAATGACAGAAAAACAGGAATTGGGGGTAGAGTAGCCACATACAAACGATCTTGCCTGGAGGTACACCAAGTTCACAACCTCCAGTTTGACATTCTCGAAGAATCCAAATGGTGCTCTGTAAGATTCTCTACTACTTTGAGGCGTCTGGTCGGAGTCATATATAGGCAGCCCACCGCCGACACCGAGTATGACAGTCGTATGCTGGAAGAACTATCCAGCTCTACGCGTCTCGGTTTCACTCATATCCTGATTCTAGGGGACTTCAATCTCCCTAGAGTCAATTTCGCGGAACAACCGTATATTGAAGGTGAAAACTCAACTGAAGTTCGGTTCTACAACCTCATTGGGGATCTGGGATTATACAAAAATTTGAAGTCGGCAACGCGCTGGAGAAACAGTCAGACACCGTTGCACTGGGTATTAACAACTGAAGAATTTCTAGTTGACAACCTCTCAATCCCGGCTCCCCTGGGGAAAAGCGATCACGCCGTCATAGCCTTCAGTTTTGTTCGCAAAACTGAGCTAAGATATCCCACCAACAACAGGCGCTGAAATTTTAAACGGTTGAATGTGTCAGCTCCACAGGAATATCTACAACAAGTGGATTGGGATGTTCATCCTCAACTCGATGTGGATACTCATTGGGACTTCTTATTGCACACGCTCTTATGTGCTACAAAGCAGTCAGTTCCTCGAACAGTCCCCAAAAGCTACAAGCAACCTACAATCATCAAGAACCCCACTCTTCGCCTGCTAAGCCACAAAATGCACTGTTGGACAGAATACAAACGAACGGACAACAATGGAGCATACAGGCAATACAGACATATAGGGAAAATATTCACGAAGGCTATAGAGGACAGGCTTCATTGCCAGACAAAGCTTATGGATAAATTTGTCTCTAATTCAAAAAGCTTATTCCGTTATGCAGCCTCTCTTCGTCAAGCTGAAACTGGGGTTTCCCAACTGCGAGGTTCTAACGGCCCGACCAATAACGACGGCGGCGCCGCTAACCTTTTGGCTGAACAATACTCTCGGACATTTCAACCGATTCACATCAACTATACTGACGACAGCATCATTTGCAACTGCACAGGACTTTCCATAGTGAACCTGAGCGCTGACTTGGTGTTCCGGAAACTGCAGCACCTAAGAAAAGACATTCATCCTGGCCCAGATATGGTTCATTCTGCAGCAGCCTCAATCCTGGCAACACCGCTTAGCGTGATGTTATCACACTCGCTAGACTGAGGATAACTACCGGAATATTGGAAGCTGGCTCACATCACACCAATTTCCAGAAGACGTCGAAACAATGAACCTTCAAGTTGCCGACCGGTGGCTCTTCACTCAGTACCATCGAAAATCATGGAGTCCCTGATATGCAATGGTATGAATGACTATTTACTGTCCTTAAATTTCTTCTCACCCCAACAGCATGGTTTCATGAAGGGTTACTCTTGTATAACAAACCTGCTGACTGCGGTCGACAGATGGACAAGCTTCCTCGATCGCAAGGAGAAGAATGATACCATTTGCCTTGATTTCTCAAAAGCTTTTGGTAGGGTTAACCATATATGTCTTATCAATAAGTTCAAACGATTGGGTATCAGAGCACCTCTAACTGATTGACTCACTTCATATCTGAAAAATAGACATTTGAGGTCAAGGTTAACTTCACTTTATCTCAGGCTATGGAATGTCCTAGTGGGGTCCCCCATGGATCAGTACTAGGGCCTCTTCTCTTCTTGATATATATAAATGATCTTCCTCAACAGGTAACGTCCAGCTTATTACTTTTTGCCGATGACGTGAAGCTTTGGAGAAAGATGCGCAATCAAGAGAATACAGGCACTTCAGGAGGATCTGACTCGACTTCAAGGTTGGGCAGATGACAACGGACTTACCTTCAACACTTCAAAGTGTAAAGTGGTCCATCTGTGACATGTCACAGACTACAGTTATAACTTGAGAAACTCCTCTCTTGAAGTATCCCGAGTTGAAAAAGATTTAGGTGTCCTGGTACCCTACGATTTGAAGTCTTACACTAATGATGAAAAAATATATTTCGAGCAAACCTTGCACTGGTAACACTGAAGCGCATTTTTGGCCAGTTTGACGGAAGAACTTTTCACATAATCTTCAACACTTTAATTTGTACCCATTTATAGTACGGAAACATAGTATTTTCTCTCTCACTCCAAAAGGATAAGGACACCCTGGGGCGCATCCAACGGCGAGACACGAAATCAGTTCGAGGATTCAAATTTAAACCTTATGAAGAGTTCCTCCAATCACTTAACCTTTACCCATTACAGTATAGGCGTCTTAGAGGTGACTTTCTGATGGTTTACAGTATCCTTAATACTTCTGGAAATCCCCTTAAACACCTACTTAAGCTTAGTCCCAATACCAGCCCAAGAATTTGGAAACACAACATAGCAGAAAGGACTGTAGACACAACTTCTACTCCCTAAAAGTTGTCAAATGCTGGAATTCTCTGCCGGCCGAGCTAGTCCAAGTGACTTCCCAGGAGTCCATTAAGAGGCAACCTGATCTATTCTCAAAGACTAATGATAGTATCATACTATGATTTACCAATTTCTTTTTCCTCTTTTATCGTTAACATACCTAGGTTCCTGCCCGGAGTTGTTCGTGATCTCCAGCTACTAGACACGGAAGCCTGTTAAGCGAAAGATTCTTCTATTCCGTCCACAACCATTTGAACTCCTTCATTTCTGTCTTTGATTTGACTGGCTTGGCATACCTCGATTGTAAAGGTTTTACTAGTTAAGGTGTTGTCAAAACTCCGAGTAATTACGCCATTTTTTAGTGGTAATACCGACTTGATGTGGTACACCAATTCTAAAACTGTGAGACTGTTTCTAGTCGAAACATCGTAAACTACTTCTTAATTGTTGTAGTTTACATATTGTGGTATCGTTTTCACATTTTCGGATTCTTTTCTCGTTCACTGGTATACTTTATATCCATCATGACGGGACAGAATTCCAAGTTATTTAAGATTATGACTCATTTGCCTCCCTCTTTTCAGCTGGTGCCGTTTCGGCCTGACAAAATAGGAGCCTGGTTCTACTACACAGAAACTGACTTCCACAAGTACGGTGTCGAACCCACGTGCACAGCTCTCTGCAGTAGTGAAAGCCCTACCGCGCGATTTCTATAGGTGCATCGCACCTGATATGTTTACTAGTGATGTCTCGGAAGCTTACGAAACTTTAAGAAAGGCCATTCTTAAACGTGGATATCTAACCGACCGACAAAGGTTATATTAACTCTTTAATAACATCAATCTACAACGTGACTCAGCAACAGAAATGTTGCTATGAATGCGAGAGGTCACTGGTCGACGGAACTTTGACGACGGCCTGTTTAGACAACGTTTCCTGTCTGAGCTTCCCCAACAGGTGCAGCCAGTGCTTGCTTTATTTCAAAACAACGCTGTAGACGAGCTGGTTGCATCTGCCGATTGGATTCTGGGGGCCGCCAGCACTCCCAACGCTGAGGTCTATTGAGTTAAAGAAAGGCCTCAAACAACACGAAATGACGTCAGAGAATTCTGTCACACTATAGCACGTTGCCATAATATTCTTCCTGACCGCAGACGCTCTCAAACTCTTCGAAGAGTTCTTTGCGAAAACGATCTGTCTTTAGACCAGGCGTTATTGGTAACCTTAGCAGACGAACAAAGCCGTCTGCTATACTTCGCTGATACGATCATGAAAGTTTGCTACTTCACCAACAATGGCACAAAGGTTAGCGTTCTTCTTGCAAATTCCAACAACTGACGGCACGAAGCAGTTTTCAACTTACAGCCGGCAAATGAGAAACCGATAACCATATAAGGTAGGCGACATGCATACCTGAAAGTGAGCTGACTCAAACCCATCCACTGGATTTTCGTTTTTGCAGGTGTTCCTATGCTACTCATCGGTAGAGAACTGCTACAACACCATGATCTGCTCATCAACACGTGCAAACGGCAGTCAGTAAACGGAAATACTAAATATCTGTCTATGTAAATTCCTTTCCCGTGTATAGATTATCCCCATAAACTTCTTGCCTTTTCTTTAAGCGCCTCTTCAGACAAGTACTCACTTCTTGAGTCTCGACAACTGAACTAAATTTAGCAGTTTACTTCCGACATCCAACTCATTTTTGGAGCAAACAATGTAGTCACAGATGCCTTGTCTCGAATAACTTCCTTAAGCAGTTTCCAGGGAATCGACCTTCTTAAACTCGTCCAGCTTCAAAAAGAAGACACTGATCGTCAGCACGAGTTATCGTCTACAATTCTCAAGCTACGCATCAAACAGATGGGAAAAAGTAAGGAGTCTTTACTATGTAACACATCCACAGGTAAGGATCGTCCAATCGCGCCGAAACATTATGGACTTAAATTCTTCAATACGCTGCACAAACCTTCACATCCAGCTATTCGTGCAACCATCAAGCTCATATCAGGACGATTTTTCTGACCTGGTATGAATAAAGGCGTGAGGGGGTGGGCACGCTCCTGTGTAGGCTGTCGAAAATCTATGGTTATTAGACACAACGAATGCCCACTAGGCTCTTACGAAACTCCCGGTGCTCGTTTTGACCATGTCAATCTTGATTTGGCGGGACCTTTACCAGATTTAAACGGGCACTCTTACCTCTTAACTTGTGTAGACCGTTTGTCACGATGACCAGAATCAGTGCACATCGAGGACATTACTGCTGAAACAGTGGCCCACCCTTTCGTTAAACGACGAGTGGCCACCAGTTCGAATCCGAACTTTTCCGTTGTTTGATAAAATTATTAGGAGTAGCACATTTCCGAACGACTGCCCGCCACCCACAAGCAAACGGGTTAGTAGAACTATATCAGTAACAGTTTAAAGCTTCAAGCTCAGCTTCAAAATTTTCACAGTGAATCGACGCTCTACCACTCGTTCCACTCGTTATTCGCATGGCAGTGAAAGCTGACATTGGATACACTGCAGCTCAACTCGTTTATGGAGCGACACTTTGACTTTCAGGAAAGTTTTTGGATCGTTCATCTTCTTCAATGAACATGGATCTAAAATCCTACACGAGCAGGCTTACAAACGCAATGCGTTCAGTTAAACTTGTTTCCACTCGACCTCAACCTGCCTAACGACATACTACACACGTTTTCATACGTCCCGACTCATTTCAACGTCCTTTCAAAATAGCATACGAAAGAGACTTCAAAATCCTTCAGCGTGAACCCATGTACCATATCAACGATAAGAATGGGGCTAACGAATGTATCAGCATCGATAGGCTCAAAACCCCATAGTTAGAAGGAAATCATATTCATGTTGATTTTCCTGCTTTACGATTGGGAGACATGGGCCTCACAATTAAGATATCCCATCCGATAACTGACAGTCACGACAATACTTCGGTGGTATCTGAAAACCGACTTAAAACAATGCGTTCTGGAAGAAGAATAGGATTTCCAAAACACTTAACCGACTTATGCCCGTAGGACGCTGTATAACTAATTGTTTTGTCTCGTTTGTTTGTACTATTGTGTAAAAAATGCAGAAAAAAACTTTTCATATGCTCATATATGTTTTTCCACTAAAATATTCCAAAAGTGATAACTGCAAATTTTTCTCACGTTTTGTACCCTTACGCACGTACGAGTTTATTTCTACATGCTTTTACAATTTCGTTTTATTTCTTTTTCTAGACGGTTGGAAAGTTTGAAAAATCAACGGAGAATACAACAAATAGTAATCTTTATTGTACAGTTTTTCTATTGTTACATTGTACGTTGGTTGACAGTTGATATAGACGAATTCTGACAAATCTACCAGTGTTTTCGGAATAAACGCGAAGTACTCTTGTTTCTTTAAGAAATAATGAACACACTTGATGGTCTAGTACTGTTCTCCAGCCAAATTCTAGAGATTGCCATAACTTCAGCACAGAATTTCACCCTATCAAGGGAAGGCCTCAAAGGATTCAGAGTGAAGGGTGGAGTTAGTGACCAGTGAACGTTATTTGTAAGAGCTATGATTTCAATCCATTCACGTTCGTGGGGTAGGATATTTTGATTGTCTTCGGGTCTAATGATTGGTAATGAAACTCATAATTTAGGTTAGCGTGTTAAGATTTGGCTGCAAACATCTCATTAATGTCAAAACGTTATGGCTCAAGTATTCGTTTACTTACCTATTTTGTATAGACATTACACTTCTTGTTATTTCGTACTGAATGCTGAAAAACGTTGTGTGTTTGAGAAAGGTAACGTCGCGCTCCGAATATTCTGTTCCACGATCTAAATAAAGGTCTGCTCACTACTAATCTGATTTCTCCTATCGAGAGGACGAAGGATATCCACCAAGAGGAAGCCGGTGAGCCTTGTTTCAGACACAAAAATTGATTAATGCTCTGTTTGTTATTATTGTTTTTGTTTAGTTGTGAAAGTAAACCTTATGATTATCCCTAACATAAATCTCGTATATATATTCATATATAATGTTTTTAACCCGAAAGTATTTCCGCAGTGGTCATTATTTTGCCCCGTTCATATTACGTGAATATATTGGTTATATATCATATTTCAGACTCAGTCCGAACTGGAAGGCTCGAGGATAAATGCGATTTGCCTCCGGTAGAGATAGACACTGTTGTGAATATGTTTTCTTATTACTAGGGTTTAGTACGACCGACGATGTCACTGATTTAGGTATGTCAACGAAGAGATTTTGAACTTCCACATAAAATTCGACCATTCTTGAGACCACGACTACGAAAGCCCGAATCCCAGAACTGGACCGTGATGACCCCGAGCCATGGTTGGCTCAATTAGAGCTTTATTTCCCGAGGTGAAATGTTAAATCTGGGGGAATTCGTCATCGAAATTTATGCTCTGTTCCCCCCTTTTCAGTCGCCAAAAAGTCGGAGAAGTAATTTCAAGTCCACCAACACCACAACCATATATCATTATAGGCTGAGAGATAATGAACCGCATATCTTTATCAGACAGCCAAAGAATTCAAAGGCTTTTTTAAGGAGAAACATCAGATAGTGGGTCACCAACAAGGTTTTTACGTCCCCTCCAAGTCTTAGTGAATGAAAACGCAGTAAGTAAAGCAGTTCTAAAACAAGAATGGATACAATCTCTCCTATGGTATGTTCAACACTGTTCGGATGCTCAAGGCCCGGATACCTCTTTATTTTATTCAGCGCGTATCGCAGATAGAATACTGGAAAGAGGTCCTCCTGATAGATCACGTACGATCTATCATACGCAAAAAGGAGCATCAAAATGCCTAGTCATAGAAGAACTCAGTGCGAGTGTTAAACGTCTCACAGGAAGCGTCGCCAAGATGCAAAAGTGTCATAAATACAAGCGCAGGTCATCACAACGATCGAGATGCAAGTTACAGAGAAGGTTACGAATATCCGGACTGTCTGGAGAGCTCAGGTCGTATCACTGGATGTTTGGTGACGAATCAACCGGGTGCAGTCATCCATGTGCCTGGTCTATAGAGACCCCTGAGAATATGGTGAACGCGCAACTCCCCCGGGTTGCAACGATTGAGGAGGGATGCTTAAATAGCGTCTTGTTTTATGTTGGAGACAAAAATTCAGGCTTGAACTTAATGCTGAATATCGGTCAAGACAAATTATCTGGGTCGAAAAACTCCTCCAGTTACACTTTAAGCTAACAAGAAAACCAAAGTCTCTACGATTGGGCAGAAAATATTGACACCAAGTCTGTGGTTTAGGAGGTAATTCACCTGGGTTTTCACCGTAACCGATTTATGTCTGGCGATACTGGGAATGGACCTCTTGGAGAGATATGAATTCCTATTCAACATTAAAAAACGACGTTTGAGACTGTAAAAATCTCCAAGCTACAAAAGAGGCAAAGAAAGTCACATCATATCTCTAAATTTGATGCAAACTCCACGAGCAGAATTCCAAAACCTAATCAAACCAAACCGTCATCTTTCCAAAAGCAAACTAAAGGCACTTCATGCGATCGTGTTTGCTAGACCCAGAAGACGAGCATCAGACAGACTTGAAATCGCTAGAGCTGAATTCGACTACATGCTACAGCTGGGCATTATCCGTCCATCTGGTAACTAATGGGCATCCTCTTTGTGTGTGGTTAGAAAGAAAAACGAAGGCGATTGGCGACCGTGTGAGGATTACAGATCTCTCAACCATCAAGTCGTCCTAGATAAGTATTTAGTAATTCCTATCCAAGATTTTATAAACAAATTACAGCATATGAACACATTTACTAAACTTGACTTAGTCAGGGCATATCACAAAAGGAAGATATTCATAAGAACGCGGCACAAACGTTTTGAAGGATTGTGGACAACCTATGTCGGTATATGCCTTTTGCACAACGGTTAATGGACGATTTGTTAACTGCCAGTTCGGATCTAACATCACATGAACAGTACATAAAAGCAGTGTTAGGACGGCTAAATAAAAACAGGATGAACATATATCAGTGTGTTGAAAATGCCATAAGTATTTAAGTCTGACAATGCTTTAACAAGTAACACACTACTACGAATCGTACCCACCAAGTGAAATCAAAAGTCAGGTTCGAAGATATATATTTTATAGGCTATCAATAAATGGAAGATCGACTGGTCCAAACTAACTGTTGAGCACGGCATTCCCACTCGTGATTTGGTGCGCATGCATGACCGAACGCCTTCTGTTAGGTGAGTCCATTAAAACTAATGTGGTCAGCATCCAATGTCAAAGACTTACAGAGCTATTTATTTTGTGGATTTATTTACCACTACAGTGTTTTCTGTATCCAAAATTTAGAATATCTCGAAAAAACAATAAATCCAGAAGGCATTATATCTGTCAAGGTTGAAATCGACATCGTTTAGCAGTACACAGTACTAAGTTCTTCGACACAAATTACGAGCTTTCTAGGTTTAGTCAACTTTTATTGATGACTCATACCCGGTTGTTCATAGTCGATGTAACCTTCAAAAGACACTCTTAAAGGAAAACTAACTGAATACAATCTCACTTAATTTTCACCTCAGTCAATTGCAACACATATTTTGATAAATTGTCTAATCTACGAGATGCAAATGCATTTCCGTACATCAATTTCGGAATCATGCTCAATTTATCTCATATAGTGAGTTGAAAATATATTTGTCAAAAATATAGGCAAAAGAGAAGAGCATCAGTGGTGTAGATACGTATGTATCAGAGTTATCGTTGGCATGATCTCGTTCTGTTTGCCTATTAACATGAATTCTTCGTCAGACGCATAACAACTGTGTAATTTGATATTTTGTGTTTGTACATCTCCCTATGAGTGCCTTAGTTGTACAACTTGAATTATTATTCGTTCTAATAACTAGTGCAACAAAACAGGTGACAGTCAATTGAATCATTCTGACTTCTCGATAACTCTGGTAAGATCTGATAACAAACCGTATGAGAGTGTCATAGTATTAAATGTAATCGCTTTGGTTTATACATGGTTATGTGTCTTGTTTGTGATTGTTATCCACACATATGTTGAGATGATGTCATGTGTGTAGTTCCGATATTGTTAATTAGAATCATCAACACAGTGTCTTCAGCTAATATAGATCTTTATTCTATTTATCAACTATGACACACTGGATGTGAGAATAATGATAAGTAGTAGGACATCGGGAATGGGATCGATATATATTCATTAGTTGGTTGGTCAGATAATATCCTGTAATGAGCGAACTTTGAAATTTTTGAATAAAGTATCTGGTTTGATGACTAGGTTCAAGGTAGCGAAGTAGTGATGTGGGAAATTCTACGCCACACTTTTTACCATTACTATTCATTTATCTGTGATAGCTCAGCTGCATGAATCGATTATCATGTGTTAATATTTTTAACAACCGTACATTTTCAGCGTTTGTTTGCATGTTGCAGGATGAATTGGGAATCTTCTACAACCTTCCTTCGATGAGTATATCTTCGCACACTTCGTGAGTTTGGTCTGCATCTGACATCTACCTGGAATACATTTGTCCAATACTCCTCTCGTTCGGTCTTCTCACATCGCATCGTCAACGGTTGTTGGGGTAGCGACGTGAATTGCCTAGGAACATATACAAGATTAGCTGGGAAGAATTTCATTTTGGAGTACGATGAACGACAGAAGCTTTCTACCAAATAACTTCCGGTCCCACCAAACAAAACTTTCTTTGGGTGTCTGTGAATAGTTTGTATCGAAAACCGACTTCAGCCTGACAATTATTGAAAATTAGTGAGTTTATAATTTGGTGAAATGAACTCCGAATAATTAGGACTATTGTATTACCGAGTCAGATGACCTACGTGGTTAGATATGAACTACATTTTAAAATATTTGATTGTGTTGTTCAAAGTGAACTGATCAGAACATTTTTTATGGCTGTCTAGTCTGATATTATACATACAAATAATTAGAGCCAAAATACCAGAGGTACCTCGTCAAAAACCTGTAACTTACCACCTACGCACTCATATTTCAGTAGCATGGTGTGATCTTGATTGTTCTTGTGTTTTCGACGACTTTGGAATTCATTTCAACAAGACAAATAAGTGTGAAGGTTAGTAAACAAAAGCAATGCTTAATCTCGCCACATACATAGCTACACATTCAGTAAATCTGAGCTTCCACTATTACTCACTGTCAGTGGCATGGGAAAAAATGTTTGAATTGGATTTTCTGGTATCTTTGGTAGTCGACTTCACAGTTTATCTAATAAATCTTCTTTCTCAGCATCATTTGTTTTTAATTATTGGGGTAAGCTATTCGCCTTAAATGTATTTATCACTAGTTTTAGTCTTTTAGCTCCATAAATAAATGACCGATTGAGTTGAACCAAGTACCAACAATTGCCATTATTTTAGTTGAAACGAGAATTACGACTTGTAATCCAGAGTACTGGTGCACATGTGTTTTATTTAGAACTTATCTTCCCACTATCTTTCAGTTATTGGATGACGACATATTTTAATTCTGATCGTTTATTATGTGTAACATTACTTAACCTCCCACCTAGATATACAATATATTTCGCGCTTAATGTCTCTTATTTGTTTGTCACACAATACTTGAGGACTGTTCAGTTGCTTCTATTGGGGTCAGGCATTCGAATCATCTTACCATTCAAATGAGACTTTTCGCCTCTAATGTGAAACCATAAATTCCAATTATCCCTGATCCTTTCTTCTATTGGTTCCTGTAGCTCAGTTGTTCTTTTTAAGAACTTTTGATTCTGTATACCAAATTGATTTAAACCGTATTTAATCAGTAATATATTGCCAATGATTTCATTTTGTTAAATTGATGGTTTCTGACTTTCTTAAATAAGGTGCTTACTTTTGCATGCGATTTTCATTTTGGTGTTATTCACTCTGTTTTCAATACTTCTAGTACACGCACATGGGCATTCGTACTCGATTACAACGCTGTGTTTAGTGTTTTTGTTTATAAAAATTAGCTCATTAAGAATTTTTTTTGAAAGGAAAGAACTTGCAGTGGCATCTGTGAGTACGGGTGGGAGAAACCGGGAGGAAGTGTTGAAAAGTTAAGTGAATTGCAGTTACAGTACTACATCAGTCGGGTGAATGAACAATTTCTACCATTTTTGAGTCCTTGCATCCAATGTAATATAAGGAAACACTTTAATTAATCATGACCTACTATTCGCGCTGAGTTATTGCGTGTAAGCTTAAGTCAGCTGGAAAAGTCTTTACCTGTTATATATCTTAGATTTAGTTTTCTAAACAAAAGTGCACACGAAATCAGTTACTTGGCAATGTTTATAATCCTTATTTCCACCTTATTTGTCATCTTAGCATGTTATTTTCTAATTGTCAGTCAAGACTTTTCTGCATACTTCACCTCCCTTTCTAAACATGAGAAGTATCCTGCTTCTTCAGTTTTTTTGTAATAGCTTTCGACATAATGGCCACAGAACCCTATTTTCTTGTTCTATCTATTCATTTAAAAAGTAATTACCGACGACTTTCCAATTTAGAAAAAAACAGTGGTATATTATCTCTATGCATATTTTTGAATTCATCTGATTGACACAATTGTGTGGTGAACAAGAAGTGACAAACTGTATTTTAAGTTTCACTGGAGGCACCGAAATTAATGTAATCTTCCAACGTGGTTTACTCATATGACATATAATAACAAGATACAAACTTATCTTTAAGTAAGGACAACAAAATGATAACCGATAATACACATAGTAATCGATTTATGATTGATTTATCTAAATCTAACTACTTGGATGAAAACAATGTTAGACTTTCACATTGTTATTACAGGAAATATCAGTCACCAGGCGTTACTACGTAGTAAAATACAATCAAACATATCTGTACATGATAGGGCGTTACTAATTAACGGCTTCTGTTTGCTAGCACGAAACGTAGGTTCAGAAACTCCTGTTCACTACCTCCATCCACCATCTTATTTCAAGGATTATTTACATGCAAAATAAAATGGATTAAAAGTAAACTTGATATGAAGTTCTAGTTGAATTAGCTGCAGACGTTTAATCACGACATTCCTTTTGTGTAATTTTCATTAAATATAGTGATGTGAAATTGATACTGCATAGAAAAACAAGTATATTTTAATTTATTCATACGGAAACTTAATTGCGTATGTGAATTCTTTCATTAATTATTTATGTGGGTGGAATGAAGTCTGTAAAATCTTTGTAAAGAAGACAAATCATTTTCAGAAATGCTTTCTAAGCATACGGGATTCATAGTATCAAAAACTCAATATATTTTAATTTTTCTGAAATAATCCAGATATATATTCACGTATAAATCTGTTTTCTAACACTTCACAAGCATTCCAACATACTAATCAACCATAATTAATTTAAACAATACAAAAATGTATTTGTAATAACATCTACGTAAAGTTCATTAGTTTACATTACACACTCGTGATATTATTTATTTACTTATAAGTACGTCTATTTATCTTAATTAAGTAATCAGTTGAAAGCAAGATCTGATAGCCAAAATACATTCAGTCATTTCATAAATAAATTGTTCACCTGGACCAGTAATTTGGTTAAATATTATTTTCTCGGATCTCTTATAGGCAAATGTTTCGAAGTGTATCCTCAAAATAATATCATTGGTTCGTTGATCCACCCCAAATAAATCATCTCCAGGTTATTTATTCTTCAATGTTTCACATTGGAAAACTCCCACTAAACGAGGATTTCTGCAGAAACTAAACAAACGTGCACAATTTACCAAATTAAGATGTTATAGCTCTCCAATTCATACTGGATGTCTGAAGGTTCAGCTACCCACACATTCTACCGTTTCTAATCGCTATTTAAAATAGTCACTAAACATAATACTAATCTAGATATCTATATTTGAACCATCTATACTTAACTGAATCGCCAACTATTCAAACCATTAGGTTTTACGTTTTGAAACCAGAAAACAGTTTGTTGAATAGTATAATCTATCTACAAAATACTTTACATCAGGATTATCTCTACAAAAAGCGCTGTGTAGAATAATTACTTTTGAAATTGATATTAATTCACCTTAAACGAAGAGTATGCTAACAATAAATTACTCGCTAGTTCTATAGTTCGAGTACCATGAATTGATTTCATAGTCACAACTATGACCATGTTTTTAACGAATTTAGTCATGATCGATCCTGAGGAACACAAATGAAAGCTGAAAATATACAGTTGTTAGAAGTTTGGATACATTTTAAACTATGCACGAAGTCCATCACAGATATTTCGTCAATAATGGTAAGTGTAGCGTAGAATTTCCCACATCACTACTTCGCTACCTTGAACCTAGTCATCAAACCAGATACTTTATTCAAAAATTTCAAAGTTCGCTCATTACAGGATATTATCTGACCAACCAACTAATGAATATATATCGATCCCATTCCCGATGTCCTACTACTTATCATTATTCTCACATCCAGTGTGTCATAGTTGATAAATAGAATAAAGATCTATATTAGCTGAAGACACTGTGTTGATGATTCTAATTAACAATATCGGAACTACACACATGACATCATCTCAACATATGTGTGGATAACAATCACAAACAAGACACATAACCATGTATAAACCAAAGCGATTACATTTAATACTATGACACTCTCATACGGTTTGTTATCAGATCTTACCAGAGTTATCGAGAAGTCAGAATGATTCAATTGACTGTCACCTGTTTTGTTGCACTAGTTATTAGAACGAATAATAATTCAAGTTGTACAACTAAGGCACTCATAGGGAGATGTACAAACACAAAATATCAAATTACACAGTTGTTATGCGTCTGACGAAGAATTCATGTTAATAGGCAAACAGAACGAGATCATGCCAACGATAACTCTGATACATACGTATCTACACCACTGATGCTCTTCTCTTTTGCCTATATTTTTGACAAATATATTTTCAACTCACTATATGAGATAAATTGAGCATGATTCCGAAATTGATGCACGGAAATGCATTTGCATCTCGTAGATTAGACAATTTATCAAAATATGTGTTGCAATTGACTGAGGTGAAAATTAAGTGAGATTATATTTAGTTAGTATGGAAAATTAACTAACCACCAGTCTTATTATACGTGCCAATCACTTCGTCATGCTACTTGAGATAACTTCAAACGGATTTCGTTGAAATATAGGTTCGTTTTTCTAACGTTTCCTAATCGAACACTACAGTGTAAATTAGATTGGTTATACGCTAGACTATCAGAAATCAACAGGAAATACGAAGTATTTGGCAAGAATGTTAGATCCGTACCATTCTACTTTGTCACAGACAGCGGATTATAATCAAAGTACAGGTTGTTACATATGTTCGACAGCCCAACTTAACACAACATCAACAGACCAAGGTGAACCTTAAGACGATCAATAGCTAACGAGTCGAAATATTAATGCTATCAATAGTGATGTTGCGTGTCGATTGACTAATTCCCAAGTCCTACCAATTCAGATGACCTATCATGACAATGACAAGTTAGACGAAAATTAGACAGAACTGTTAAGTCCGAATTCACCGGAGTGAGCTACCTACGAAATTGGTACTGTCCAAAAGTTCATGAAGTCTAGTCATATTACTTCTGTGTGAAATGTGTTAAAGTACTATTCAGTGAGAAACTTATTCTGCTGTACAGTTAATTTATCTTCTCATATCTGTTCATTCGGCAGTTACGTCAACAATCTGGTCTCATGAGAAGACATCACCCTGTCACATCGTGTCACTGCACATCATTTGTCGATCAGTGTTCTGTTCTAATAACCAGAAGCCTTGTTCGTCTATCACTAAATCCATCATAAAACAATGACTATCTTAATTTCCTCCTCTGCAATTTCACTCTGGCGATGATACCACATTCCAAAATAACATTAAAAAACTAGTATTCACTTTGGAGATACGACATAACCACGCTAGAACACCAAACATTTGTACCTATCTTCACGACCACACAAACCCTTACAGTTAATCTGATGCAATGACAGCCCCTGTTAACACCAACCAACCGTCATACTGGAGGCTTGTGAAACTAACTAACAAGAGTAGCTGTCGTATGATGATCAGACACGATCATTTCTAAATCATTCACCTTAGTTTTATGCAATCCACTTTCATTAAACTAGTAATTTTGGACAGTGGCTTACACAGTTAACTGATAGATATCCATTTACCTGGAAGTGAGCTTAATCTATGCAGTGAAGCCCACTAATACATACACAACAAAAATAGCCCTGAGATATCAAAGCACAGACCATCCAGATCTTTGGAAAATACTTTATTCAGCAGGGCTTTAGATTGTTTTCTACAGTAAGTGTAAAATATAAACTGCAATTTCGATTCACCTTAATGTGTATCGCTCAGTTTCCTTGTTATTGTAGAGATGGTTATGTTAGCCATAAGAAGCGAGCCCTTGGTAAACGAATATCCTAGCACTACCATGCATGGTTATCTAAAGGGGTATACAAATCACTCAATAGCTCATTTCTCGAACACATTGTCAATTCAGTTCACACGCCACCACGCATATCTGTGTTCAAAATCCTCAAAAAGGTTTGGATGAGGAATTTATGCACAGCTGAGGTTATAGTAACTAACCATATTAATACTGAATTCTGTGTAAAGAAGAGCCACGTTCAACCCCTTATTCTCCCATGGTAATCAACTTACAAATTATAATTGCTAATTATTATCATCTGCTTCTCCTCCGTTATTAAGTAGACACTTATCTCTATCTTCTATCCCATAGATCAATATCTTTTATTGCTTCCACAACTATTACATACCATAAGCACTTGATTGTTAATTACTTTGTTAGATGACGCAACCTTCCTTATGAAATACTTGTAAACTTTAATTACATTAAAATAATACCCCTTCGATTTATAAACTATTACTTGAAATACTTGAAGGTTTTCGACAACGACTATATCATTGAAAAGGACTTTATTGTGACTAACCTCCACTTAAATAAATGTAACTATTTTTGATAATATTGTAAAACCCCTCTATGTTACGATAGACTAGTACACATAAAAAATCACTCATCAAGACAATAGTACAGCTTTAGGAAATTACATCGTCGAAAAAAACTTTCTTTGCTGAAAAGTCTTCTTTTTCTTAAATAACGGTCATTGATAATACAAGCAAAGTCACCGAACAGTTGAAATCAAAATAATGGGGAAATTAGTTAAGATAAGCAACTACATACAGAAGTGAACTCAATTGCTTAAGAGACACATTACACAACCAACAATAACACGTTATGATTCAATATATAAAAAGCATTTCGGTATCTCAGATATGCAGGAAAAATAACTAATGTCAAGTAATAAAAATGGAACGAAGTATGAGAGAATAAGGCATTTCCACACAAGACAGCATGTTCAAACTTGGAAAAGTGAATAAACAGGAACGCCAAGATCTTCTAGTTTTTTACGTCCAGGCAGATTCTTCAGTTCCATGTACAACAAGCTGAATAAAACCTTAGCTCCAGATAGGTTTACCAAATTAACACAAGCTTCCCACGCAAGAACACCAAACATTTGTGCCTATCTTCACGACCACACAAACCCTTACAGTTAATCTGATGCAATGACAGCCCCTGTTAACACCAACCAACCCTCATACTGGAGACTTGTGAAGCTACTTAAACAAGAAGCAAACATGTCTGGTCTGTAATAAACATGTATATAGTCAGAATTAATGTCTCGAAACAGAACAACCATCTGAAATACATCCATAAGCATCTTGCGAAGACAATAACTTATACTCAGTGCTGTACTCACAACAATGAGTCAAGGCACCAGATCACACCGAAACTACGCTCTAATGAAACTAGATAATAACAAGACCGGTTGGACTGTGACAATATCAGATAGTATAACTTTAAAATCATTTACAATACTCGTATGCAATGCAATATCAGTACCTGAGGTCAGTTGGAAAAATAAACAACATTAAATAATAGAAAAGCAAGAATTAAAAGAGAATATTTTTTACAGAAGTAGTGTTCAAGCTTGAAAGAGTGTGTGAACAGGTACGCCAAGATCTTCTATCCTTTTACGTGCACCCAAACCTTTCAGCTCCATAAACAACAAACTGGATAGGATTCTAGCTCCAGATAAGTTTACCAATTTTATACCAGCTTCAAGACTCCCACCAGTGGCCAAAACATCATCAAAAAGGACTACATTATCATCAGGTTTGAGAACATCCTTTTGAATTTCTACAACACTCTGTAGATGCGAGTAAATTGAGAAAATACAGTATATGCTTTAAGGCTGTGTTCAATACCAGTATAAGCATTCATTAACATTGCTACTCATGTAAATATAGATGACTTGATTTGATTTTACTTATCACAACTGAGATCATGATCATAAATATGCATATTTAGGATAGTGGACTGAGAATAACTGTTTATACTTCGGACAGACTTGGGCACTTAGTTTGTTCATTTTGAAATACACTGTACAAATACTGAAGAACTCAAGATCTGTTGTTTACGGAAGACAACTGAACAACAGTGACCGTAAATTTTAGTGATTCCAACACTTATACAGTAATAATGATTAGATCCCCAGACTTACTATTGTTACGAAACTAAACACGGAGCCAAGCAACTATGGCTGGCTCAGTTCGACTACTAAAAGTAAGTACAAATCACTTGAAAGTAACTTGAGTATATATACTCAACTAATTAAAAAGGACAGTGGTATTTTTCCTCGCTGAGTAAATTTTATTGTTTTGATCGTTTACTACGTATCAAAACTACTGTTTTCACTTTAATTGAATTTGTTTCAATTAAAGTATTCGACTAGAGTATCGTTTACTGTTTCTCAATTAGTTTATCGTCGGTACTCTTGAGTACCTTATTTTCTAATGTATCTGTTAGTACTTTTGGTCCTAACAATCTACAGTTCTCCACATTTTCGGTCACAGATCATCTTTTTGTCTTTGAGCATTATTGCATCTCGCTCTTTTTTTTAAAAGGACCCCTTTCTAATGACCGGACAGTGCAAAAAAGGCAGTTGCCAACGCCCGGGTTGTCGTTATCCCGTTGAAAGCGGCATGCAGTGCGATTAGTGCAAAGGCTGGTACTACGAAGTTTGCACGAATTTAACGCCTGCGGCTTTCAAAAGGTTCAGTAAAAAGGTTTGCGTTTGGCTTTGTCAACAGTGCTGTTCGGATGCAAACAGCTTGTTTACCGAGGCCATCTCACTGCTAGATTCTGCGAAAAAGTGTTTTAGCAAGCGTAGTCGGGACACATCAAACAGCACTCGCTCTGTCGACACGCAAATTGATATGAAGCGAACTCAGGTGAGTTCAAAATAGGTGACCCACACCAATCAAAGAAGGAAAAACAGTCTCCAAAGAGTTCTTAAACGAAAACTCAAAAAAAGAGAGTCCCTCTGTTCCCCGTCTTCCAAATGGCATCCAGCAGGAAACGCCTAGAAGCCACAATCGCAAGGCTCGATCGGTTTCTAGCGGGAAACATGACCTGACCTCCCAGGTCGTCGACATCCCTCCGGAATCCAACAGTAGGTTTGACGCAACTGTTGTTGCCTCTCCTAGCACTGTTGACGAATGGGTACAGGTTGTAAAGAAGAAATAACGTAGTGATATAAAAGGGGATCCTGCCCCCGTTAAAGTAGTCGAAAAATCGAAAGCTGATCACAGCGACAGATCAGTTATTTTTCATAGAATCAAGGAGAGTGAGAGTTCTGAACCAAAAGCTCGTTTTGAGCATGACATTGTGCTGATTAAACAGCTGCTTAATCAACTCATGGCTCAAAATATCACCGGGGTCACCTTGCTAAAGGTATACAGACTAGGGAGTCTAGCGAACTTGAAACCAAATCAATCCAGACTGCTTAAGGTAGTATTCAAATATTCGAACGAACGCGACCTAATTTTACAGAATGGACATAAATTAAAGGGTTCAGAAGTTTTTATCCGTAAGGACTCATCATCGGCAGACCGTGTAAAAAGACGGGAAGCCGAAAAAGAACTACAACTTAGGTTAGACGCTGGCGAAAAGGACCTGAAAATCGTAAATTTTCGGGTTGTAAGGCTTCGACAGAGAATGATGCCGAAGCCACTCTGGATAAAACACGAAGCCACTTAAATAGGCTTCAGATCTGTTACACTAATGCCCGAAGCTTACTTAATAAGCGATCGGAACTAGGTGTACAGATTGACTCTACAAAACCAGATATAATCGCAGTCACAGAAACCTGGCTGACACAGGCTACAGATAGTATGGAACTTGATTTCGAGGGTTTTACGTTAATAAGGGCCGACAGAATACAAAAGCGTAAAGGAGGGGGAGTAGCTCTATTCATTAGGAATGCTATTCCATTTGCCATTATCGACAGTGTATCGCATGAGAGTGGGACGTGTGAATTGCCGCTTGAAATGCAAAGGACAAGAGCTGCTGATTGGTTTGGTCTATCGCAGTCCTAGCTGTGAGGTAAATGAGATCCTGTTAAGCAGTCTCAATACTTGGTCAAAAAGTGGTCGATGTCTAATCCTAGGGGACTTTAATGCACCAATGGTAGACTGGGTAAATCTGCGAACTGAATCGTCAGAAAATTCCTTCGAGCAAAAACTAATTGATGCGGTTATCACATGTGCCCTAGTGCAACATGTTCAAGAAGCGACAAGGTACGACCCGGACACTGAATCATCCTTACTAGATCTTATACTGACTCACTATGAGGATGACGTTGCGAACCTCCATTATATGCCACCCCTAGGTAAAAGTGATCACGCAGTTCTAACTCTCGACTTCCATATAACTGTCAGTCACGAGTATGTGTCAGTCCAATCCAGACCTAACGTCTGGAAAGCAAACATACCATATATCATCCACTCAGCATCGTTAGTAGATTGGACAATAGACCCAGAGTCCTCAATTGAAACGGTCTGGGACGCATTTCGAAATTCATACTTAATAGTTACCACACCCCACATTCCTTGGACTATACCAAGGGGGCCGAGAAACTCCCCACCATGGTTCAGTAGGGAGGTCCGCATCCTTCTCCGTAAGAGAAGAAAGATGTGGGATAGATTTAGATTACTGGGGACTGATGAAGCAAAATCTCAGTATCGAAAAGCTGGGAATACCTGTGTCTCGACCCTCCGTAAGTCTAGAGAGTTGTAAGAAGAAAAAATTGTTAAGAAATCCACAGTGTCCTAAACGTTTGTATTCCAATGTAAACCAAAGGACAAAAAGAAGAAGAAATATTCCTGCTCTATGGAGAGAGCACTGCCGCATCATTAGTGGAGGACGACTTTGGTAAGGCTCAAGTGTTCTCGAACTACTTTAGCAATGTATATACCATAGAAGCACCCTTCCCGTCAGTGCATACAGATCCCCCCACACATACACTAGATAGAGTGACCATTAAAGAACTCGATGTCTTTGGTCTACTAAATAAGCTTGACATAGGTAAATTCACGGGGCCCGATGAATTACATCCTAGGCTACTGAAGGAATTATCTAACTTCGTTGCGAACCCTTTAAGTATATGCTTTAACCTATCCGTAACGCAGGGTCGTTTACCCAAATACTGGAAAAACTCCATAGTAAGTACTGTCTTCAAAACAGGTACGAAACACAAACCTGGGAATTACCGCCCCGTTAGCCTAACTAGTGTGGTTGTTAAAATCTTAGAAAAGATTATTCGGAAGGAGCTGTTTAAGTATCTCGATGAAAACCGGATCCTTTCGGAGAAGCAGCACGGTTTCAGAATAGGTTACTCTTGTCTCACTAACTTATTAGTGGCTCGTGAAAGCTGGTGCGCTCTTAAGGACCAAAAGTTACCTGTAGACGTAGCCTTCATTGATTTCAGCAAAGCTTTTAACAGTTCTGCACAACCGGCTGTTATATAAGTTAAGAAATGTCGGGATTGGAGGCAATCTATTGATGTGGATAAAAGATTTCTTAGTTGGGCGTCAACAAAGAGTACGGGTCAACTCAAAGTTATCTAGCTGGGGAACTGTGCTTAGTGGAGTGCCCCAGGGTACAGTTTTGAGGCCAGTGCTATTCCTCTTGTATGTAAATGACCTTCCTCGTTTCATATCATCATCGGTCTTGCTATATGCTGACGATGTCAAGATATGGAGAACGATACGATGTGAGGGTGATAGCTTAGAACTCCAAAATGACCTGAAGAGATTATATGAATGGTCTCAAACCTAGCAGTTGCCGATAAATACTTCCAAGTGTGTTGTGATGCATATCGGCCATCAAGGTACAGATACATACACAATGAATAACACTGAGCTACCTGTCGTCCAGACATATAATGACTTAGGAGTCATCGTTAGCCAAGACTTAAAGACTACTGCACACTGCCGTGCAATAGCCGCCAAAGGTTCTAGAACGTTATGGTCAATACGTAGGGCTTTCAGTCATGTCGACGCTAAGACGTTTTTGACTTTGTATACAGTGTTCGTACGTCCTAAACTTGAGTACTGCATACAAGCGGCTAGCCCCTGCTTAAAAAAAGACAGTGTGTTACTGAAGAAGGTTCAGAGAACGGCGAATAAGCTGATTCCCGGAATAGCGAAGCTTCCGTACGATGCTCGACTGGTCAAGCTAAACCTTTTCCCGTTGTCATATCGTAGAACTAGAGGCGACTTGATTACAGTTTTCAAATTGCTTAGTGTCAAATTTGCACCTGATATGCCCTCATTTTTCTTGTCTTCCAAAACAGAGAATTTACGAGGACATTCCGAAAAGGTTCACAAGCCAAGAACAAATTACTTGTCAGCTGACTATCGACTTTCTCATCGAATCATCGAGTAGAATTTATTACC